>NC_091302.1:55288584-55473584 GCF_038502225.1 Cherax quadricarinatus | reverse complement strand
AGCACAACCCCGTCGTCTCGTACTGTATGACCTTGTCCTTGTACCGAAACTTGGTACACTGTTGCTGCTGCTGCTGCTGCTTAGTACACTACCGCTGCACAGTACACTACCGCTGCACAGTACACTACCGCTGCACAGTACACTACCGCTGCAGAGTACACTACTGCTGCACAGTACACTACTGATGCCATCCTTTCTATCCTTCCCCTGCTCCTCCCATCCCTCAATCCTTTCCCCCGCTCCCTTCTATCCCTCTCTATCCTTCCCTCACTCCTTCCATCCCTCACTAGCCTTACATCATTCCTCTCCTTTCCTTTACGCCTTCCATCCCCTTTTATCCTTCCCTTATCCCTTTCATCCCTCTCTATCCTTCCCTCACCCTTCCAACCCTCACCCTTCCAACCCTCACTAACCATCCCTCACCCTTCCAACCCTCACCCTTCCATCCCTCACTAACCATCCCTCACACTTTTATCAAATAAGAAAAAACTCATTAACACAAAGAGACTGAAAATAAGACACTGCAACCCGTGGAACAGTGAACGAGAACAGCAACAGACACTGCAACCCGTGGAACAGTGGACGAGAACACCAACAGACACTGCAACCTGTGTAGCAGACGTGGCAGACAATACAACCTGAGAAACAGGTGGCAACACCAGAAGCTGTGTAGTAAACGTGGCAAGGCAGCACGGGAGTTCCCCATCAACTTACGTCAACCTGCTATCAACATTTTTCCCCACCAGGATGCTTTGTATATCAACGATCAACGATCTAATACACGGACAAGCCTGTTCATAAGATACACTATGCGGTTGTTTGGCATTTTATTAAGACGTTGAGTCAAGCAGGAACATATAAATTCTGAATATAATGTCATAAACCACATGTCTTGTTAACATATGAGGATGCCATATTTGTACTGAAACCATTATTACAACGTTTCGCCCATGACTGGATGTTTATCAAGCATTATACCTGATAAGATCCAATCGTAGACAGAACGTCCACAATAAAAGCTACTCTCGCTGCCTGATGATTCACTCTCTCATTCTTTCACTAGCTAGGATGATGGTTGCAAATTACACACACACACACACACACACACACACACACACACACACACACACAAGGTGGACAGAGACAGAATGTTCCAGAAATGGGACACAGCACCAAAGGGACACAGTTGGAAGTTGAAGATTCCGATGAATCACACGGATGTTAGGAAGCATTTCTTCAGTCACAGAGTAGTCAGGAAGTGGAATAGTTTGGGAAGCGATGTAGTGGAGGCAGGATCCATTCATGGCTTTAAGCAGAGGTATGATAAAGCTTATGGTGCAGGGAGAGTGACCCAGTAGCGGTCAGTGAAGAGGCGGGGTCAGGAGATATGACTCGACCCCTGCAACCACAACTAGGTGATTATATACACACAGCGCGCGCACACACACACACACACACACACACACTGTGAACATGATGACATAGACGAGGTGTGACAACAAAGAATGCTGCTGTTCCAGTCTTCATATATACATACATATATACATACACATACACACACACACACGCACACACACACAGGGGCCAGGAGCTAAGACTCAACCCCTGCAACCACAAACAGGTGAGTACACAGTCTTCATGCGCTACGTCATCACAAAAATCTTAAAATATGACGTCATTGCTCTGCTAGCCTGAGGAGATCCCTCAATCTATCACTTTACATATGAGTCACCGCTCTGTAAAACACTGCCAGGATATATACACTAAGAGGTGCATATACATCAGTGTACAGTACATGCAACCAGTATTGTACATTTCAGTGAATATACCCCTAAAGTATATTTATACCAAAAGGATATCCGTGTGTATAAACCAAGAGGTGTGTATCTATGTATATGCACCGAAGGGTGTACATAGGTGTATACACACGGCGAGATATATAGATTTTTCAGTTAATGCTGGTTACAAGTGAACAGTGAGTCACTATACCGTAACCTAGCACGCCAACTACATTACACACAGCTTCTAATAAGCATAACTCGGTCACTTTACACACAATATTCCTACACCGAAAGAAACTGAATTAACGTTAGAGTGTTGGATAATGACAACTGCTTTAGTCCATAAACTGTCTAATGGAATTCTATATCCCAGCAACAATAAACTTCAATATTATATAAGGTAGGATAGACTGTGCAAATACGTATGTGGTATATACAGTGGTGTGGTCTGTGGGGAACGAAACGTTTGGACACTGTTTAACAGTGAGGTGGACTGCCAACCTTCTCTATACGAACGCATTCTATATACCAACATTCCCTATATCACGATACACTTCATTCCAATGTATTCTATAAAGGAGGACATTCCATATATCAATATCTGTGTACCAAAACTTTCTAAATGAAAAGACCTTATCACTTCAGTTTTCTCTATTACAACTGTGGATCTAGTATACTGATTTAACATATACATAACCATTTCCTCTTATCAAAGCCATCAGCCTTTTTTCTACCACGGAGCTAAGATCTTATCACAGGAGATATTAACGTCTTTATCGGAGCTCAAGATTCCTTCTCTTCTCCCACTTATGACATCACAAACTTAAACTAGTGCCACTTTTTTAACCTTTCAATGTGTTTTCCATATGTATTAATATTGTTCTTTGGTGAATACAGACACAGAAAGATACAAATAAACTGCCAGTGCTGGGGAATGAACCAGTGCCAAACCCTAACTTGGGTATACCGTCCTAAATACACCGGTAACTTTATTATGATTAATATAGCCTACAGGAATGACCCCTCACTTGGGCCATGGGTTAATCACTGCGCAGGTTCACCAATATCCATAAATCACTTAATAAGCCACAATCAAACTGGGAGTTTGGGATCACGAGGTGAAAGAGGAAGATGATTAAAAAAATATATGAAAATAACATTTATTGAATACTTCAAACTACTATAAGCGTTTACCCCTTACAATATGTACACAAGTGCATATTATATGTACTTAATTAATACACGAAATATATTTTAAAATAACTATACGCATACACGGCTATACGCATACACGGCTTTAAACATGGACCTTGACAAAGTCAAGACTTTTTTCTCCTAGTCAGAACACACACACACACACACACACACACACACACACACACACACACACACACACACACACACAACACACACACACACAACACACACACACACACACACAACACACACACATACACAACACATACACACACAAAACACACACACACACCACACACACAACACACCACACACACAACACACAACACACCACACACACACAACACACACAACACACGCACACCACAAACACATACAACACATACACAAAACACACACAACACACCACACCACACACACACAACACAACACAACACACAACACACACAACACAACACATACAACACAACACACAACACAACACACGCACTACTTTAGGTATGGACCTTCACATGGTCAAGGCATTCTTCCTCCCACAGTCACCAGATACTGTAGGCAAGAGCAAATGAATAATTTCATATACAGCTGTAGAATTGTGTGGCAAGGCCTTAACTCATTCTCTCTCCACCCACCACTGAACCAGATGACTCATCACAACCAAGCACAGAGGTTACCAAATCTAAAATATTACCTCAAACTGGATATCCCAAAAGCATCAAATTGTATCATCTTACTTAACAACCTAATATTTAATTTTGCAGGATGCTTACAATACTTTAAAATGTACACATGTAAACGAGTTAGAAAAGCGTACATAATTTTGAGGATGGTCTTTCAATAACATTACTAGGAAAGTAAAAGATGTACTTGTTTTATATTCCAAGGAACATAGAAACCATAGGTCAATTGGTACGTAGCTAATCTACGTACAAGAGCGACGGCATTTCCTGTTTTTGTCGTATAAGTAATTACAAATGCTGTCTCTGGTCTTGCAAGGACAAGAGAAGAAAACACGAGGTTGCTGACCGGACCAAAATAAAGGTTAGGTTAGGTAAGGTTCGTCAGGAAACAGGACAAATGTTTCCTGACGCGGGTCTTAGTCAGATGATGACCCGCCTTTGGAGCTTTTGGTCATCTGACCGAGGCCTTCCGCTGGCTTACCGGTCCACCCCTTTAAAAATTATGGTCATTTATAACCAGTCTACCAAAATAAAAACTCTGAATGCGCCCTAACGGCTCTTTGTATGGGTAATCCATAGGCGAGAGGTAGATCCAAATTGCTGGTTCAACACTATCATCGAGGCAATTTTCCCCTCCAACCCCCCCTTTGCAATGTATAGCAGTATAGGTTAACATCAAGATTCCTGGGCAACATTTGGGTAGAACTAAGCTTGAACGAACTCGCTGTAATGTGTTAAAGTGTCGCAGATGTACGGTAGCAACGTTATAACAAATTGTCTAAAAAATATGGAATGTCAACTTTTCTACAATTTGAAGATTTATAGAAATTTACCTAGACTATAAATGGTATTTTTATTTCATTAGAGATAAAATAAGATAGTATGCGTGGCATATAATCAATTTTATGTAGATAACCAAGGTCTGAATTACAATTAGAACCATTAAAATTGAATTTATAGATATTATTTTTATTATTCTAGCTTTTGAAGGTGTTTTAAGGTAACTGGGTAATGTGTTAGGCTGTGATATCTCCATCAAGAGAACACTAGGAAATGTTATACCAACTCACCCAGGATGGCCACTCTGAAGTAAACAACAGCTGCAGACCTTGTAAAAGTTCATTGGCATCCGCTGCTGGAGTACTAAAACGCCATTACAACTCTTTGTTATGGGTGTTTCGCAAAAATAAACTATTATAAAGTTAATTGCCAGACCCCCATAAATTTCGTCTCTATTTAACAAGGACGGGCAAGTAAAAATGAGCAACTCTGCTTAACCTAAGGAATTAAGTTTTGACTCAAGAAATCGTAATGACACGATTGCAAACAAACCATGCCCCCGGCCGGGATTGAACCCGCGGTCATAGTGTCAAAACGCGACGGGCTGGAGTTTTGAGACTCTATGACCACGGGTTCAATCCCGGCCGGGGGTATGGAATTAAGTTTTATTTTTCCGACAGTTATTTTAGTATCATAAGGTTACCTCTTACTCTAACCTTTTGAAATGTCATATAGATCACGATAGCCGCACAATGAACTGTACAGTTATTTAGTAATGAACAAGTGACCTGAAGAGTGTCATCATGGGCTTGGCCTCCCTAGTTTTGAAGGTTCTCATTATCCATCCAGTATACATGCAGTCTACTACAGTATACATGCAGTCTACTACAGTATACATAGTCTACCACAGTATACATGCAGTCTACTACAGTATACATGCAGTCTACTACAGTATACATGCAGTCTACTACAGTATACATAGTCTACTACAGTACATGCAGTCTACTACTGTATACATGCAGTCTATTACAGTATACATAGTCTACTACAGTACACATGCAGTCTACAACGGTATACATGCAGTCTACTACAGTATACATGCAGTCTACTACAGTATACATAGTCTACTACAGTATACATGCAGTCTACCACAGTATACATGCAGTCTACTACAGTATACATGCAGCCTACTACAGTATACATAGTCTACTACAGTATACATAGTCTACTACAGTATACATGCAGTCTACCACAGTATACACAGTCTTACAGTATACATGCAGTCTACTACAGTGTACATAGTCTACTACAGTATACATAGTCTACTACAGTATACATGCAGTCTACTACAATATACATAGTCTATTACAGTATACATGCAGTCTACTACAGTATACATAGTCTACTACAGCATTCATGCAGTCTACTACAGTATACATGCAGTCTACTACAGTATACATGCAGTCTACCACAGTATACATGCAGTCTACTACAGTATACATGCAGTCTACCACAGTATACATGCAGTCTACTACAGTATTCATGCAGTCTACTACAGTATACATGCAGTCTACTACAGTATACATGCAGTCTACTACAGTATACATGCAGTCTACTACAGTATACATAGTCTTACAGTATACATGCAGTCTACTACAGTATACATGCAGTCTACTACAGTATACATGCAGTCTACTACAGTATACATAGTCTTACAGTATACATGCAGTCTATTAAAGTATACATGCAGTCTACTACAGTATACATGCAGTCTACTACAGTTTTGGTGTAAAATTTAAAATTCTCATTTGAAAAAACTGTTTAACTGTTTCATCTTTAGGTAGGGAGGAGACACATTAGGCAGGGGAATTTTATTCGTCAGAGCATGGGGGGATTACTTTCATTTGTCCTGATCGGGTCATCTTACCGATAAATTAATAAAAACACAATTGCTAGGTTTGTGTATTGTGATTTCAAAAACAGTGTTTTTAACTCGTTCCCCAGAACTCAGCAGGGTTCTCTAAAGCCAGTCATTACTGAGGTATCTGGTAATAGGATTAGTGTGACTGGCACCAGATGCGTGGGCATGGTTACTTCTGAGTGACACGGTGACTCACGTAAATTCCTCTCTCCAAGACTTGATAATACTCTGGAGAAGGCAGGTGATAATCAAGGGTGGAGTGTGGAAGATATTTTTCAGAATACACTACATTATGTCAATAAACACAAACAAAATTTAAATGTTCACCTATATTTCCTCTCAAAAACAAATATCTACCTGTTTAATCAGTACCTCTCTCATTATCTCAAAATTAAAACACAGATTAAGCTTCCATTAGAAACAAAAGAAAAAAATAGTTTACAACATTATAAGACGCAATGGAAAGTACAAAAATACATACACGGGACAGCGTTTAGTTTTCCCATGATATGGAGATAGCACTAGGCACATGACAAACCACAAGTCACTGGCCACCATAACACTGTTACTGACCACCATAACACTTACTGTCACTGACCACCATAACACTTACTGTCACTGACCACCATAACACGTTTACTGTCACTGACCGCCATAACACTGTCGCTGACCATAACACTGTCACTGACCACCATAACACTGTCACTGACCACCATAACACTGTCACTGACCACCATAACACTGTCACTGACCACCATAACACTGTCACTGACCACCATAACACTGTCACTGACCACCATAACACTGTTACTGACCACCACAACACTGTCACTGACCACCATAACACTGTCACTGACCACCATAACACTGTCACTGACCACCATAACACTGTCACTGACCACCATAACACTGTCACTGACCACCATAACAGTCACTGACCACCATAACACTGTCACTGACCACCATAACACTGTTACTGACCACCACAACACTGTCACTGACCACCATAACACTGTCACTGACCACCATAACACTGTCACTGACCACCATAACACTGTCACTGACCACCATAACAGTCACTGACCACCATAACAGTCACTGACCACCATAACACTAACACAAGTCATTGCTGGGTTGTAATCTCTGGACCATGTGACCGCCTTCACCCATGCATGACCCCAGAAGCCTACCATGTTTACCAACAATCCCTTGATGCCTGAAGGATTACATGTGCGCGCGCACACAGAATCACGGGTCCAGGAGCTATTATTCCACCCAACTGTGTACGTACATACGTACGCATGCACGCACGCCAGGGTGGGCGCGCGCGCACACACACCTACCTGGAGGGTATTCCGGGGGTCAACGCCCCCGCGGCCCAGTCCTTGACTAGGCCTCCCGGAGGATCAGTACCTGATCAACCAGGCTGTTACTGCCGGTCGCATGTAGTCCAATGTAAGAACCACAGCTCGGCTGATCGGGTATTGGCTTTAGATATCTGTCCAGCTCCCTCTTGAAGGTAGCCAGGAGTCTATTGATAATTCATATTATGCCTGGTGGAAGGCTGTTGAGCCCCGGACACTGTTTTCTCTTAGTATACTAGTGGCGCCCCTACTTTTCACTGGGGGTGCTATGGTTTACATCTCTGTCTATGATATGAAAATGAGAAACAGGTTGGGGGCGAATACTGTGCCTTGTGGAACAGAGCTTTTCACTGTGGCAGCCTCCGACTTTACCACTACTGTGTTCGACTGGTTAGAAGTTGAAGATCCATCTGCCCACTTTGCCGGTTATCCCTTTAGCACACATTTGGTGCGCTGTTACACCATGATCGCCCTGGTTAAAGGCTTTTGCAAAATCTGTGTATACATTTGCATTCTGCTTGTCTTCCAGTGCATCCAAGACTATCATATTGGTCCAGTAGTTGTTTTTAGTGATTGGGATTTCAACCGTGTCTATCCTCCCTCTCCAAAGGAATGGGAGATATAATTTCGTTATTGTAGAGGTAGTGAGAACTTTCAACCCACTAGGTGGTAAAAAAATAATTAACTCCGGTCACAGATTACAATGAAGACACCCACGAGAACATTAGGCAATCAACTGCGAAACTAGACCCGGAAAATAAAACTATATAAACCTAAATTATATATATATATATATATATATATATATATATATATATATATATATATATATATATATATATATATATATATAAACACTGATCTCTGGCTGAAGGAGACTCGAACCTACGAACCTTAGGACAAGGTACGCAGTGCTTTACCAATCTACATGCAGGGGATGAGATGAAAAGCTGTAAGCCTTCTCCCTGAAAGCTGGCTGCCTTGGATCAAAACGTGTAGCTCATGCTACACGCCAAGGTATTGGTCCAGTGTGGGTAGATTGGTAAAGCACTGCGTACCTTGTCCTAAGGTTCGTAGGTTCGAGTCTCCTTCAGCCAGAGATCAGTGTTTGTGTATATTTCGCATGCTCTCGCGAATTCCTTGTATATATATATATATATATATATATATATATATATATATATATATATATATATATATATATATATATATAATATATATATATATATATATATACACACACACACACACACACAACTTTAATCATTACTGTTTGAATTTGATGTTAGGATACAGGTACATTGTAGCTTTAATTACCCACGTGCAGTCGATAGGTTTTAAACCTATCAAATTAAGTGAAATTAAATTTACCCCGGCAAACAAAAGTGAGTACATTCAGATACGGAGAGATAATATGAACTCGGAAAGTATTGTGTTATCAGACTGGCTGGAGCCGCCTAAAACGTTTTAAAGCTACCGGCAGAAATCGTACACCAAATCCAGTCATTCCTGGAGTGGAACCACAGTCGATGGCCTCCACTCCAAACCAACAGATACAGATACTAATGCCGGAAAAAAATCCCCCCCCAGTACCAACAATACCACCAGTCCGATAACATTCTTCTTTGCAAATATACAGGGTCTAAAGCCAGCAACAAACAACAAAATACCTTTCATCCGTGGACTGCTTGCAGAGGCAAAGGCAATGTTCGCGGCTTTCACTGAGACCCACATAAAGGATCACTTGGACAACGAAATATGGATCCCAGGTTACAACCTATACAGATGTGACAGAGTGAACAGGCAAAAGGGGGGGGTTGGCCTGTACATTGCAGAGTCACTTGTTTGCACAGAACTGCTTAATGCCTCAAATGACGTAGTGGAAGTTTTAGCAGTAAAGGTCGAGAACCAAAACCTAGTCATTGTGGTAGTCTACAAGCCTCCGGATGCAACATCCCAGCAATTCCAGGAACAGCTGTTAAAAATTGACCACTGTCTGGAAAATCTTCCAGCTCCTGCACCCAACATCTTGCTCCTGGGGGATTTCAACTTAAGGCACCTAAAATGGAGGAATATAGCAAATAATATTGTTGCAGTAATAACACCAGGAGGCAGCTCTGATGAAAACTCACACTCACACGAGCTTTTAAATCTCTGCACAAAATTCAATTTAAACCAGCAAATAATAGAGCCTACTAGACTGGAGAATACACTAGACCTCATCTTCACTAACAATGATGATCTGATAAGAAATGTCACCATATCAAAAACAATATACTCAGATCACAACATAATTGAGGTTCAGACATGTATGCGTGGAGCCCCAGACCGACAAAATGAGACTAGTCACGAGGGAGCATTCACCAAATTCAACTTCAATAACAAAAACATAAAGTGGGACCAAGTAAACCAAGTCCTAACCGATATAAGCTGGGAAGATATACTAAGCAACACAGACCCAAACTTATGCTTAGAACAGATTAACTCGGTGGCACTCGATGTATGCACAAGGCTTATTCCTCTAAGAAAAAGGAGGAGTAGATGTAAAATAGAAAGAGACAGGCGCTCCCTTTACAGGCGACGGAAAAGAATAACAGAGCGGCTAAAAGAGGTCAATATATCTGAAATGCGCAGGGAGACACTGGTCAGAGAAATAGCAAGCATCGAACTTAAGCTAAAAGAATCCTTTAGGAGTCAGGAATCGTGGGAAGAACTAAAAGCCATAAATGAAATCGAAAGAAACCCAAAGTATTTCTTCTCCTATGCCAAATCAAAATCGAGAACAACGTCCAGTATTGGGCCCCTACTTAAACAAGATGGGTCCTACACAGATGACAACAAGGAAATGAGTGAGCTACTCAAGTCCCAATATGACTCAGTTTTTAGCAAGCCGCTAACCAGACTGAGAGTCGAAGATCAAAATGAATTTTTTATGAGAGAGCCACAAAATTTGATTAACACAAGCCTATCCGATGTTATCCTGACGCCAAATGACTTCGAACAGGCGATAAATGACATGCCCATGCACTCTGCCCCAGGGCCAGACTCATGGAACTCTGTGTTCATCAAGAACTGCAAGAAGCCCCTATCACGAGCCTTTTCCATCCTATGGAGAGGGAGCATGGACACGGGGGTCGTCCCTCAGTTACTAAAAACAACAGACATAGCCCCACTCCACAAAGGGGGCAGTAAAGCAACAGCAAAGAACTACAGACCAATAGCACTAACATCCCATATCATAAAAATCTTTGAAAGGGTCCTAAGAAGCAAGATCACCACCCATCTAGAAACCCATCAGTTACACAACCCAGGGCAACATGGGTTTAGAACAGGTCGCTCCTGTCTGTCTCAACTACTGGATCACTACGACAAGGTCCTAAATGCACTAGAAGACAAAAAGAATGCAGATGTAATATATACAGACTTTGCAAAAGCCTTCGACAAGTGTGACCATGGCGTAATAGCGCACAAAATGCGCGCTAAAGGAATAACAGGAAAAGTCGGTCGATGGATCTATAATTTCCTCACTAACAGAACACAGAGAGTAGTCGTCAACAGAGTAAAGTCCGAGGCAGCTACGGTGAAAAGCTCTGTTCCACAAGGCACAGTACTAGCTCCCATCTTGTTCCTCATCCTCATATCCGACATAGACAAGGATGTCAGCCACAGCACCGTGTCTTCCTTTGCAGATGACACCCGAATCTGCATGACAGTGTCTTCCATTGCAGACACTGCAAGGCTCCAGGCGGACATCAACCAAATCTTTCAGTGGGCTGCAGAAAACAATATGAAGTTCAACGATGAGAAATTTCAATTACTCAGATATGGTAAACATGAGGAAATTAAATCTTCATCAGAGTACAAAACAAATTCTGGCCACAAAATAGAGCGAAACACCAACGTCAAAGACCTGGGAGTGATTATGTCGGAGGATCTCACCTTCAAGGACCATAACATTGTATCAATCGCATCTGCTAGAAAAATGACAGGATGGATAATGAGAACCTTCAAAACTAGGGAGGCCAAGCCCATGATGACACTCTTCAGGTCACTTGTTCTATCTAGGCTGGAATATTGCTGCACTCTAACAGCACCTTTCAAGGCAGGTGAAATTGCCGACCTAGAAAATGTACAGAGAACTTTCACGGCGCGCATAACGGAGATAAAACACCTCAATTACTGGGAGCGCTTGAGGTTTCTAAACCTGTATTCCCTGGAACGCAGGAGGGAGAGATACATGATTATATACACCTGGAAAATCCTAGAGGGACTAGTACCGAACTTGCACACGAAAATCACTCACTACGAAAGCAAAAGACTTGGCAGACGATGCACCATCCCCCCAATGAAAAGCAGGGGTGTCACTAGCACGTTAAGAGACCATACAATAAGTGTCAGGGGCCCGAGACTGTTCAACTGCCTCCCAGCACACATAAGGGGGATTACCAACAGACCCCTGGCAGTCTTCAAGCTGGCACTGGACAAGCACCTAAAGTCAGTTCCTGATCAGCCGGGCTGTGGCTCGTACGTTGGTTTGCGTGCAGCCAGCAGCAACAGCCTGGTTGATCAGGCGCTGATCCACCAGGAGGCCTGGTCACAGACCGGGCCGCGGGGGCGTTGACCCCCGAAACTCTCTCCAGGTAAACTCCAGGACCCGGGGTAAGGCCACCAAGGTCTTGCTGAAGTGGACGGCACTCGCCTAAACATGTTTAGTACATTTGGGTTTGGCCAGTAAGCGAATAATTAAACGTGTGAATACACTCTTGTCTTATTCATCTAGATTAAATTAATGCTTAGAAGTTAGTAGGTTGTTATGGGTCGCATCCTAGGTAAGGACCCCAAGGATATATTGTTATTAACACTTCCTCTCTGTTGTTACACAAGAGAATACAAATGAAATCCCGAGGCTCAATAATTATACAGGCAAGGACGAGATTAAATTATGCAAAATCGAAGTCACTAGTGATAAGGTCCACAGGCAACATGAGATTGAAACCAAACAAACAAGTCACCCGGCCATGGTGAGCTTTTTTCAGGGTAGTTCTAAAGGAATGTAAAGAATTTAGCAAACCATTATCTAGTCTTTTCAACAGATCACTACAAACGGGTATCGTAACATATCAGCTGAAAATGGCAAATGTGATACCCATTTACAAAGGCGGGAGATAGGTCATTAGCTTCAAATTATATATCAATTAGCCTAGCCTCAATTGTGGGAAAGTTGATTGGATCAGTAAGTACTGATACAATTCGAAACCACCTGAAGAGATATAATTTGATTAGTATCTCAACACGGTTATAGAAAGGGCGATCTTTCCTTACGAATTTACTAACCATTTTCATTATGGTATTCGAAGCAGAGGACCAAGGTAGGGAATGTGAAATTGTGTATATATGAAATTCAGTAAGGCTGTTTATCGGAAAATTTCTCTTAATTAAGTCATGGCTGTCCGATAGGCAACAGAGTGCGTATCAATGGGGACACGTTGCAAGTTGTGCCACATGGGTTATTAGTGGGACCCTTGTTCTCATGTACATAAACGACAAAGATGAGGCCATAAATAGCGACAGTTTACCGATTATACTAAAATAGGCCATCAAATCATTTCTCATAAGGCTGATGTTTTGACCAGAGAACTGATTACTGCAGTGCAATACTGAGAAATGTAACGTTCTAATTCGAGAAGGAAGTGACATGAGAAAAAGATTTAGTTCTGGTTTGCGGAAATTTAAACCCAAGAAAACAGTGCACAAGCGTTCGAAATAAAGCTAATAGGATACTTGACGTCATATCAAGAAGCATATATAAGAGAAGTCCTAAGCTTTGATAGAGCCTCGTTTAGATTACGCTGCTCGGTTCTGGTCTCCATATTAGAGAATGAATATAAATTCGACGGAAAATATACGGAGGATGACTAAGTTGATTCTATTAATCACAAACCTTTTTTTTCTGCGAAGGTAGGCTGAAGGCACTGAATTTGCACTCCGAAAAGACGTAGAATTAGGGGGCATATGCCTAAGTGTACCAACGGAAAACAGAACACATAGGGGGATACAAATAACGTGCTGAAGTAGCCAAGACAGGACTCAGGCAATGAATTAAAGTTTGAAAAAATGAGATTTAGAAAGTATATACGGGAGTACTGGTTTGGCAAGATACAAGTGGAACAAATTCCGACGTAGTGTCATTGGGGAGACAACTTTGGCAAGCTTTAAAATGAAGAGGTATGGGAACAAGTATGGTTGGCGTGAGTTAGACCTGTCTAGCGTAGGCTTACTAGATGCTTCTTCTTCAATAAGCCAAATTACTTGGCTTTGCTGTATTACGGGGCTAAATACTGTAACAGATAACAGATCTCTGATCTTGCACATTAACAATTTATAATATATTTTCTTTTTGACAAAATAAAACTTTACAGACAGCAGATGACTAATTAAAATCATCTTTAAACTGGTCAGTCTCAACAGAATCTTCAAAAAGGTAATAATATATATATATATATATATATATATATATATATATATATATATATATATATATATATATATATATATATATATATATATATATATATATATTTATATTTCTTATAAGGAAGAGATCGTAATTCTACTGGACATTAAAAGACAATTCTCTTCAAAATACCACAAAGCATTCAAGACCTTGAGGGGAACACCCCATTTCCCTACTGGGACCCCCGCCCTTTTCCCTACTGGGACCCCCGCCCTTTTCCCTACTGGGACCCCCGCCCTTTTCCACTCCAATTAACTGAGCACGCAAAATGCAGACTAACATAACTAGAAATTAAATTAAACCTATTGAAAGTGACCATGCAAATCTCACACGATATATCAACGGAAGGACATACAAAGTATTTTTTTAGGAAACCAACTGCCAACTATATAGGTTATAATATTAAACCACATAAACAATACGGAAAGATGGTAAATGAATGCTTCAGCTGTGCACCACAAGCATCATGTTGGATGCAAGCGTCATGACTGAGGCTGTCAGCTATCTTCTAGACAATAAAACTATTTTTTACATAACTGGATCAAACTTAGTACTGGTCACTTACGCACCTCATTAACCCCCACACACTGACCGACCTGTCACTTCATCAGTCACTCACCCCATCAGTCACACTGCCTAAGCCTGTCAATCACCTGATCAGTCACATTGCCTCGGCCTGTCACTCACCTGTTCAGCTACATACTGCTTCGACCTGTCAAGGCACCTAGAAAACTCAGTTCTAGTTATAGAAACTAACGCATTACTACAAAGAACTATGCTTATTTTACCTTCAAGGGAAAAGCCTTGACGATGCTAAAGGGTTCTCCATAAAGAAAATTATATCTACACTCCTCTACCTTGTAATATCTTCATACTGGGTCTCCAGTAATTATTTGTAACCGTAGCATTATAACTGTTGATTCCCTAATAGTCTGCACTGGTTGTGAAAAATGTGTTATTGTGTTAAGGTACTGAAAAGCCAGTTTCGTCTATATTAAAGTGTTAATAATGAAAAAAAAATATTTTGTTGAATAATTAGTTTTTTAAAATACGAAATTCACTGGGATGTTTAAATTTGTATTTTGTGTTACCGAGTTTGTATTTGTGTTGTTTTTTGATAGTTAAGGGTTAAGATAAAATAGTCTGAGAGTAGGCCAATATTAAATTGTTCAAGTTATCAGCTATTTTAAAAGGGCAGAAAGGCAGATGCGATACCTAGAGACTGGGTCTGTTGTTAATATCTGTAATCGTAGTTGTGGAAAATTGCATTTATCTGGAATTCTGGTAAATATATAAATTTGTGGAATGTATATTAAAAAATGATTATATATAAATTCACATATACATAACAGAAGGAAAATATATCTTAATATCACTCACCAATTTGACTGGAGATTAATGTGTATCATACTCAGAAAAACCTCACTAACTAAATTTATGAAAACACTGGCCAGAATTATACACAAATCTAGAGAGCTTATCTGAGGTTCCTGGAGCTGTCTTGTCCAGTCGCCTGATATCTCAAGTTATGCAGGAATGCACATCCACCAATTTCGCCTCTTATTTGAGAAGTGTCAACACAATTTTAACCTCTAGAGCACGAAAATTTCTACCCATTACACCAACGTTCTAATACAAATTCAAAACCAAGATGGCGAGTGTCTCTTCTTTTTTTCGATAACATACTTCTTTTAAAAATACAATATAGGGCATCTATTTACCTATAAATTACCGTATTTCCGGAAAATATATACAGTATTTTCCACAGTAGTATTAAAAGTTCTAGTTCCCCGATATCCTACCTTGGACTGGAAACTAACCTCTATGGAAACCAACTGAGTTTCCCGCGAGAGCCGGCCTCTAGCCAGAAATTTGTTAAGTGTGGAGGCCTTGAAAAACTCATGGAAATTACCTAAGAGAGGACTGGGTGAGAAGCCTTCCTTGGTCGGGGACAGGCTGGAGGCTCAGTCGGCAATAGAGCTGAGGCTTTGTGTAAGGTCTTGGGACCTGAGGCTAGGAGCCTGAATGGTCTTCTAGGTGTGATGTACGAGAGACTAGCTTATACCGAGTGAACATTCAATTAAGTTCACTTTATTGTATTACCCAATCTCAATTATCTTGCATCTTCAAGTATCTTAGTATCAGATCCCTTTCTCTTTGACGATGTATACTGTAATAATTAGGTATTCATAAATTGTAATTGTGTAAAATATAGTGTTTCCCCTTCTTTAGTTTGTTCTGTGTAAGAATTTGTGTGTACTTAGTTAATTGGACTTAAGTCCCACGCACTCCTACAAACTATTTATGTTGATGGTTCTGTTCACCAGTCCACCGGTGCAGTTGGTGGTGCTGCTGTTGTCATACAGTGATGGCTTTCCTAAAGAAATTTGAGTAAACATCAATAACTGGGCCGCTACCCCTCAAACAGAACTGTTTGCCATACTGCTGGAGTTTACCTGGAGAGAGTTCCGGGGGTCAACGCCCCCGCGGCCCGGTCTGTGACCAGGCCTCATGGTGGATCAGGGCCTGATCAACCAGGCTGTTACTGCTGGCTGCACTCCTTGTACTCAAATGCGTCCAAGTATCTAAAGTTGACACTTTAATTGTAACTGATTCTTTATCATCCACAAATGCTCTCAAGTATAAACTGTGGCATGCTTGTGTCAGAAGTCAGCCACAGGTAATATAGGATTGTGGAGAATGGAGTCGAAGTGTACCTTCTGTGGATTCCATCTTACATTGGTTTTCGCATGCATGACAGAACTGATGAATTTGTCAAGTTATATGCCTTCAAAGAGGAAGTAGATTACAATCCTGGGCTGTCAGTTAGCAGTTTGAGAACAATAATACGAAAAAACTTCAAGTGAATTTTGACTAAGTCCATCTATCATCACTATCATGCAGGAGGAGCCACATGTCTATGGTGCATCCAACAAAATAAGCAGACCTGGATGTCACTACCGCCCGGTTCTGGCTGGGATACAAGTACAGTGTATCTTCGGAAGGTTAAATCACCATCACCAGATGTAGAGCAAACAAAATGTAAACTTTGCCTGATGGACAACTATGACAACTTCCGTCATTTTGTACTGGAATGCGATAAAATCAATGGCTTCAGAGACAACTCACTCAGAAATTTTCAAGAAATGTCAAGGTATTTTATCCACAGTGGTATATTATAAACCATTCTGGAAAAATACTCTGACTTTGCTCACTGTGAATAAAGCTTTACCATTGTGTGTGCATGTGATCTATTTAATGTCTGTAAAAGTAACTCATTACGACTGCGACCGAACATAAACATGTAAATAGTTCATTACCGCTGTAACTCGTTCAGCCATGAAGACTTTGCTACCCAGTCCCCGGACCCTATATGTACCTATGTAATCTTTTGACTTCCCACTCAAAGGATGGGTATGTTACCTGGAGGTTATTCCGGGGATCAACGCCCCCGCGGCCCGGTCCATGACCAGGCCTCCCGGTGGATCAGGGCCTGATCAACCAGGCTGTTACCGCTGGCCGCACGCAGTCCAACGTATGAGCCACACCCCGGCTGATCCGGCACTGACTTTAGGTATCTGTCCAGCTCTCTCTTGAAGGCAGCCAGGGGTTTATTGGTAATTCCCCTAATGCTTGATGGGAGGCTGTTGAACAGTCTTGGGCCCCTACTTTTAATTGCGGGAATTTTGCATCGCCTGCCCAGTCTTTTACTTTCGCAGGGAGTGATTTCTGTGTGCAGATTCGGGACCATTCCTTCCAGGATTTTCCAAGTGTAGATTATGATATATCTCTCTCTCCTGCGTTCCAACGAGTACAAGTGCTTCCAAGCGTTCCCAGTAGTTAAGGTGCTCGACAGAACTTATACGTGCAGTAAAGATCTCTGTACACTCTCTAGATCTGCAATTTCACCTGCTTTGAATGGAGATGTTAGTGTACAGCAGTATTCCAGCCTAGAGAGAACAAGTGATTTGAAAAGGATCATCATTGGCCTGGCATCTCTCGTTTTGAACGTTCTCATTATCCATCCTATCATTTTCTTTGCACTTGTGATCGTGGCACTGTTGTGATTCTTGAAAGTGAGATCCTCAGACATTACTACTCCCAGGTCCCTTACATTATTTTTCCGTTCTATTGTATGGCCAGTTTGTATACTCGGTTCAAGTTATTATCTCCTCCAGTTTTCCATAACGGAGTAGTTGGAATTTGTCCTCACTGAACATCATATGGGGTGCATAATAAACATGTTAAACTAACCTTCTCGCCTGTGATATGGCAACTTCAGCTCAAACCTTAGCACCCTTTACCCTTCCCATTCAAATAATAATAATAATAATAATAATAATAATAATAATAATAATTTAGGGTATAATCGTGTTGGTGTATCATGTTACAATGTGGGTCCGAGGTTGAAACTAAAACCCTGTACCCACAACTCTGGGAGTACACACTATTATTACTAACACTGGCGAGGCGCTAAATCCTTAAGGATCATACAGTGCCTGGGAAATGGGAAATAATGAAGTTACATCAGAGAAAGGAAAGTATTGTTCAAATTCCTCAAATCAAGAAAAAGCTCGTCACCAACATCAAGGCAACGCATCTCTTGAAAGGAATAAACGCAATGGATAACCATATTGACGCAAAGATAAGCTGAAGGTCAGACAATGGCCCACATGCCTTGGAGGTCAACCTTCTTAGGTCAACCTTCTTAAGAAAAACAACGTAACCGAAAACCAAATTATCCGCACATGAAGTATATCGCAGATAAGAATTATTATTATATGATGTATAAGAGAAAAAAAAGTGCCGCAGGTGAGAATGAATTCAGCCGTATCACCTTACAATTTATAGCGGCTGATGAGGACTAAATCTTCGTCCAAAAGAAAATATCTAAAAATCTGCGGAAAAAATAACACTGATGATCATAATAATAATGACATTAATAACACTTATATTTTGATGAGATCATTGATACTGATTATAATGATTACTGATGAATTAAGCTTATGATGACATTGATACTAATATTTCAGTAGCATTAATGAAAATATATAATGTATGTAACAGACTGATATAAATGACCAGGCACTGTATATTCATCATATTCTTGATATATGTGCACGCTTCATTGTACATTCTTGGTAAAACATAATAGCACGTTACAATATTAAGTGCAAACATTTAGTCCTTGTATCACTCCATACACATTTCAGTGTAATCATTCCAAGTCGACAAAATTAATGACCAAATCAACGTTATCGTAGCAATGACAACCCTGTTTCATCAAAGAAAACTTTTCTATAATAGGCTTTCTAGCTACCGTTTTCTATATATAATATATATACTATAATATGTATATACGTATTATATGTGTGTGTGTGTGTGTGTGTGTGTGTGTGTGTGTGTGTGTGTGTGTGTGTGTGTGTGTGTGTGTGTGTGTGTGTGTGTGTGTGTGTGTGGTTTATCTTCATTCAATAGAGCTGAGTTTACGTATGCAAACACTTGACAACATAGATGTTTAGTGGGAGCCTTGATGACTTACCTGGAGTTTACCTGGAGAGAGTTTCGGGGGTCAACGCCCCCGCGGCCCGGTCTGTGACCAGGCCTCCTGGTGGATCAGCGCCTGATCAACCAGGCTGTTGCTGCTGGCTGCACGCAAACCAACGTACGAGCCACAGCCCGGCTGATCAGGAACTGACTTTAGGTGCTTGTCCAGTGCCAGCTTGAAGACTGCCAGGGGTCTGTTGGTAATCCCCCTTATGTGTGCTGGGAGGCAGTTGAACAGTCTCGGTCCCCTGACACTTATTGTATGGTCTCTTAACGTGCTAGTGACACCCCTGCTTTTCATTGGGGGGATGGTGCATCGTCTGCCAAGTCTTTTGCTTTCGTAGTGAGTGATTTTCGTGTGCAAGTTCGGTACTAGTCCCTCTAGGATTTTCCAGGTGTATATAATCATGTATCTCTCCCTCCTGCGTTCCAGGGAATACAGGTTTAGAAACCTCAAGCGCTCCCAGTAATTGAGGTGTTTTATCTCCGTTATGCGCGCCGTGAAAGTTCTCTGTACATTTTCTAGGTCGGCAATTTCACCTGCCTTGAAAGGTGCTGTTAGAGTGCAGCAATATTCCAGCCTAGATAGAACAAGTGACCTGAAGAGTGTCATCATGGGCTTGGCCTCCCTAGTTTTGAAGGTTCTCATTATCCATGACTGTGAGGGGCTCTTGATGCAAATTAAGGTTTTTAAAATCATTGCCTCTGAAATCTGAAATCCCGGGTGTTTATGACCCCTAAGGGTTTAGCATTAACAATGGCAATAATAATATGCTTTCTGGACACTGTTGAAAGTTTCCTAGCTGAGGCAGTTATAGCATCCCTAGTATCAGGTGAGGGGAAACCACGGAGGTACCAGGAACCAGGTTGGGGGATGTCAAGATAAGATTATTTTAACATGGTGTAACCTCACTCACCTCGACGAGATGGGAGGCTTGGACTTGAGTGTGTAAAAACCATTATCATCGCTGCCTTCCTTCAAGATCACCTCGAAATCGTTGAAATCCAGCTCGACTATGTCGAAGCCGAGGTCGATACCAGACTCTGGTGCCGTCATGGCGTGATAGAGGACCAAACACGAGGGATAAAACCAGTGAGACGGTTATAATAAGGCTTCCCTCCCGCAAGTTGTTTGACAACTGAACACAGAGAATGACTCAACTTCCCGCTACCTCCCTCAGCTACTCAGGGGCATTCTATCACTTCCACCACAAACAATCTTTAATATTAACTACCAACTTGGTTATATATTTTTCGGACATAGTCTAAAATATTATGATATTATACAGTATTGAGGAAGAATTTCCATACTGTGAAATATCTAAACATTTATATGATATATTTCAGAGACGTAAAATGTTGCCAGACGTCACTTAAACATACCCCTGGCAACAAATATTTATTTCTTGAGTTTATATATATACAGCGTCTGTCACTCCTTCTTGGATTTACATACACGTAACTTATACAACATTTATTGATTTAAGTAAATGTAAACTGTACAACAATTCTTAAATAAGAAGTTCAATAGTTAATGTTTCCCCATAAAAAGTTGTAGTTTTCTCTGATGGTTGTCTGGCCGACCATTTTCTATGATGTTGCGTCGCTTAACACCTCGTGCATCAGTGATCAATTAATCTTTATTTGTACAAAACTTCATTATACTGACGTGAAATTGAGAATATTTAGGGTACATACCTTTTATTATATTTATATTAGACGTTATTTCGGAAAAATTAAAAGAAAATGTGAAATATAATGAAATTAAGAAACTTAATGGGAGCTTAAATAAGGAGATTATTAATTATATGTAAATAAATATATAAATATGTAGGGGAAGCGGTAAACCAGTATGGGTTTACAGTATCTGGAAAATGTGAGGCAATCAAGTTCGATACATGGAAGGAAATGACAAGTTCAATTCCTTGGATCAAGAGCCCCTCACTAGTATCAAGGAGTCTCACTTAAGAGATAACTTAAGACATTACAATAACTTTAGTATTTGATCAATGTCGTTTTCCTCACTAAAGTTAGTTCCCATAATTACAGAAGAATTTCTTCCATAATAATGGGAATCCACTTTTTGTGTGAGTTTGGCATTAATTACTTCTTAAAAATGTTCAGTGTTAGACAGGGTTTGTCGTGGGCATTATTTTATATTGTGAAAATGTAAGGAACATTAAGAAATCCAACCTACAGTAACCTAACGCAATTAACAACACTCCGCCAGCGGTAGATGTGGGATTGGCACGCTTTTGTTTATTTTAGATTAATTTATGTTTACATTTGTTGTTATTGGCTTGAAGGGTCAATATTAAATGTTGATTGGCCTTGACATAGTAAGTAAATAAGTTTATTCAGGTATACACAAGTACAGTTACGTAGATTATCATACATAGTAACGAATGCCCGAAATGCCTAGCCATGCTAAGCGTTCTAGTGGTACACTCTGTAATCACAATTTTACTACATGTAAACCAAACAATAACCAAATTTCTGTAAACTCAACATTGTAATCCTTATAGAGAATAAACTTTGAATTGAATTGAATTGAATATGTGTAGAGAACCTGGGATAACACAAAAAAGCCAGACAAACTGACTTATTTGGGGTTCTTTTATTTTTATTGGGGTCCTGAAATAAATATATTATTTTTTCTAATATCTCCTGAATGATTTGTGCAGGGGTACAGACACCATGCTTTTATTTTATAAAATAATTAAGTTTACGTACAATTACCATACACTGTTTAACGTACGTGTAAATTACAAAGGATATCCCCAAGAGTCAAAGTGACTTATTTCCAACTTCTGACCAGATTATTTATAGGAAGGTTGAAGCAGGGTAGAAAATTCTAAATAGCTTTGCTTTTGCTCGAGATGAATGTATAGTTATTGTTGTCAGAGACTCAAATTAGCTATATTGATTGAACATGCAGTAACAAGGATAAGAAGTAGGTGTTAGTAATGTAGTTAATAAGCTAGCTAACATTATGTCAGGTAGTGTAAACTAAACCATTATCTGCCTCAGTGTGGGAGAAAATGATGTTGAGAAATGCAGGAGACAAGAGTTGCTGGCCAAGTACAAGGCAGCTATTGGTTTAATTAGGTCAAAGAAGGGGAGTCCGATCATATATAGAATTTTCCCGTAGAAGAGGAGTGGGCAGTGAATGGATGACTAGAGCAATTGGTGTATATTGCTGGCTAGATAAGATCATTTCTATGGTAAACATAATATGTATGAAAGGGATGTTGGGTGCATCTTTCTTAGGCAGGGGTGGCAGCATTAGCTAATTCAATGAATAATAATAATAATAATAATAATAATAATAATAATAATAATAATCTTTACTTTTACAAGCAGTACATGATACAATTGACATAAACCTAGCTGGCAACATTGACATACTATATAGAAAGCCCTGGTTATGTAGAGAATTTTGGGAAAGAAGTTGTTTCAAAACTGAGTAAGACTTTCAAGTAATAAAATAAATTTGGTCATCTCAAAAATTTCTGATATTATCCTAACACCACAAGACTTTGAAAAGGCAATACATGACATGCTCATCCACTCTGCTCCAGACCCAGACCCATGGAACTCCGTGTTCATGCACTCTGCTCCAGACCCAGACCCATGGAACTCCGTGTTCATGCACTCTGCTCCAGACCCAGACCCATGGAACTCCGTGTTCATCAAGAACTGCAGGAAGCCCCTGTCACGTGCCGTCAGCATTGTATAATAATAATATCTTTATTTACTACAAGTACATGTACAAGGTATACAGACCATAGCTGACATCTACCAGTACATGTACAAGGTATACAGACCATAACTGACATCTACCAGTACATGTACAAGGTATACAGACCATAACTGACATCTACCAGTACATGTACAAGGTATACAGACCATAACTGACATCTACCAGTACATGTACAAGGTATACAGACCATAGCTGACATCTACCAGTACATGTACAAGGTATACAGACCATAACTGACATCTACCAGTACATGTACAAGGTATACAGACCATAACTGACATCTACCAGTACATGTACAAGGTATACAGACCATAACTGACATCTACCAGTACATGTACAAGGTATACAGACCATAACTGACATCTACCAGTACATGTACAAGGTATACAGACCATAACTGACATCTACCAGTACATGTACAAGGTATACAGACCATAGCTGACATCTACCAGTACATGTACAAGGTATACAGACCATAGCTGACATCAGTGACATACTACTATATAGAAAGCCGCTTGTTATGCTGAGCATTTCGGGCAAATTAGGTCAGATTTGTCCTAAGATGCGACCCAAACCAGTCGACTAACACCCAGGTACCCACTTTACTGATGGGTGAACATAGATATCCGGAGTAAGGAAACATGTCCAATGTTTCCACTCCTTCGCTAGGAATCGAACCCGGACTCTCGCCGTGTGAAGCGAGAGCGTCTGCCTCTAGGCCATGGGCCACCATGTGGAGAAGGAGCATGGACACGGGTTATCTCATACTCACAAAAAGCAACAGGCACAGCCCCAGTCTACAAAGGTGGCAGTAAAAGAATTGCAAACAACTACAGACCGATAGCACTAACATCCCAAATAAAAATCTTTGAAAGGGTTCTAAGAAGCAAGATCGCCAACCACCTAGATACCCATCAGTTACACAACCCAGGGCAACACGGGTTTAGAGCAGGTCGCTCCTGCCTGTCGCAGCTACTGGACCACTATGACAAGGTCCTGGATGCTATAGAGGATAAACAAAATGAAGATGTAGTATACACAGACGTTGCAAAAGCCGTCGACAAGTGTGACCACGGTGTAATAGCATACAAAATGCGTGATAAAGGAATAACAGGAAAAGTTGGTAGATGGATCTATAACTTCCTGACAAATAGAACACAAAGAGAAATAGTAAACAGTGTAAAGTCTGAGGCAGTTCCAGTGAAAAGCTCTGTTCCACAAAGCACAAAACTCGCTCCCATCCTATTCCTCATCCTCATATCCGACATAGACAGAGATGTAAGCCATAGCTCCATGTCTTCCTTTGCGGATGACACCCGAATTGTCATGACAGTGACCTCCATCGAAGACACCGCAAGACTCCAAGCGGACATCAACCAAATCTTCAAACAGGCCACTCAAAACAATATGAAGTTCAATGAAGAGAAATTTCAACTACCCAGATATGGAAAACACGAGGAAATTAAAACTGTATCAGGGTATACTGCAAGTTCTAACCATAATGTGAAGGACCTGGGAGTGATAATGTCAGAGGATCTCGCCTTCAAAGACCACAACAATGTATCTACTGCATCTACTAGGAAAATGAAAGGATAGATAATGAGAACCTTCAAAACTAAGGACGCCAAGCCCATGATGATTCTCTTCAAATCGCTTGTTCTCTCTAGGCTGGAATACTGCTGTACACTAACTGCCCCCTTCAAGGCTGGCGAAATTACTGACCTGGAGAGTGTACAAAGAACTTTCACGGCACACATAAATACGACAAGGCACCTAAATTACTTTGAACGGGTGAAGTCCTTGATTTGTATTCCCTTGAATGCAGGCAAGAGAGATACATTATAATATACACTTGGAAAATCCTAGAGGGATTAGAACCAAACTTGCACACGAAAATTACTCCCTATGAAAGGAAAAGACTCGACAGGAGATGCAACATTTCCCCAATGAAAAGCAGGGTTGTCACGAGTACATTGAGAGACAACACAATAAGTGTCAGGTTCCCAAGACTGTTCAACTGCCTCCCAGCATACATAAGGGGGGATTACCAATAGACCGCTGGCTGTCTTCAAGAAGGCGCTGGACAAACACCTAAGTTAGTACCTGACCAGCCGGGTTGTGGTTCGTACTTCAGTTTTCGTGCGGCCAGCAGTAACAGCCTGGTTGATCAGACCCTGATCCACCACGAGGCCTGGTCTCAGACTAAGCCGGGGGCGTTGACCCCCGAAACCCTCTCTAGGTATATTAGGAAAGCAAGATAGCTCATACAATAGTCACTGGTAAAAATAAGGGAACTGAATTTCGTAGTGACAGATGAGAAAAGGCGAGGCAAAAACGTTCTTATCATCCACGCAAATAGTCAGAGTTCAAGAAATGTAACAGACGAACTAAGAGTAACTGCATGTGGAGGAATCATAGATATTATTTTAGTATCCGAGATCTGGTTCAATCTGAAGAATCATGTGTACTGAATGCCACATACAGGGCTATAAATTATACCATACCTGGAGTTTACCTGGATTATTATTATTATTATAATCAAGGGGGAAGCGCTAAACCCGGAGGATTATACAGCGCCTGGGGGGGGGATGTGGAAGGCATTCAGGCTTAATTTGGGAAACTGGAGCACAGATCCAATTCCCTAAATCAAGAGCCCCTCACCAACATCAAGGAACCTTCCTTGAGGGGAGTTTACCTGGAGAGAGTTCCGGGGGTCAACGCCCCCGCGGCCCGGTCTGTGACCAGGCCTCCTGGTGGATCAGAGCCTGATCAACCAGGCTGTTACTGCTGGCTGCACGCAAACCAACGTACGAGCCACAGCCCGGCTGATCAGGAACCGACTTTAGGTGCTTGTCTAGTGCCAGCTTGAAGACTGCCAGGGGTCTGTTGGTAATCCCCCTTATGTATGCTGGGAGGCAGTTGAACAGTCTCGGGCCCCTGACACTTATTGTATGGTCTCTTAACGTGCTAGTGACACCCCTGCTTTTCATTGGGGGGATGTTGCATCGTCTGCCAAGTCTTTTGCTTTCGTAGTGAGTGATTTTCGTGTGCAAATTCGGTACTAGTCCCTCTAGGATTTTCCAGGTGTATATAATCATGTATCTCTCCCTCCTGCGTTCCAGGGAATACAGGTTCAGGAACCTCAAGCGCTCCCAGTAATTGAGGTGTTTTATCTCCGTTATGCGCGCCGTGAAGGTTCTCTGTACATTTTCTAGGTCAGCAATTTCACCTGCCTTGAAAGGTGCTGTTAGTGTGCAGCAATATTCCAGCCTAGATCGAACAAGTGACCTGAAGAGTGTCATCATGGGCTTGGCATCCCTCGTTTTGAAGGTTCTCATTATCCATCTTGTCATTTTTCTAGCAGATGCGATCGATACAATGTTATGGTCCTTGAAGGTGAGATCCTCCGACATGATCACTCCCAGGTCTTTGACGTTGGTGTTTCGCTCTATTTTGTGGCCAGAATTTGTTTTGTACTCTGATGAAGATTTAATTTCCTCGTGTTTACCATATCTGAGTAATTGAAATTTCTCATCGTTGAACTTCATATTGTTTTCTGCAGCCCACTGAAAGATTTGGTTGATGTCCGCCTGGAGCCTTGCAGTGTCTGCAATGGAAGACACTGTCATGCAGCTTCGGGTGTCATCTGCAAAGGAAGACACGGTGCTGTGGCTTTCATCCTTGTCTATGTCGGATATGAGGATGAGGAACAAGATGGTAGCGAGTACTGTGCCTTGTGGAACAGAGCTTTTCACCGTGCCTGCCTCGGACTTTACTCTGTTGACTACTACTCTCTGTGTTCTGTTAGTGAGGAAATTATAGATCCATCGACCGACTTTTCCTGTTATTCCTTTAGCACTGATAAGAGTTAGCAGGAAAGTTGGCGGAAGTGGCACACGGAACCTGTTAGGCTGTAGTTTCTCGAAGAACATGAAAAGCTATTATCAGGTATGATCTGTTGACCTCTAAAGCAGTAACTATAGTTACTGCCTTAATTTAGGGGTCAATGACAGTTGATTCCATGTATCAGAAACCTTTCCCATGAAGACAGGCGGCTGGACACACTCAATTTGCACTCTCTGGAAAAATGTAGAACGAGGAGACAGGTAACTTTGATGTAAAAAATGGAAAACAGCAATTACCTGGAGTTTACCTGGAGAGAGTTCCGGGGGTCAACGCCCCCGCGGCCCGGTCTGTGACCAGGCCTCTTGGTGGATCAGAGCCTGATCAACCAGGCTGTTGCTGCTGGCTGCACGCAAACCAACGTACGAGCCACAGCCCGGCTGATCAGGAACTGACTTTAGGTGCTTGTCCAGTGCCAGCTTGAAGACTGCCAGGGGTCTGTTGGTAATCCCCCTTATGTGTGCTGGGAGGCAGTTGAACAGTCTCGGACCCCTGACACTTAGTGTATGGTCTCTTAACGTGCTAGTGACACCCCTGCTTTTCATTGGGGGGATGGTGCATCGTCTGCCAAGTCTTTTGCTTTCGTAGTGAGTGATTTTCGTGTGCAAGTTCGGTACTAGTCCCTCTAGGATTTTCCAGGTGTATATAATCACGTATCTCTCCCTCCTGCGTTCCAGGGAATACAGGTTTAGGAACCTCAAGCGCTCCCAATAATTGAGGTGTTTTATCTCCGTTATGCGCGCCGTGAAGGTTCTCTGTACATTATAGTAATATAGCGTATTGAAAATATTCAACCAAGACAGGAGTCACTGCAATGAATTCAAGTTCTACAAATTTTAGATTTAGAAAGGATATAGGGGTATACTGATTCAGGTATACACAAATAGTTACAGAGATTATCATACATAGCGGCATATATAGAGAACCTATGATAACCCCAAAAAAAGTCAAAGTGACTTATTTCCATTGGGGTCCTTCTTATGTTTAGTGAGAACCGCTACATCTGTAATACCTCAAAGAATGTATTACAGTGGTAGACACACCTGTCCATTAGTACAGACACCTAACAAGATCCAGTCAGGTTAAGGCCCCAGGGTCTGCCCGGTAATTAGATGAGTGACTACAATAGACACGGATGGAGGTGCCATGATGAGCCAAGGTATTTTTTTTACCTGACATAATATACAAGAGGCAGGCGTACGTGAATTATTTCAAAAGCAGCGGGTTATTAAGTAATTGAGGGTGAATTGGGAGCCCGTGTGTGAGGTTGTGTGGTCCCTGTTGTGCAGCCAGTCAATGCAACCACAACTGTGGAGGTTATTATATAATATGTATATATAAATTTCAACCTTATGTTTAATTCCTTTTTGGAAATATCATGACGTTTATATATTTGAATTATATAATTAGTCTGTTTTTGTGTTTAGTTTGAGATAATTCGCAATGAATTAGTAAAAGGAACAGAGATTATTTCCATTCCCTAAAAGGAAAAAAAACTAATTTAAATCATTGTATTTTGCACATTTTTTAAACCTAATATTATTCTAAAAATATATGTAGCATACTGAATATATCTTGGTAAAAAAATCATGTAGCTTGTAGGTAATAATGAGTGCAGTTTATCCATTCTGATGCTGCATGTGCTCCCTCTGGCCTCCCTTCCCAGCTGATCTTGAGTCGTGTGAAGACCTCAGCCACAGTCGGGTAAATATTACATTATTTCTTCCCTCACATTCATCACTTAACTATTTACACACTTCACTACTTCCTATCTACTAGTATATCGAGGCATGGTGTGTGTATGAGAGTGTGTTAGAGAGTAATGATGCTGGTGGATGGGAGTGGTGCAGCAGACGACGCCTTCAAGCCGGCTCCAGCCTCACTATTGTGAAATTATTGCTATATCAAAGCCTTGTAGTCATTCACTCTAGCATATTACCTCCGTTCATTACGTAGTTTTCTTATTATATCTCTTATTCGTTTTAGTAAAATATTTCCTGTATTAATGGTACTGAAGTGGAGTTAACGCTATTGTGGTACTGAGAGGTGAGCCATAAAGGCTAAGCAGGTGGTTGTTTAGATGGAATTTTCGCTCTTATTTACTGTATATATGCTTATTATATGTATATCAGTAAGAAGTACATTAGTAGGAAGGTTATTGTACTAAGACCAGAGATCAGTACGTAAGATAACTTACAAAATTAATATACATTTCTTGAGTACATTGATATTGCTAGATAATTCATTGTTTTAGTTTAAATTAAACATGTATAAACTTTTAGCCATTCAAGAGATTTCTTGATGTCGTAGGCTCTTGATCCAAGGAATTGTATTTGTCATCATTAATTGAATCTACCAGTAATAGGTAAAGTAAATTTAGGATTAATGCTTAAAAGATGACATCCTTAAGAGTTAATGAAACCACTAGGATTATTAAGTCAAAGGTAATGCAAGAGTAAAATATGGATTATTTCCATTAGGGTTCTTCTCGAGGATGTCACCCACAGCAACAAAATTGACAAACTCTCAGGTTTTTACCTTATTGGGTTAAATCTTCATAAACCACTTTTTATTCCCCATAGTATCTGTATGCTCTTAAGACCATTGTAAAAAAAAATTCTGAAGGTTATTACCTGGAGAGGGTTTTGGGAGTTAACGCCCCTGCAGCTCGGTCTGAGACCATGTCTTGTGGTGGATCAGGGTCTGATCAACCAGGCTGTTACTGCTGGCCGCATGCAAGCTGTACGAACCATAGCCCGGTTGGTCAGGTACTGACTAGGTGCCTGTCCAGTGTCTTCTTGAAGACAACCAGGGGTCTATTGGTAATCCCCCTTATGTATGTTGGGAGACAGTTGAACAGTCTTGGGCCCCAGACACTTAGTGTTGTCTCTGTGTACATGTGGTGTCCCTGCTTTTCATTGGGGGAATGTATGCAAAGCCCAAGTAAAAATGTAGTTAGGTACATATTTACTGCTAGGTATACATCATTACCTAATGTGTTGGTTTACTCTATTTTATTACCATCTGTATCAGGTGTATGGAGTAACTAATAATAAAACAGCTGCAGAAAAGGAGTGATTGATGTGTGTTTTTTAACTGTTGCAATAATAAGTGGAACAAGAAGCTGACCTTACTAATGCTCATGACTTGGTTTTTAGTGTCCTCAGCTCACATGCCTGAGGGACTGAAGATTGCTGAGTCTCATGCAAGGGTTAACATTGGCATGCTTCCTTACAACTGCTGCCCCAGTTCACTTAGCAGCAAATAGGTACCTGGGTGTTAGTTGCCCGTTGTAGGTCGCATCCTTAGGAATGAGATTAAAGGACTCCGGTGGAAATCTGACCAACGGTCCCCAGTGACACACTTTATTTGGTTATCGTGACTGCTAACCCTCAGGATTAAAAATCTAAACCTCTTCTTACACTACTATTCATTGGTCCTGAGATGGCATACATGTCAAAGTATTGTTTCTTGAGATATTGCTGGGTAGTAATCAGATGCCCTTGCCAGAAAACTTTAAAAATAACCCAAATATTAATTAGCTTTTATGGGAAAAAGTAATTTTCCTGCTTATAATTTCACTGACACTATGGCTCCCTCTGGTTTAGTGCTTAATTGGAGTACTGTATATTTTAATTTACTGAAATTGTGAACCTTCAGTTATAACACCATTAATTAGAATGTCATAATGTATTCTTCCCCTTAAGTCCAGATGGTGGTTTACTTGTTAACTCATTTCCTGTCTCACATGTTGATGCCAGTGTTGCTCTGATAGATCTACATTTTAAGCAAAGGAATATCAATTGCCACTTAAGTGCCTCCTGGTACTGGACAATGCTCCTGCTCGTTCTCCAGACTCAGAAGACCATTTGTTTAGGGACTTCCGTTTTATAACAGTGAAGTTCTTGCCTCCTAATGCCACTCCTCTCATCCAGCCCATTGACCAGCAGGTTACTTCTAACTTCAAAAAAGTCAACAGGAAAGCAATCTTTCAAAAGTGCTTTGAAGTGACCTCTGACACTGACTTGACCCTAAGAGAGTTCTGGAGGAATCGCTTAATATCCTCCATTGCATAAGCCTTATAGGTAAGGCTTGGCAGGGAGTGACTTCCAGGACTTTGTACTCTGCTTGGAGAAAATTGTGACCAGAATGTGTCCTCAACAAGGAGGCTGACCCTGATGACCCTACGCCTGTTGTGGAATCTGTTGTGTCTTTGGGGAAGTTCGTGGGGTTGGATGTGAGTGGCCAGGATGTTGAATAGTTGGTGGAGGACCACAGGGAAGAGCTGCAAGACCTTCATCTGTAACAGCAACAGACCATAGCTGAGGAAATGGCTTTAGAGGAGGAGGAGGAAGAGAGAAGGGAGAATGGATTCTTCAGTGATTAAGGACATGTGTGCAAAGTGGAGTGAGCTGCAAAGTTTTGTACAGAAATATCACCCTAACCAAGCTGAAACAAGCCATATCTGCAACATGTTCAGTGACAAAACCTTGTCCCACTTTAGGCAAATCTTAGAGACACCAGAAACAGACACCTCTGGACAGTTTTTTGTGCGACTGGTGCAGTGACTCTCACGCTGGTCCTAGTGGCAGTAAAAGAAAAAAGTAACCCCAGAGAGGGCTTTGATACCTGAAGTCTTCCATAAGCCAACAAGAGTCTTAAATAAAGGTATGTAATAGTAATTTAAATGCTCATTTATTTATTTTATTTAGTTCTCGTTGTTTTGTGTATGTAAAACTATAGTTAATGTTTAAAAAATGTATTTTTTTTTGGTTAATATTTTTGGGTGTCTGGAACGGATTAGTTGTATTTACATGAATTCTTATGGGAAATATTTTGGTTTTCGGCCTTATTATTATTATTTATTAGAGAAAGCTTGCATTGTGTTGGAAACTAAACAATATTGTATTTATTAGTATTATTATTGTTATTATAACAGTGGAACCTCGGTTTTTGTATGCCCTAGTTTGTGCGTAAAACTAGTTATTCTCTATAAAATATAATTTTTTGTTAATATTTTTGGTTATCTGGAAGAGATTAATTGGATTTACATTATTTCTTATTACAAGTATTAACAAAAATAAAATTTTATAGAGAATAACTATAGTTTTACATACCAACTAGGGCATACGAAAACCAAAGTTCCACTGTATTATCATAATAAAAACACTTTACATTGTACATAATGTAAAATGTATGTATTATGGTATAATACAAGCGTGTGTTTGCTTACATCCTCTGCCCGTCAGTCCTCTCTCATTTACTCATTCTCTCTCTCTCTCTCTCTCTCTTTCTCGTTTATTTGTTTTATCTCGTTTGCTTACCTCTCGCCCTACATTAATATTAGAAATATTTTAAGGTAAGTAATGAGTGAATTGCATATGCATATTATCGCTCTGGGATGCTTTAAATGTTAACCCGTAAACGGTCCAAATGTATATACACATTTTTACCTCTAGTGCCCCAAACGTATATGTACGTTTTGTGTGTCATACATTTAACATTGCCACGATAAGCCTGAGTCGCCTAGACATGAGAGAATGGGTGTGCGCACTCACTGTGTGCCATATTAAAATAATTGGGGATGCCTGGGTACTATATGCTCTTTTTTCCAATTAAAAACCAATGATTTTTCTGTTTTTCTCAAAAAATTTGGGGCACTACGGTAGATAACATATATACTTTTGGACTGTTTACGGGTTAAGTGGATGGGGTGGGGTGGCCTGGCTGGCTACAATACTTACCACAAGTGATTTCTTACCATAAATACTGTCCAAACGTAGATCTACGTTTGCTTGCGTAGTGCTCCGAACGTAGATCTACATTTTTTTAACATTCTTTGTTATAGCAAAAATCAAGGTTGTAGCGCTACGCGTGTAAACATAGATCTACGTTTGGACAGTTTAAGGATTAATGAGTGTATTATGTGTACATATTTTAGTTTTTTATTGTTTTTAATGCCTAGTTCTATTGCTAACTTAATATAAGTTAGTATCAACTTACCTAGCATTTATATGCATTTGTAAGTGGGGGGGGGGAAAAAAAGGGCGTTCCACTTCATGGCGGTAGCCTGGAACTTAACCTGCCGTATAAGTGGGGCCCTACTGTACTGTGAAAACATTTAGTTGCAAATAGATAAGGGTAATCTACCAAAATTTATCAATTTTTTTTTTTTTTTCCAGAAAATATGTCCCCTCCTGTTTATGCTGACCTCGGCAAGTCTGCCAGAGATGTCTTTGGCAAAGGCTTCCATTTTGGCGTCCTCAAACTTGAGTGCAAAAGTAAAACTGCCACTGGTGTGGAGATTACAGCAGGTGGCTCCAATGTTCTGGAGTCTGGTAAAGTTGCAGGCAATCTTGAGACCAAGTACAAGGTGAAAGAACATGGTAAGTAGCTGGTATTAAGTTGGTTTATTGTATTAATACCCATTATATAAAGAGCTTATTGCCCACATTCCTTTAGTGTACTAGTGGTCCATGCTACCTAATTAATTATTCACAAACATGTTCCTCATTGTGTGGCTTTCTTAACCATTTTCCAAGGCAGGGTGACCTGAAAAATTACTCATGATCTGAACTATTGGGAAGGCACAGATTTATTAGGTTATTGACCACTGAATTTTAAATACACCCACTCCACTTTTAAAGTGAAGATGCCACTATCTAACCTAAAGTAGTGTACATGTACTATAGTTGTGGTATAAAACATGGTAATAGATATGGACAGGTGGTTGAAAGACAAGTGAGGAAACACTTGTCCAAATTTGGGAAGGTCAGTCATGTGACTTGAATCACTACTAACATACGAAGGGTCAAGTGACCTACCAGGTTCATATAGAGGTACTATTTAATTCTCTGACTATTTTGCTGTCATCTCTACTCATTTTTGCAACCATTGGCAACAATGTTGATCTGATAATGACTCAGAACACATTACATTTTATCAAACTAAGTTTGGGCTTCTGGTCTTCTTGTCCTCAATACCGAGATTGGGAGACAACACTCGCGTCTTCGCATTGGACACACACTTCTAACTCGTGGATATCTCATGGAGAGGTGTCCTGTTCCACTTCGTTAATTGTGTTAATTTCCCATATTCTATTGGACTGTCCTGTCTGTCAACGAGCACACAGGATTTTTCTCTGATGATGTCACCACTCTAACACCCTTACTTTATTTTCCCTTATTGCTGATGGCCCCACCTTTGACAGACTCCCTTTTTGACTTTTTGACAGCAACTGATTTATTACACAAACTTTGGTAATCCTTCCTTTAGCACTTCCTACAGCCCTTCCTAACTTGACCTTTGTTGGCCTCTCCACTATTACTATCCTTTGATCCTGCATCAATTCCTACCCAGCAGCACTGTATGACCCTAGTAGGTTTAGCACTTCTTTTTGACTTGTAATAATAATAATACTAGTATCCCATAATGTTTGCTTATGTCTTTTTAAACTACTGTACAGTTAAACAATTTAACGTAGTACCTTTCTTCTAGGGAGGTGCCTTGATTCAACTAATAATTGAACCTCTCCTCATTTTTTGGTTCTAAGCTGATTGTCTCGCATTCCCCAGGTGCTGTATGACAGCTACAAACTAAGTGCTTACCCATGATGATAAAACCTGTATACTTTTGGCTGACTTTGAGGGCTTTTCTACCCTACCAGCCCAATGGTTGGCCAAGCTTCCTCATTCTGTACCTGTTCATTATGTCTGTTGCTGTTTTTGGACCTCTGGCCCACATAGCCATCAGTCTGGTTGATCGGACACCTAGTCCAGGTAGTAATCCTGTTTACTTTTAAAGACTTGATTTGTTCTAGCAGTTCTGATATCTGCTGGTAGGTTGAAAATTCTTTGGCCAAGAATGTTGATGGTGCTCTCTTATTGTGCCTATGGCATCTCTGCTTTTCTCTTAATTCATTTTATACCTCCATCCATATCTCCAGAAAGTTTATGGTAATTTGAAGATTTGGGGCAGGGTCTTCTAATGCCTTTCAGGTGTAATTATGAAAATTTTTTACAATACAACCTTCATGGTTGGTGGCATCACATTATCTTTTCCTTGCCACAATTACTGTTTTTTTTTTCCCCCCCCTCTCCAACAAGTCGGCTGTCTCCCACCGAGGCAGGGTGACCCAAAAAAGAAAGAAACCCGAAACCCCTCCTTTAGAGTGCAGGCATTGTACTTCCCATTTCCATTACTGTTATCTATAAGTATTCTTCATTTGACTGAAGAAACCTAATTATTGACTGAAGATACCTAATTATTACACATCCTACTCATCTTCCAGGTGTATATTTTCACGTATCACTTTCCTCGTGGAGTACATTCCAAGTATACTGAGGTATTTCCAGTAGTTTCGTTGCTTTGACTATGCAGACAGTAAATTCTTTGTCTAGCTCTGGTAACTCCTGCTTTGAACAGAACTATGAGAACAGAGCAATATTCTTGATTTAAAAGCACAAGCAATTTAAGTAGAACTATCATTTGCATTATTTTTCTTTTGAAAGCTCTCATTGTCTGCCCTATATTTTTTTCTTGCCTTTGCTGCATTAGGTTTATTGTTCTCAAAATGACTTACTATCAGACAGTATTTATCCTAAGTCTACCTGTTTATTTGGAGATGGTCTCCCTGTATTCTGTATTGTGCTGGTATTAAGTTCATTCTTTCCATATCAAAGAACTGAAATTTGTCATCACTGAGCAATGTTATTTTCATTTGCTCTTTTGAAGCCTTTCTATATCTAATATTTCTACTGAGGTCACTTGTACTTTGACACTGTCCACAAAGGATATGTAGCTGAGAATAGGTGAAGGTGCTAGGACCATGCCTTGTGTACTGAGTTAGATCTGTGTTGATTTTAAGTTGCATAGGATTAAGTTGTACGTCAGAGATGTGAGATTTTGTTCGGATATTAAACCTCGGAGGGTTAGCCACAGTCATTGCATCATCGAGGACTGTCTTATTTCCATTGGGAGTCCTTAAATTTTGTCCCCCTAGGATGACTCACACCAGTCAGTTTGCACCCAGCTACCTACTTGGCAGGTGAATGGGGAACAGGTGTAAGGAAATGGTCAATGTTTCCACCCTTGCCAGAGATTGAACGATGGACACTCGGTGTGTGAAGTAAGAGCGTTGCCTTCCAGGCCACAGGACGTGTCTTTAAATAAAATTTTAAGGCAGTTTAGCTTGAATGAACTTTGCTTAACCGCTTAACTGGCTGCGTCATAGTACTACGCCATGAGCTCATCTCATTCAAGATAAGCTGTAAGCAGAAAATTTGGGGGCTAGATATGAGAGAATGGGTCTGTGCAGTAAGTGTGCACCATATAAAAAAAAACCTGCAGCACACAGTGCATAATGAGAAAAAAAAGTGTTTTTGGTTTAAAGTATCAACTTTGCGGTGTATTCTCAGTATCTTGATCTCATTTGATAGAATGGAAGATATATAACAGAAATAGAGATGATTTTGATTGATTTTAGGACTGGAAATAGCTTGAAATAGAGCTCAAATTAGTGGATGTATTTGATTTTTGCTGATATTCAAGAGTAAACGTATCATGTCACTTGTCCAATACACATCAATTTGTGGGTCTGTTATGCATTTACGAATGCACTGATATAAATTATACAATTATTACAGTATTGCATAAGTTTTTTTTTTTTTTTTTTTTTTTTTTTTTTTTTTTTTTTTTTTTTTTTTTTTTTTGTAAATAAAATTTCTTTGAATAAAAAATAAAAATGGTATTCATGTGTAAAGCGTTGGAACGTAACTAAAGAAAAGAGGAAGTGTTATTTTAGTGCCAGGAATGCCTGCTGTTGTTTATTCTGGACCCTATTTTGAAACTGGAATATTTTGAAATTTGTGTGAAATTGGCCAAATTACCAATTTCTTATCACTTTATTGGGTAGTTGAAATAGTTGATTGAGCAATTTCTAGTGCTCAATTGATAAAATGGAAGACATAGCAAAAGAGCGAAGAATTTGGAACAATGTAATTGGCCTAAAATAGGACTCAGTGGGCAAAATTGCCGATGCATAAAAATTCGCTGACATGGCAGAATTTGTGAAAGTGTAATTTTGTCAGTTTTCCATCAGATTTTGTGCTTTGTTTTATTACCTCTAGAAAGATTCTCTACCATGTCACGAGATTTTTTTTTTTTTATTCTTGGACACTGGACAAATCTCAGGACAGGGGTCTAGACAGTGAAAGAGTTAATGATCATAACAGTTTATGTACTGTGATATTTATGCATGAACATAAAACCACAGAACACAGGTTTCAGAAAAGTGTTTTTAATGTTCTGACTAAAATTAAATGTTATTTTTGTATTTACGAAATTTAATTATTCAATATGAATTTATAACTCCACTCTTTGTTTATAATTATGATAGTTTTTTATTTTAATGCTGATAATATACATTCTTATCCAGGACTATTATTAGCAGTGCATTTTTCTTTGAAGATTTGTTAATTGTAATACTGGGCAATACTTTTCAGGGTTGACCTTTACGGAGAAGTGGAACACAGACAACACACTGAACACAGAAGTTGCATTGGACGACAAGGTTGCCAAGGGGCTCAAGCTTGTTCTCAACACCACCTTTGCTCCACAGACAGGCAAGAAGTCTGGAGTGCTTAAATCTACTTACAAGACTGATGCTTTGTCTGTTAACCTAGATTCCACATTAGATCTTGGTGGTCCAGTAGTCAATGGTGCTACTGTGGCAAGCTACAAGAATTGGCTTGTTGGTTATCAGATGTCCTTTGATACTGCAAAATCAAAGCTCACCAAAAATAACTTCGCTGTTGGATTTACCAATCCAGACTTCATTCTTCACACGTATGCCAATGATGGAGCTGAATTTGGTGGCTCCCTCTTCCACAAAATTAATCCTGACTTGGAGGGTGCTGTTGACTTGGCTTGGTCTGCTGGATCCAACACTACACGCTTCTCCATTGGCTGCAAATATTCTCTGGACAAGGATGCTGCACTGCGAGCCAAGGTGAACAACAACTCTCAGGTTGGCCTAGGCTACCAGCAAAAGGTGCGTGATGGCATTACTCTGACACTATCAACTCTCATTGATGGTAAGAATTTCAATCAGGGTGGACACAAAGTTGGCCTGGCCATGGAACTAGAAGCCTAACTTCTTAAGGATGTAGCTGCTGGGGTCCTGCAGCCATTATATGATGAATATTTCTGGAGAGGGTGAAGAGCCATGGGCACTGGGCTCCTGTGGGGTGAACTGTTTCTACAGTTAAGTGCCCACATATGCTAAGTCCTAGATTCCAGTAGTGTAAATGAGCACTGTACATTAAACATTTACATGACCGACTGTACATTAAATATTTTTTATCTTCATGGGTGGCAGCAACGAGTTGAAGACTCGTTTTGCAGCTGTGAAGTTGATCTGTCTTCATGAAATGTCAATAAATTTTAAATGGTCTTTGATATGTTTTCTTAACATTTTCCATTTTGGGTGCATTGAAATTGTATAGAATAGGGTCTGTGCCTACTTATTCAAATCTCAATGCTTCATGTTTTATAAGTCACCTCATTAGTCATAATTTATGCATGGGCGAATTATGAATATCTGACTAGTATTTTTAATTACATATGTTGAAGTATGCTTGGCACATTAACTCAAAACTTTGTCTAACTGCATTGTTCATGAAATGTACATTGTGATAGTTCATTATTACAATAATTTTACTGTGGATTAAATACATAGTATATTTGTATATTAGAAATTTTGTTTTTATTTAACACACCAGTACTGGAGACTTGGCATGTAATACAAAGCAGTTGTAAAAGTCTCACTTATTTATTGGAAATTACAAATTTGTTTTGACTGAATTTTTTCCATTGTAACTTCGAGTTATTCGTGTGAAGAGTGTATACTGTATATACAATAGATGTGAAAAGGAAGATGTATTATTTGGCATTAATGCTTCAGTGTTGCTCAAAGGTTTGATCAGGCTTCTGATACCATATGTATATTAATTATCAACCAATTGTTTATAATTTTGCCATACTCTATGACCCTTGTGGGTTTAGTGCTTCCCCCTGTTTAAAATAATTTTGCCCCAAACACTGAACTTGTATCTAAGCACTTGAATTGCCTTGGTAAATTTAAGTTTATTAAATTCTCTTCCCTGTTAGTACATGCTTTATTTAAAATTAATGTTTATTACCCCTACTTGAAGGCTTTTTTTTATGCCGTTTAAATTTTATTCCTGTCTCATGTTTCGTAAATTCTCTGGTCTTTTCTCTTGTACCTTCAATAAACTTGACAAATGCTTATACTGTATTTATTCCAATGTCAAAACTGGTACTTGAAATGTATTTTTCCGTGGACACTATGGCTGGGTTAAGAGGTGCTGGTTTACTGCTGTTTTTGTGAAGATAAAGCTGTATATAGTAGAGATGGGTTTAGGATTTTGTGGATATAATCCTTTCAGCTGTAGGTACTTGGATGCTAGTATAGGGTGTTGGGTCCACATTGTATTTACTCTTCCCTTGCATCAGGGAGATGCCTACCATTTCCTAGGTACTATATATAGCAATGGCTTGAATCATACTGGATTACCTCCCATTTTCCAGGTATGTTATTTCTTCCCCCTAAGTATACCTTGAATTGAGCCTGAATACCTTTCATTCATGTAGGTGATGTGACCCCCCTACAGGTTTTGTGTCCATGAATAATCGCCATTTTTACATGGTCTCGTGTTTAAAGTGCTTGATTGTATTATGTAGTGTCATAACTATTTTTGTTAGGCACTGAGCTGTACGACTTTTGGGTTTAGCTCTCAAATTAATAATGGGTATTGAGGGATGAAATAAGTCTGTATTCAGGGCACTAGCTCGACATTTTGCACTTTCCTCTGAAGTGAGGTGCCTTAATGTTAATGAAGGGCTCTTGACCCAGGGAATTGGAGCTGCACTCAATTTCCTTGTATTAAACTTCTCCCATTTCCCAGGCACTTTAACCCCTAAACTGAATGACCCTTGTGGGTTTAGTGCTTAGTTTTGATTAATTTAACCCCTATGAGTTCAGTGCATCCCTGCAACAATATTACCTCATAGATATTTTCCTTGCTGTTGAATCTTCCAAGGCCCCTCAAGGAAGATTCTTGGATGCCAGTAAGGGGCTCTTTAATCCAAGGAATTGGATTTGCCCTCCTCTTCCTTGGATTGAACCTAAATGCCTCCTGGGCACTATGACTACTATAGGTTTAGTGCTTCCCAATAAATATAATCTTCCGAGCGAGTTCCTTAATGCAGGTGAGGAACTCTATCAAATGAACTAGACTTATCTTTCTCTTCCTTCAATGCTTGCCTCCTGTTTTGCAGGTGCTGTACGACCCCTTGGGTTTAGCTAAGCCCACAAGGGTCAAAGAGCACTTGGGTAACGTGAGGTAATCACATTCAGAATGTCAAAGAAATAGGAGGAAGGCCCAATTTCCTTTAGTCAAGAAATTTTCGCTGCCATCAAGGCACCCCACACGAGTCCCTAATACCCTTCATAGCTATCTTAGTTCATACCTCTCCTGTTAAATTAGACACATGTGCAACTCTTGGGTATCTTTATTGAGGAAACGTTTTGCCACACAGTGGCTTCATCAGTCCATACAAAGGATAAACTTGAAGAACAGGAGGAGAATGAGGTAATCAGTCCCTCATCCTTGAGTCGATGTGGTCAGTCCATCCATCTTGAATAGAATACGGCATATGAGCGGAGAAGCAGCTTATAAACCGTATGGCAGGAGAGGTGCAGCAGTCGTAGGTGGTGTCACATTTGTCCAATGTGGAAGTAGGTCGTGCCCAAGGGTTAGGCAAGCGAAGAATTCCCAAGTATTAAGATCCCAAGAAGTTGCAGTGTCTGACAGGATTGCAGATGAATGGTTCAAAGAACCGACACGTTAAATTAGACACATGTGCAACTCTTGGGTATCTTTATTGATACCCAATGCTGTATAGTCCTTGTGGCTTAGCGCTTCTTTTTGATTATAATAATAATATTGATACCCAAGAGCTTGTGAAGGGCTCTCGATCTAGGGAATTGGATCTGTGCTCCAGTTTCCTGAATTGAGCTTGATTACCTTCAGTCCCCTCCCCCAACAGGCGCTGTATAATCCCTATGGGCTTAGCGCTCCCCCATACAAATAATAATGATCTCTACGTGTTTAGAGCCTAAGCATGAATATTATTAGTTTAAAACAGTTAGCATATCTACACAGAATAAACTCAATAAATTAGAAACCCAGCATCCCTTCCCTTCTTCCTTTCGTCAGGGCCCCTCTAAATACCAGTGATAGACTCCTGATCCAAGGAATTTGACCTTTTCTCCTCTTGCATCGAACCTGAAGATTCTCATTTCCCAGGTGTTAGTTTAATGATTATTATGCACCCCATACCCATCCTGTGGGTGGTGGTCAAAAGATTACAGAGGTACATAATGGGTCCAGGGACTGGACCCCAAAGTTTTGATAGCTGAACAAGGTACAAAGGTAATGAATCATGTAAGTTGATGATCAAACTAAATGCATATTATGTGATCAGCTATATGGTCACTGTCTTGAACACTTGTGTGCTTAATTGTCCACTTATTGAGGAATACAGAGACAGACAGTATAATAACCAATGTGACATGTCAAGGTATCTTATTAATGAAAATAAGATACCAGATATACTAAGCAAATTTCCTAAATTTGCATGTAACAGATAAGTGAACTGTAGATATGTAGATAAATAAAAACCCATATGTACACCTGTTAACTCTTGTGGGGCCTAGTTCCTGGGCCTTTTGTTTTTCTTGATCACTTCCACTCCCATTCTCATGCCACCGCTGTGTACACAGATGGCTCTAAGTCTTCAGACTGCGTCGGATTCGCAGCAGTGTTTCCGGACAGCATCGTGCGGGGGCATTTACTATCTTCAGCTAGCATTTTTACTGCTGAACTGTATGCCATTCTTGCAGCACTTATTCGTATCGCATCTATGCCTGTGTCATCATTTGTGGTAGTCTCAGACTCCCTTAGTGCTCTACAGGTTATACGAAAATTTGATACATCTCACCCCCTATATCTCCGTATCCAACTTTGGCTACGCCGTATCTCTATGAAGCATAAAGATATTTTTTGTTGGGTCCCTGATCATGTTGACGTACAGGGCAATGAACAGGCAGACACTGCTGTGCGGTCAGCAGTACATGATACCAATTTCCTATAGAGGTGTTCCATTTCTGGACTATTTTGCTACAATAGCTGCCCACCTTCGCGCCCGTTGGCAACAACGTTGGTCAACTCTGCTTGGTAACAAACTTCATTCTATTAAACCGAGCATAGGTTACTGGCCGTCTTCTTGTCATCAGTGCCGTGGTTGGGAGACCACTCTCTCCCGTCTTCGCATTGGCCACACTTGTCTTACTCACGGGTATCTCATGGAGAGGCACCCTGTACCTCTCTCTGAGCAGTGTCAAGTTCCAGTATCGATTAGCCACATTCTGTTAGACTGCCCTCTCTATCAACGAGCACGCAGAATTTACCTCCAACGTCGTCTTCGTTCTACTACTCTCTCTTTACCTTCCCTTCTTGCTGATGGACCCTCCTTTAATCCTGACTCTCTCATTGACTTCTTGACAACGACTGATTTACTCCACAAACTCTGATGATGATACCTTACACACTCCCCTCAGCCCTTTCTAGCTCAGTCTCTTGCTGCCCTTTACCCTTTCACCATCCACTGCTCCACTGTTATCCGTAACCTATTACTCATCCACCTCCCTTTTGCCACCTGATGCCCTCGCTTCCTTCCTGCCCTGCAGCGCTGTATAGCCCTTGTGGCTTAGCGCTTCTTTTTGATTATAATAATAATACTGGGCCTTTTGTGTATCCATATGCTCTTGCGCTACCGTCCACAGGATGGATATGGGGTGCACAATAAACTAGCCACTTCGGTGGCTAGTTTATTGTGCACCCCATATCCATCCTGAACATCAAAAGAATGTTAAAACAATACAGTATGCTTCCACGTTTCGATCCAAGGGAGAGTAACTCTAGCATTGGATCAAAAGCCCATCCATGGCATCAAAGCCTTTTCACTGAAGGAGACTATGATGGTTGATGAGTTTGGTAGGGTATGTAAAAGAAGGAAATTAAAAGTGAATATAGGAAAGAATAAGGTGATGAGGATAAAAATTAGGTAATGGAAGATTGGATATGAGATTGGAGGGAGAGAGTATGGAGGAGGTTAATGTATTCAGATATTTGGGAGTGGATGTGTTAGCAGATGGGTCTATGAAGGATGAGGTGAATCATAGAACTGACGAGGGTAAAAAGGAGAGTGGTACACTGAGGAGTCTGTGGAGACAAAGAACTTTATCCATGAAAGCAAACAGGGAAATGTATGAGAGTATAGTTATACCAGCATTCTTGTATGGGTGTGAGGCATGGGTTGTGAATGTTGCAACAAGGAGAAGGCTGGAGGCAGTGGAGATGTCATGTCTGAGGGCAAGGTGTGGTGGGCTGTTATTACTTATAATTGCTGTTATGTGGAGGGAGCCCGCAGCCGTTACCTATCTCCTTGGTTACACTCGTAAAACTGACTAGCCGGCTGGCCAGTACCCCGTAGTGGGTCTTTTGAAATAGTGTCAGCTCAGCACAGACCGTGACTCAAGACGGTTGGTCGTTGAGTCAACGGACAGGTTACTGGTAACTGGTTACTGGTAACTGGTTACTACTACTGAGAGCTCGGCGACGCTAACGTATGTCGTCCCGACATACAACTAATACAAACTAGAGATGGCAGGTATACGGCTTGGGCTGATTCTATACAATGTCAAAGTACACAACATGAAACATTATAGATACATAAGTAGAACATTGGAATGAAAGCTTACGTAACTGAAACTGTAATGTAATACAAGGTATACTATAGTACAACTTAAAACTCAACAAATGAACAATGAACTCAACATTGAGATTACAAGTGATAAAAACAAAAATTTTGATCGATCGATCTGTATTCATGTGATCTACGGATTCTGAGGAAGGAATATATACAAAGAAAGAGTGTTTAACAGAAAGGCAGATTCGGTGCACGCAAATCTAGACTGTTAACTCTCAGAATGCGGAGAGAACATGAACACAAAAAAAAAAAATTCTTGAATACTGATAAGTTGATACTGTAATTATTCATCTATACAGGTTATTTACATTTAACCCCAACTCTGCTAGGGTAAGATTGGCATATGCAGAATGGGTGTCATCTCTGGGAGGATCAAACTCTGTAGCATTGGCTAACTCATGCTGTATTTGAGGCAAATCTGAATTGGAAGTTACAAATGATACTTGAGGATTTCTCAATACCTGTCGTGTACGTAGGGAATAACGACATTCAGGTTGATCATCTGACTGAGTATCAGAGGAAGAGAGTACAGGATCAGGAGGATTGTCAGAGTCTGTCACATTAGTCTGGGTTGGAACATCATTATCATCACATACTAACTTCATATGATCCAAATGCGATTCTTTATACTGACCAGTACTAATCTCTCTAACCTTATACTTATTACCAGTGATATGTTCAACTACGCGATAAGGACCAACAAACTTTTGATCAAGCTTTGGCATTGCAGACGTTTTGTTAAAGTTAGTCAGCATAACTCTCGAACCTACTTTGATTTTGGATGGCTTTACTCGAGTATTTGCGACTCTTGTAAATTCAGCTGTTGATTTATGAAGTGTTTCACGGATTCTTCTAAAAACACTTTGAGCTAAGCTGGTACGAGTTGCTACGAAATCATCAGGGTTGTAATTTGGTTTCGGATTAGAATATAACAACTCATAAGGCAAACGTTTATCTACACCATACAATGCATAATGTGGAGTGTCACCTATAGAAGCATTGTAAGCAGAATTTATGGCACACTGGACATCTGGTATAACTTCATCCCAAGTTTCACTATTGGGGTTGATAGTGGCTCTCAGAACATCAAGTACTTTCTTATTTGTTCTTTCGGCTAACCCATTGCTGGCAGGATGATGAGGAACAATGGTGGATTTAGAGATCTTGTATAAAGTACACAAATTTTCAAGAATCTCATTACAGAATTCACCTCCATTATCTGTTACTAAGGACTTTGGGGTGGTATGCCTGCAGATAATGCGTTCTTTAAACGCTTTAGCTACTGTCTCGGCAGTCTTATCTGCAATAGGAACTAACTCGCAATATCTGGTGAAATGGTCTACCATAACACACAGATGTTTGTTACCTTGGAGGGAACATCGGAAATTAGTTAACAAATCTAGCGCAACTCTTTCCCAAGGTTCGCTAGTAGTTGGATACACTTGGATTGGATTAGGACCATTAGCATTGCCTTTATGTTGCATGCAGACACTACATTTCCTAACATACTCAGAAATATCAGTTGCCATACGAGGCCAAAAGTATTTCAATCTGGCTTGTTTTACTGAACGATCCATACCAGGGTGTGCAACACCTGGTACATCGTGAACTAGCTGTAAGGCTACATTCACTAGTGACTGTGGAATTACTAACTGGTATACTCTTCTGCTAGGAGTACCCAACTCGGCTGTTCGATACAGTAATTCTTGGTTCATGACAAAGTCACTGATGGGAGCTGGTGGCTTCACAGTCAGAATAAGATCTTCCTGGAGCAGGAATCGAATCACACCAGAACACAAGGGATCGGTTCTTTCTTACTGGAGGAATGAACAAACTCGGTGGAGTGGATGACTCCCATTTATCATGTGGGAGTTCGATACGTGGATTAGGGTAGAAATACTCACGTAGGCTGTTATTACTTATAATTGCTGTTATGTGGAGGGAGCCCGCAGCCGTTACCTATCTCCTTGGTTACACTCGTAAAACTGACTAGCCGGCTGGCCAGTACCCCGTAGTGGGTCTTTTGAAATAGTGTCAGCTCAGCACAGACCGTGACTCAAGACGGTTGGTCGTTGAGTCAACGGACAGGTTACTGGTAACTGGTTACTGGTAACTGGTTACTACTACTGAGATGAATATAATGCAGAGAATCCGTAGTTTGGAGATTAAGAGGTGTGGGATTACCAAAACTATTATCCAGAGGGCTGGGGGGAGGGTTATTGAGATGGTTTGGACATGTAGAGAGGATGGAATAAAATAGAATGACTTCGAGAGTGTATAAATCTGTAGTGGAGGGAAGGCGGGGTATGGGACGGCCTAGGAAAGGTTGGAGGGAGGGGGTAAAGGAGATTCAGTGTGCGATGGGCTTGGACTTCCAGCAAGCGTGCTAGATAGGAGGAAATGGAGACAAATGTTTTTTTTAGGACTTGACGTGCTGTTGGAGTGTAAGCAAGGTAACATTTATGAAGGGATTCAGGGAAACCGGCAAGCCAGACTAAAGTCCTGGAGATGGGAAGTACAGTACCGACACTCTGAAGGAGGGGTGTTAATGTTGCAGTTTTATAACTGGAGTGTAAGCGCACCTGTGGCAAGACAGTGATGAAGTGAATGATGAACGGTTTTCTTTTTCGGGCCACCATGCCTTGGTGGGAAACAGCCGATGTGTTAATAAAAAAAAAAATCCCTATACATTAAGTTTCAATGTATGACAAATTTATAATAGTTTCCCATCACAAATTAATACAATAATATGTACTTAAACTTTATAAAAGATACGTATCATTGCATTTATAAATTTAAACTAAGAATTTTGCCATGTTTTAAACCATAAATCCATAAAACATGAATACATGCACTGAATACTGTCTTGTTTGGTGCTGGTTAGTTTCGTTTATAAATATTTTTAGTGTTAGAATGGATTAAGTTCCAGTTCCTGGCCCCCTCACCTTGATGTTGGTGAGGGGCTCTTGATTTAGGGAATTGGATCTGTGCTCCAGTTCCCCGAATTAAGCCTGAATGCCTTCCACATCCCCCCCCCAGGTGCTGTATAATCCTACGGGTTTAGCGCTTCCCCTTGATTATAATAATAATAATCCAGTTCCTGGCTTTTTTGTCTATGATTAACCAGTGACGAGTCATCGTCTGGTTAAGACCCGTGTCAAATGACAGTTAGCGGCGGGTCCAAGGGAACCATTGCCCCTTCCACGTTGATTATTACATCAAAACTAAGCGCTAAACCCACAAGCGTCATACAGATGGGCCACGTTGAAAAGACTGTGTGGATGTGCGTGTGGTAGTTTGTGGAGGTGCGTGTGGTAGTGTGTGGTAATAGTGTGTTTGGTGGTGCGTGTGGTAGTGTGGTGGTGCATGTGCATGTGGTACTGTGTGTTAGTGGTGTGTGTGTGGTGGTGACTGGTTGTGTGTGGTAGTGTGGTAGTGGTGTGTGTGGTGGTGTGTGTGGTGGTGTGGTAGTTTGTGTGGTGGTGTGTGTGGTGGTGTGTGTGGTGGTGCGTGTGGTAGTGTGGTAGTGATGTGTGTGGTGGTGTGTGTGGTAGTGTGTGTGGTGGTGCGTGTGGTAGTGTGGTAGTGATGTGTGTGGTGGTGTGTGTGGTAGTGTGTGTGTGGTGGTGCGTGTGGTAGTGTGGTAGTGGTGTGTGGCAGTGTGGTGGTGCATGTGCATGTGGTACTGTGTGTTAGTGGTGTGTGTATGGTGGTGACTGTGGTTGTGTGTGTGGTAGTGTGTGTGGTGCGTGTGGTAGTGTGTGTGGTGGTGCGTGTGGTAGTGATGTGTGTGGTGGTGTGTGTGGTGGCGTACTCACCTAGTTGTATTCACCTAGTTGAGGTTGCAGGGGCCGAGTCCAAGCTCCTGGCCCGCCTCTTCACTGGTCGCCACTAGGTCACTCCCTGAACCATGAGCTTTATCGTACCTCTGCTTAAAGCTATGTATGGATCCTGCCTCCACTACATCGCTTCCCAAACTATTCCACTTCCTGACTACTCTGTGGCTGAAGAAATACTTCCTAACATCCCTTTGATTCATCTGTGTCTTCAGCTTCCAACTGTGTCCCCGTGTTGCTGTGTCCAGTCTCTGGAACATCCTGTCTTTGTCCACCTTGTCAATTCCTCTCAGTATTTTGTAAGTCGTTATCATGTCCCCCCTATCTCTCCTGTGCTCCATTGTCGTCAGGTTGATTTCCCTTAACCTCTCCTCATAGGACATACCTCTTAACTCTGGGACTAGTCTTGTTGCAAACCTTTGCACTTTCTCTAGTTTCTTTACATGCTTGGCTAGGTGTGGGTTCCAAACTGGTGCCGCATACTCTAATATGGGCCTAACGTACACGGTGTACAGGGTCCTGAACGATTCCTTATTAAGATGTCGGAATGCTGTTCTGAGGTTTGCCAGGGGCCCATATGCTGCGGCAGTTATTTGGTTGATGTGCGCTTCAGGAGATGTGCCTGGTGTTATACTCACCCCAAGATCTTTTTCCATGAGTGATGTTTGTAGTCTCTGGCCCCCTAGACTGTGTTCCGTCTGCGGTCTTCTATGCCCTTCCCCAATCCTCATGACTTTGCACTTGGTGGGATTGAACTCCAGGAGGCCAGTTGCTGGACCAGGTCTGCAGCCTGTCCAGATCCCTTTGTAGTTCTGCCTGGTCTTCGATCGAATGAACTCTTCTCATCAACTTCACGTCATCTACAAACAGGGACACCTCGGAGTTTATTCCTTCCGTCATGTCGTTCACAAATACCAGAAACAGCACTGGTCCTAGGACTGACCCCTGTGGGACCCTGCTGGTCACAGGTGCCCACTCTGACACCTCGCCACGTACCATTACTCGCTGCTGTCCCCTCAAGGAAGGTTCCTTGATGTTGGTGAGGGGCTCTTGATTTAGGGAATTGGATCTGTGCTCCAGTTCCCCGAATTAAGCCTGAATGCCTTCCACATCCCCCCCAGGCGCTGTATAATCCTCCGGGTTTAGCGCTTCCCCCTTGATTATAATAATACTCGCTGCTGTCTTCCTGACAAGTATTCCCTGATCCATTGCAGTGCCTTCCCTGTTATCCCTGCTTGGTCCTCCAGTTTTTGCACTAATCTCTTGTGTGGTACTGTGTCAAAAGCCTTCTTGCAGTCCAAGAAAATGCAATCCACCCACCCCTCTCTCTCTTGTCTTACTGTTGTCACCATGTCATAGAACTCCAGTAGGTTTGTGACACAGGATTTCCCATCTCTGAAACCATGTTGGCTGCTGGTGATGAGATCATTCCTTTCTAGATGTTCCACCATTCTTCTCCTGACAATTTTTTCCATGATTTTGCATGCTATACATGTCAGTGACACTGGGCTGTAGTTTAGTGCTTCATGTCTGTCTCCTTTTTTAAAGATTGGGACCACATTTGCTGTCTTCCATGCCTCAGGCAATCTCCCTGTTTCGATAGATGTATTGAATATTGTTGTTAGGGGTACACATAGTGCCTCTGCTCCCTCTCTCAGGACCCATGGAGAGATGTTATCTGGCCCCATTGCCTTTGAGGTATCTAGCTCACTCAGAAGCCTCTTCACTTCTTCCTCGGTTGTGTGTACTGTGTCCAGCACATGATGGTGTACCCCACCTCTCCGTCTTTCTGGAGCCCCTTCTGTCTCCTCTGTGAACACTTCTTTGAATCTCTTGTTGAGTTCCTCACATACTTCACGGTCATTTCTTGTTGTCTCTCCTCCTTCCTTCCTTAGCCTGATTACCTGGTCCTTAACGGTTGTTTTCTTCCTGATGTGGCTGTATAACAGCTTCGGGTCAGATTTGGCTTTTGCTGCTATGTCATTTTCATATTGACGTTGGGCCTCCCTTCTTATCTGTGCATATTCGTTTCTGGCTCTACGACTGCTCTCCTTATTCTCCTGGGTCCTTTGCCTTCTATATTTCTTCCATTCCCTAGCACACTTGGTTTTTGCCTCCTTGCATCTTTGGGTGAACCATGGGCTCATCCTGGCTTTTTCATTATTCCTGTTACCCTTGGGTACAAACCTCTCCTCAGCCTCCTTGCACATTGTTGCTACATATTCCATCATCTCATTAACTGGCTTCCCTGCCAGTTCTCTGTCCCACTGAACCTCATTCAGGAAGTTCCTCATTCCTGTGTAGTCCCCTTTCCTGTAGTTTGGTTTCATTTGTCCTTGCCTTCCTGCTTCCCCCTCCACTTGTAGCTCTACTGTGTATTCGAAGCTCAAAACCACATGATCGCTGGCCCCAAGGGGTCTTTCATATGTGATGTCCTCAATATCTGCACTACTCAAGGTGAATACTAAGTCCAGTCTTGCTGGTTCATCCTCTCCTCTCTCTCTTGTAGTGTCCCTTACGTGTTGGTACATGAAGTTTTCCAGTACCACCTCCATCATCTTAGCCCTCCATGTATCTTGGCCCCCATGTGGCTCCAAGTTCTCCCATTCGATCTCCTTGTGGTAAAGTCGCCCATGATCAGGAGCTTTGCCCTGCATGCATGAGCTCTTCTGGCCACTGTAGCCAGTGTGTGTGTGTGTGTGTGTGTGTGTGTGTGTGTGTGTGTGTGTGTGTGTGTGTGTGTGTGTGTGTGTGTGTGTGTGTGTGTGTGTGTGTGTGTGTATGTGTGTGTGTGTGTGCATGTTGGTGTATGTGTGTGTACTCACCTATTTGTGGTTGCAGGGGTCGAGTCTTAGCTCCTGTGTGTGTGTGTGTGTTTGTGTGTACTCACCTAGTTGTACTCACCTAGTTGAGGTTGCGGGGGTCGAGTCCGAGCTCCTGGCCCCGCCTCTTCACTGATCGCTACTAGGTCACTCTCCCTGAGCCGTGAGCTTTATCATACCTCTGCTTAAAGCTATGTATGGATCCTGCCTCCACTACATCGCTTCCCAAACTGTTCCACTTACTGACTACTCTGTGGCTGAAGAAATACTTCCTAACATCCCTGTGATTCATCTGTGTCTTCAGCTTCCAACTGTGTCCCCTTGTTATTGTGTCCAATCTCTGGAACATCCTGTCTTTGTCCACCTTGTCAATTCCTCTCAGTATTTTGTATGTCGTTATCATGTCCCCCCTATCTCTCCTGTCCTCCAGTGTCGTCAGGTTGATTTCCCTTAACCTCTCCTCGTAGGACATACCTCTTAGCTCTAGGACTAGTCTTGTTGCAAACCTTTGCACTTTCTCTAGTTTCTTCACGTGCTTGGCTAGGTGTGGGTTCCAAACTGGTGCCGCATACTCCAATATGGGCCTAACGTACACGGTGTACAGGGTCCTGAATGATTCCTTATTAAGATGTCGGAAAGCTGTTCTGAGGTTTGCTAGGCGCCCATATGCTGCAGCAGTTATTTGGTTGATGTGCGCTTCAGGAGATGTGCCTGGTGTTATACTCACCCCAAGATCTTTTTCCTTGAGTGAGGTTTGTAGTCTCTGACCCCCTAGACTGTACTCCATCTGCGGCCTTCTTTGCCCTTCCCCAATCTTCATGACTTTGCACTTGGTGGGATTGAACTCCAGGAGCCAATTGCTGGACCAGGTCTGCAGCCTGTCCAGATCCCTTTGTAGTTCTGCCTGGTCTTCGATCGAGTGAATTCTTCTCATCAACTTCACGTCATCTGCAAACAAGGACACCTCAGAGTCTGTGTGTGTGCGTGTGTGTGTGTGTGTGTGTGTGTGTGTGTGTGTGTGTGTGTGTGTGTGTGTTGGCGTGTGTGTGTTGGCGTGTGTGTGTGTAGGTGCGTGTGGTAGTGTGTACTCACCTATTTGTACTCACCTATTTGTGGTTGCAGGGGTCGAGTCCTAGCTCCTGGCCCCGCCTCTTCACCGGTTGCTACTAGACCCTCTCTCTCCCCGCTCCATGAGCTTTATCAAACCTCGTCTTAAAACTGTGTATGGTTCCTGCCTCCACTACGTCATTTTCTAGGCTATTCCACTGCCTTACAACTCTATGACTGAAGAAATACTTCCTACTATCTCTCTGACTCATTTGTGTCTTCAACTTCCAATTGTGGCCTCTTGTTTCTGTGTCCCCTCCCTGGAACATCCTGTCCTTGTCCACCTTGTCTATTCCACGCAGTATTTTATATGTCGTTATCATGTCTCCCCTGACCCTCCTGTCCTCCAGTGTCGTCAGGCCGATTTCCCTTAATCTTTCTTCATAGGACATTCCCCTTAGCTCTGGAACTAACCTTGTTGCAAACCTTTGTACTTTCTCTAGTTTCTTGACGTGCTTTATCAAGTGCGGGTTCCAAACAGGTGCTGCATACTCCAGTATGTGTGTGGTGGTGCGTGTGGTGGTGTGTGTGGTGGTGCGTGTGGTGGTGTGTGTGGTGGTGCGTGTGGTGGTGTGTGTGGTGGTGCGTGTGGTGGTGTGTGTGGTGGTGCGTGTGGTGGTGTGTGGTGTGTGCAGGTGCGTGTGGTGGTGCGTGTGGTGGTGTGTGTGCAGGTGAGTGTGGTGATGTGTGTGGTGGTGCGTGTGGTGGTGTGTGCAGGTACGTGCTGTGGTGTGTGTGGTGGTGCGTGTGGTGGTGCGTGTGGTGGTGCGTGTGGTGGTGTGTGTGGTGGTGCGTGTGGAGGTGTGTGCAGGTGCGTGTGGTGGTGCGTGTGGTGGTGTGTGCAGGTGCGTGTGGTGGTGTGTGCAGGTGCGTGTGGTTGTGTGTGTGGTGGTGCGTGTGGTGGTGTGTGCAGGTGCGTGTGGTGGTGTGTGCAGGTGCGTGTGGTGGTGCGTATGGTGGTGTGTGGTGGTGCGTGTGGTGGTGCGTATGGTGGTGCGTGTGGTGGTGCGTGTGGTGGTGCGTGTGGTGGTGTGCAGGTGCGGGTGGTGGTGCGTGTGGCAGCGGCGGCGGCGGCGCAGCGCTGCCAGTCGTGACGACGCTGCTCACACAACATGGAGAGCATCGCTTCCAAACGTAAGTCTCAGCTTACTGGGCTCATGTCAGTTCACAATAACTGGCAACAGCTTCTCTCAACGTCAAACTAACAAAAAGTGATTCCATATGTTGTACCCAGATAATTGTTAAGTGAACAAGTGATCACTTTGGAATAAACTAAGACAAGTGTTCCCCCGCTGCTTCAAGCTGCTGCACTCAGCTCAATATCCTTCACCATTGGAAAATTGTTCGTCCCGCAGATTTAAGGTGAACTGATTTTTTAAAACAATAATGTTAAGTTTATTCTGGTACAAATACACATAAATACAGTTATATAAATTGTCATACATAACAGAATATGTGTAGGTTACTTAGGATAACCCAAAAGAGTCAAAGTGACCTATTTACATTATATTTCCATTGTGATCCTTATTGTGTTATGGAATTTAAGGAATTTCTCAGAATCAAGACCGAAGCCAAATTTTTTTTATGGTATCGTGAAAATTTATAGTGAGACGGCATCTGTATATTAGTATTATAATATTTACAAGGAAACGCTAAACTCGTACGGGTCATACAGCGCCTGGTGAATGGGAGACAATTAGGGTCAATCCAAGGAAGAGGAAGACAAATCCAATTCCTTGGATTAGGAGCCTCCTCGAGGATCATCTTAATATTTCTTCACTATATAGACTATTGCTGTGTAACCCATACGGATTTAACGTTTTATTTTCAAATATAATAATAATAATAATAATAATAATAATAATAATAATAATAATAATAATAATAATAATAATAATAACAATAGTAATACTGCTACAGCCAATTCTCCAACATTTTCGTTTTAAAAAGTCCAAAACTGACGACGTTTCGCTCAACGTCATTCATTCAGCGTTTCATGTTTTTCTCTAAATGTTATTTCTTTATTTTCATTAAGTCACCATGATGTGGCAGACGAAAAACATTAAACGTGAAATTGTTGAATGTTTACGTTTATTGCTCTATATGCTAGGATGTTTGACGTTTATCACGTTTAATGCTAGAATGTTTAACGTTTGTCACATTTAAAGCTAGAATGTTTAACGTTTGTCACGTTTAATGCTAGGATGTTTAAAATTTGTCACGTTTAATGCTAGAATGTTTGACGTTTATCACATTTAATGCTAGAATGTTTGACGTTTATCACGTTTAATGCTAGAATGTTTGACGTTTATCACGTTTAGTGCTAACATGTTTGACGTTTATCACGTTTAGTACTAGAATGTTTAACGTTTATAACGTTTAGTGCTAGAATGTTTGACTTTATCACGTTTAGTGCTAGAATGTTTAACGTTTATAACGTTTAGTGCTAGAACGCTTGACGTTTTTCACGTTTAGTGTTCGAATGTTTGACATTTATCACTCTTAGTGCTAGAAAGTTTGACGTTTATCAAGTTAAATGTTAGAATGTTTGACATTTATCACGTGTAGTGCTGGAATGTTTGATGTTTGTCACGTTTAGCGCTATCATGTTTGAGGTTTGTCACGTTTAGCGCTATCATGTTTGAGGTTTATCACGTTTAGCGGTATCATGTTTGATGTTCATCACGTTTAGTGCTATCATGTTTGATGTTTACCACGTTTAGCGCTATCATGTTTGAGGTTTATCACGTTTAGCGCTATCATGTTTGAGGTTTATCACGTTTAGCGCTATCATGTTTGAGGTTTACCACGTTTAGCGCTATCATGTTTGAGGTTTATCACGTTTAGCGCTATCATGTTTGAGGTTTACCACGTTTAGCGCTATCATATTTGATGTTTATCACGTTTAGCGCTATCATGTTTGATGTTTATCAAGTTTAGCGCTATCATGTTTGAGGTTTGTCACGTTTAGTGCTATCATGTTTGAGGTTTATCACGTTTAGTGCTATCATGTTTGAGGTTTGTCACGTTTAGCGCTATCATGTTTGAGGTTTACCACGTTTAGCGCTATCATATTTGATGTTTATCACGTTTAGCGCTATCATGTTTGATGTTTATCACGTTTAGCGCTATCATGTTTGAGGTTTGTCACGTTTAGTGCTATCATGTTTGAGGTTTATCACGTTTAGTGCTATCATGTTTGAGGTTTGTCACGTTTAGTGCTATCATGTTTGATGTTTATCACGTTTAGCGCTATCATGTTTGATGTTTATCACGTTTAGCGCTATCATGTTTGAGGTTTGTCACGTTTAGTGCTATCATGTTTGAGGTTTATCACGTTTAGCGCTATCATGTTGAAGGTTTGTCACTGTTAATGCTAGAGTGGTGGACGGTCATTATTCTTGGTACGAGAACATTCTGTTATCTCATTAAGAATGATAAACATCATTCTAACAAATTTATTCCAGTTTAAAAAAGTCTATTATGTGATTACATATAACAAAAACTATAGTGCGTAATACGTGTGTTAGGTAAACGTAGTTTTTCTCGTTCTACCAATGTAGTTAGTATTATTTTAAGTTTCATAGTGGAGCGCTAAACACGTAAGGTTTCTACAACGAGTGGGAAATGGGAGGAAGTCAGGTTTAGTCCAAGAAAAAAGAATGGTAACTCCAGTTCTTAAATCAAAATAACATGTTTATAATCTGACAAAGCGAAATTAATGCATTTGTACATCTCGAAGAAATAGGACTTTATATATACCAGTCCAAGAGTCCGGGGAAACATTGGCCCAGCTCTTTGAATTATATATTTTTATATAAAAACACCTATTTAACTCATTCCTTATTTTCTACACAATGTTCACACTGATTATTGATCTGAAACATGACATTTCTACTGCCTCTAGTCTCCTCACTCTGTTGACATTACCATGCTGTTTCCAGCTGCTGCATGATTCCCACCTGTTAAGTGCATCCATATACATATGCATATGATATACACTATTCTCTCATATATTTTCCGGGTTTTGCAGCCACTAAAACCTTACGTTCTACACACTCAAAAACACTCTTGTCTCTTTTCCCTTTTCTTCAATTGTGAACAGAGAGGGAGGGAGGAGAATGATTTTTTATTTTTTTTAGCTAACACACATGTAATCTTCCCTTATTCCAAGTATATCTCCTTTACAGTATAATAATAAAATATTATCTCCTTTATATTATAATAATAATTAAAAGGACCCCAATGTAAATAAGTCACTCTGTCTGACTTTTTTTTTGGGTTATTATAGGTTATCTACACATATGCTGCTATGTATGATAATCTATGTAACTGTATTTGTGTATACCTGAATAAACTTACTTATTTACTTTTCATTTACCCCTAAACTAACCCAGCTACACTTCTGAATGTCTAGGTGGGTTCACTAATATCAAGATTCCCCAAGAGGGGTATTAGTAATAGTACAGTAGTAGTAGTTATAAAAACATTATTAACGGTTGTAATGGGCTAATAGTTGTAGTGTGATGTTAAGAGACAACTTGTAGCTCGTCATGATACAATCCAAGATAAACACTTAGACATTCTTCTAGAAAGTAACAATACTATGGTACGGCTCTACCCAGGGCTCTATAAAGAGGGGGCTGAGTGAGCTGAAGCTCCAAGCCCATCACCAAAACTGGATTATAAAAATACAGATTTTTTCAGATTTCGAAATATTTAAAAAAAAAATCTATACGTTTTATTATATTAAAATAAAAGATGCATATATTTTTTTTCATTATTTTGACTTCTAGTGTGTAGTGTGAGCCCATTACAAATTCTCAGCTTCAGGTCCAGTAGGCATTTAATCCGACCCTGAATCAACCCGAGGGAGTTAAAGACTACTGCAATTCCAATTTCTGCTGGTGACATTACTCAAGATGGGCAGACCTTGTGCAGGTCAAAGTCTTGCTGTACCCCTCAAGTCCACTAAAGATGATGCCCGACAGGTGAACAGAGGCAAGTATTTTATATAGCAGTAGTAATTCCATTTGTCATGCTTGTAGAAGCAGCAGCAGCTGTTTTAGTAGTGCTATTAGTAGTGGTAAATAGTAAAAACAACATCCTGTATTGGACCCCCTACTTAAACGAGATGGGATTTACATAGATGACAGCAAAGAAATGAGTGAGATACTGAAGTTCCAGTATGACTCATCGTTTATTGAGCCGTTAATCAGACTAAGGGTGGGCAATTTAAATTAATTTTTTATGACCCAGACTCAAAATTTGGTTAATTCAAAAATTTCTGATATTATCCTAACACCACAAGACTCTGAAAAAGCAATAAATGTCAAGCCCATGCACTCTGCCTCAAGCTCAGACTCGTGGAACTCCATGTTCATCACGAACTGCAAGAAGCCCCTTTCACAAGCCTTAAGTATTCTATGGAGAGAGCATGGATACAGGGGTCACTGCACAGTCACTAAAAAACAGACATAGCTCCACTTCACAAAGCTGACAGTAAAGCAATTGCAAAGAATTACAGACCGATATCACTAACGTCCCACATAAAAACCTCTGACGGGGTTCTAAGAAGCAAGATCGCTACCACTTACATACCCATCAGTTGCACAACCCAGGGCAACATGGGTTTAGAGCAGGTCATTCCTGCCTATCTCAACTACTGGACTACTATGACATGGTCTTGGATGCTCTGGAGGACAAAATGCAGATGTGGTATACACAGACTTTGAGAAAGCCTTTCGAAAAATACGATCATGGTGTCATGGCACACAAAATGAATGATAAAGGAATAACAGGAAAAGTTGGTAGATGGATCTATAACTTCCTAACAAATAGAACACAAAGAGTAATAGTAAATAAAGCGAAGTCTGAGGCGGCTACAGTGAAAAGCTCTGTTCTACAAGGTACACTACTCGATCCCATCCTGTTCCTCATCCTCATATCTGATATAGACAATGATGTAAGCCACAGCACCGTGTCCTCTTTTGCGGAAGACACCCGAATTTGCATAACAGTGTCATCCATCCATCTAAACGGACATCAACCAAATCTTTAAACAGGCCGCAGAAAACAATATGAAGTTCAATGAAGGAAAATTTCAATTACTCCGCTATGGAAAACTCAGGAAATTAAAACTGTATCGGAGATGAAAACAAATTCCAACCACGCAATAGAGCGAAAAACTAATGTGAAGGACGTGAGAGTGATAATGTCAGAGAATCTCACTTTCAAAGATCTCAACATTGTATCCACCACATCTTCTAGGAAAATAATAAGATGGATATTGTGAATCTTCAAAACTAGAGATGCCAAGCCTATGATTCTCTTCAAATTGCTTGTCCTCTCTAGCCTGAAATACTGTTGTACACTAATGGCGTCTTTCAAGGCAGGCGAAATTGCAGACCTTGAGAATATAGAGAGAACTTTCACGGCACGTATAAGTATGATAAAGCACCTAAATTATTAGGAACGGTTGAAGTCCCTTGATTTGTATTCCTCGGAACACAGGAGAGAAAGATATATGATGATATACACTTGGAAAATCCTAGAGGGACTAGTCCCAAATCTGCACACGAAAATCACTCCCTACGAAAGCAAAAGACTCGGCAGGAGATGCAATATCCCCCAGTGAAAAGCAGGGGCGCCAAGACTACGCTAAGAGACAACACAGTAAGTGTCAAAGGCCCAAGACAGTTCAATTGCATCCCAGGATACATAAGAGAGATTACCAATAGAGTCCTGGCTGTCTTCAAGAAGGAACTAGACAGACATTTAAAGTCAGTACCTGACCAGCCGGTCTGTGGCTCGTACGTTGGTTTACGTGTGGCCAGAAGTAACAGCCTGGTTATTCAGGCCCTGATCCATAGCGAGGCCTGGTCACGGACCGGGCAGCGGGAACGTTGATCCCCGAAACCCCCTCCTGGTATACTCCAGATATAAGATAACATACTTTATTTCAGCATGATACAATGTTTGTACAGAGGTGCATGACATTTAGGTGTGCATGCGGAAAGTCCCTTCATCTGCAGAGCATTTCGGGCAAATTTAAGACTAACTTAAGATTAATAAGGCAATGACAAATCGAGTGGTTTTGTATACAGTTTCTTAGGTGGTTGTCAATATAAATTTAAAAGTTACAATGAATACCAGAGAACTGACTATCCTATTGGTACATGCTATGTGGCTTTTATCAAGTTTAATTGCTTAAAGAATTACAGGTTTGATTATTATTATAGGTGATGAGGATTCTAGCAGATTAACATAATGTGGACACAGTGTTAATGGTTGTGAGTATTACAGATATTAAGAATAAGATTATATTGTTTTCCCTATGTTTGTGACATTGAGAATATGGATACATAGTTTTCACATATTTAGCTGATGTTGGGATATGTTAGGGAGAGTAAGAGTTTTTTAACGGTAGTTTTGAAGATGCTGGCTGAGACTAGCTCTGGATAATTATTGCAATCATGGGGGAGTGCTAAACCCATAGGATTATACAGCACATGTTGGGGGAGGGGGTGGAAGTTATTCAGGCTCAATTCAGGGAACTGGAGCACAGATCCAATTCCCTAGATCAAGAACACCTCACCAGCGTCAAGGAACCTCCCTTGAGGGGTGTAGCTCTGGAAACTTCCGGCAGAGTTCCAGATTTCGGTTCCTTTTATGTACACTAAATTTTTACAGATTTACCCTGACACGGACTGTTAGAAATTTTTGTGCCTAGTATTATGTCTATGAGTCCTGTTGCAACTGTCAAGAGAGTGCTTCAGGTGGGAATTAATATTAGAATGATTGTTCTGTAAATGTAGGATGCACAGTGGTAAGAGTGAATGTTTTGTATGGTGAGTAGATTTAGGTGTTTGAAGAGTTGGGAGAGTGTATTGTCTAGCAGTGGACTGTGTGATCATTCGTACTACGACTTTTGTTGATTTATTATTACCTGGAGTTTACCTGGAGAGAGTTCCGGGGGTCAACGCCCCCGCGGCCCGGTCTGTGACCAGGCCTCCTGGTGGATCAGAGCCTGATCAACCAGGCTGTTACTGCTGGCTGCACGCAAACCAGCGTACGAGCCACACCCCGGCTGATCCGGAACTGACTTTAGGTGCTTGTCCAGTGCCAGCTTGAAGACTGCCAGGGGTCTATTGGTAATCCCCCTTATGTATGCTGGGAGGCAGTTGAACAGTCTCGGGCCCCTGACACTTATTGTATGGTCTCTTAACGTGCTAGTGACACCCCTGCTTTTCATTGGGGGGATGTTGCATCGTCTGCCAAGTCTTTTGCTTTCGTAGTGAGTGATTTTCGTGTGCAAGTTCGGTACTAGTCCCTCTAGGATTTTCCAGGTGTATATAATCATGTATCTCTCCCTCCTGCGTTCCAGGGAATACAGTTTTAGGAACCTCAAGCGCTCCCAGTAATTGAGGTGTTTTATCTCCGTTATGCGCGCCGTGAAGGTTCTCTGTACATTTTCTAGGTCAGCAATTTCACCTGCCTTGAAAGGTGCTGTTAGTGTGCAGCAATATTCCAGCCTAGATAGAACAAGTGACCTGAAGAGTGTCATCATGGGCTTGGCCTCCCTAGTTTTGAAGGTTCTCATTATCCATCCTGTCATTTTTCTAGCAGATGCGATTGATACAATGTTATGGTCCTTGAAGGTGAGATCCTCCGACATGATCACTCCCAGGTCTTTGACGTTGGTGTTTCGCTCTATTTTGTGGCCAGAATTTGTTTTGTACTCTGATGAAGATTTAATTTCCTCGTGTTGGCTTAAGGTGATCTGTGGATCCACAGGCACAAATAGTGTAACAGAATGAACGGTTGTTATGTGCTAGTAGTACTTAGACTGCTGTAACATAATCTTAAAATTGATAGATCAGAAGCTTCAAGGGTTAGAACACAATCTCAGACGGTTTTAAGGCGCCTAAAGATTTACGATTCCCAAGTATATAGTTTAGGAACCTGAAAAATGTGGAAGGGCAGAAATATACAGGTTATTTAAATCCATCAGGATCACGTTTAAGATCGCTGAACAATGTGTAAGACCCGTGAGAGAGGTAGGTAACCTTGTAACAACATGTTCAAGGTGGAACATCTATTGATCTTTTACCCAGACCAGCCAACACAGGGCACACGTACTCCCCGGGATGGATAAAAAGGACTTTATATTTCTGGTGAGGAAAAAGCACTACTAGTCTACCTACATACATCAGAATTACAAGCTTTTATATATAACTATTACAGTTCAAAGTTAATTTATAACATTACGTTGGCCACAGACCGGGCCGCGGGGGCGTTGACCCCGGGAACTCTCTCCAGGTAAACTCCAGGTAAACATTATTCATCATCGAAAGTTGTCTAGTATAGTTGTATTCGATTGAAAATAATTACTTACATTCTGTTCTGTTAGTCTTAAGAAGTTACAAAACTTTCACTAATTCTTCGAATCTAATAATAATAATATATTTATTTCTACAAGTACATGTACAAAGTATCCAGACCATAGCTGACATCAGTGACACTACTATATAGAAAGTCGCTTGTTGCACAGCATTTCGGACAAATTAGGTCATTTTGTCCCAGGATGCGACTCACACCAGTCCACTAACACCCAGGTATCCATTATTACTGATGGGTGAACATGGACAACCAGTGTAAGGAAACACGACCAATGTTTCCACCCTTTGCCGGCAATTGAACCCGGACCCTCACCCTCGCCATGGCAACGCCTTGTTCTGGGATGCCCCACTATTGATAACGTTACTTATACTGTTAAGTCTAACCACTGTAAGAAGCATATTGTACCCCGTTCCTCAGTTGTCAGTACATACAGCACACAACTGAAACATTCCAAGTTCTATTACCAGATGCGGCGTAACACTTGGGCAAGTTTAATACACACCTCCCTTAGTGCCCGTCCACCAGGAAAAAATAGGTACCAGGGTTTGAGCAGATTAGTGTGGGTCACATATGGGAAAAAAATGTTATGAAAATATATAAATTCCTGTATGTTATATCCAGAGTAAAATTCCAATGTGCAGGGAGATTCCACACCTGCAAGTATGATTTAAGTACGATATTGGAGGAAAAAAGTATCCGCACACTAAGTTGTATCTAAAACAAGAGATAAAAAAGGACTCTTAGCTTTGAAGATAGGATGGTTGGTTAATGAGGCTTAAAGCCTATAGACACGCTAGGTCATTAATGCTGCTGCTGCACTGTAACCTTTTCACCACCAGACAAGATTACTTAAACACTTTAATCAGGGATTAAACTTTCAGCATATATACGCTGATATATAGACTGCCACTGCCACGATATGTATTCCTGTTAACCCTTTGGGGCCTAGTTCCTAGGCCTTTTGTGTATCCATATGCTCTCGCGCTACCGTCCACAGGATGGATATGGGGTGCACAATAAACTAGCCACTTCGGTGGCAAAATCTAAAAAAAAATCACTGCCACGAGCCCCCCTGGGGAGGGGCAGATGGCAGATCAGAGGTCTAGCTTCTCCCTACGAGCCCCGTGAGGGCGGGGAACGGGGCTAGGCCTGGGGATAGTTGGTCCCGAAGATGAGGAGGTACTTGTACCTCCTCCCATGGGAGACATAGGTCTCAGACACTCCCAAAAAGGGAACCAAGGCCGGGTCACCATCTGGAAAAGACTCGGGCCGGGAGAGTACCGGCGAATCGACAACAACAACAATTATGATGAAATCAAATTTTGATGTTAATGAAAACATCAGTATTACTACTACTACTTATTATGGTATAAAAATACATCTAATTTTACTGCATAATGATTGCATTATTGATACTTCTGTTGCTTACACTTTTAATTTCATGAAATGAATTTTAGTTTGGTGTTGTAGGTAGGACGGTGGTGGTTCTGTGGTCTGTGGTGGGAGCTGCAGTACTGACTACGTTATGGACTCTAGCTTCCACAGCTAACTACCCAACTGACCCTCGCATTAAACGTAAGTTTGGCAGCATCCTCTATGTACTGCAAAAAACACCTACACACGTATATATATATATATATATATATATATATATATATATATATATATACATATACATATATATATATATATACATATACATATATATATATACATATATATATATATATATATATATTCATATATATACATATATATATATATATTCATATACATACGAATATATATATATATATATATATATATATATATATATATATGTATATATATATATATATTCATTATAGATTAACTTACAGAAGCTGCTACCAGACCATCAAAGGAGCCATGCTTATCACAAGATATGCGTCGTCGCCTGGCCGCCTCCCTCACCAGACTTCAGAGAGATATCAAATCTCAGCCGGGTAACACACTCTTATTATCTCCTCTAATACGCTTTAAACAAAAATTGTAACTCTTTGTATAACTCACATAACTCCTATATGTGATGGCATATTACATTATTGATAATATTATACCCAATATTTCAGACTCGATTTTTTAAGGCTAGAAAAAACATTGCTTCTCCTGTCATGTCAACACTAACCAAATACTATTTATATAAAGGGACACTGACAGTAATTATTATATACTTGGTCTGTGACTATCTTGTATGGTTTGATAAAACATGTATACTTTCTCATCCCATACTACCTATCATAAGTTCAGTGGTCTGCTGCAGTTCTTATTAATTTGAAAAATTATGACTGCAGACTATTTTTTTTTAGTTCTGATGTTCACTAATATTTTTAGATCTGTTAAATTTCCTCGACAAATATTGCTGTAGTGATGTAAAGTGCTGAATCCATGTGGGTCACTGAGGAAGATTAGGATGTACAGGTATGTTACTACTCACAGCTTGTGGAAATATGATACATGTACATGGAGACTTTTTGCCACTGGTGGCTTTTTCCATCCTAATTATATTACATTTCTGTAAAGTGCTGAATCAGTGTGGATTATTTAGAGCGAGGAGTGGTAAAGACTCGATCCTCTGTCTGCCGGTTCAGCAATCGTTAAATTTTTAAATTATACACAGCCACATGAAAATTTATGGTTAGCAGTGCTCTCACAAAAAAATGCAGTGGTTGGAAGCAATCATCTCAGCGATTGTTTAGTAATTAGGTTAAGTAAAGTTTGTTAGGAAACAGAATAAGTGTTTCCTACCTCGGGTTTTAGTCATATGATGACCAACAGTTGGAGTTTTGGTTATCTGACCGAGGCCTTCCGCTGGCTAACCCCTCCACACCTTTATCATGTTTAATTTCTGGAAGAAATACTAAGGACAGTCTGGTAGCCAATGTCTGGTGGATATATTGATGAAGTGTTATTCTTCTGACAATGTTTGGTCAACTTCCTAGATTAAATGACTCTGTTCCATTTACTTGCTCCTTCATTTTCACCAATAAAAGTAAAATTAAGGGAGCTATTCATTTCTTGGTCATACATTAATAGGCAAAATATATTTTTAAATTTACTGCAAATTCAAAGAACCACAAATGAAAAAATGGGAGTATATTAAACAAAAGTATTATATAACAGTAGGGCCCCCTCAAGGAAGGTTCCTTGATGCCGGTGAAGGGCTTCTTGATCCAAGGAACTGGATCTGCCCACCTCTTCCTTGGATCGAATCTGAATGCCTGCCTCCCATTCCCCAGGCGCTATATGACACCTACAGTTTACCACTCCACAAATGTAACGATAATAATAATAATAATAATAATAATAATAATAATAATAATAATAATAATAATAATAATAATAATAATAATAATAGGAAAGGAATGTAATTTTTTTATGCTAATCAATTGGCAACCAAGTTAATTGACAGAATGCTAAAAGCTTAATTGATTATTTACAAGACGACTAGTGCAGGGCCTTGGTTATTTCGTCTCGACAAATTTACATCCAAAATATAGCGCACAATCTTAAAAACAAAGACTTTTTACAATTCCTTAACCATTAAAATGTTTCCATCTATTTACAAATAATCATTAAAAATCAGTAATCATTAAAATAATCTGGGCTAAAGTAAGTCATGGTGGTCTGGTTGGAATACTCATTTACTCATTAAAAGTAATAATAACATATGCTGATGGTGTTATTGAAGGTATGAGCGAACAAGGTGGACGGTGGTGGAGGGAGCTAGGGAAAGTGGCAGCACAACTGGACCCTCGCCTGCACAGGGAAACGCTGCGCCCTGCCACACTTGTCTGCCCAGAACACTACGATGGCACCAAGTTCATAGTGGAGCGCTGCACAGGGACGCCTCCGTTGGCCAAGCTAGTGAGTGTAGTGGTGCCAGCGAGGGGGTGGCACCCTTCCAGGGTGTCACAGGTGGTGAGAGGCCTAAACACCGGCCACAACCTCACCATCATCCTCATACTGTCTAATGATGATCCACCTCCCGACACAAACAAATCAGTGCTAGTACTGAGGTATGATGACACTGTAAGTGACGGGAAGGCGCTCCATGAGGCCCTGGCCAATGTGAACACATCGTTTGTCTTCCTAGGCGACTCGCTAGCGTATTTCTCGTGGCAGCATTCTTCTTTGCAGCGCCTACTGCGGGTGCTGGACCGTCTGGGTGGTGAGGGTGTGGCTGGTGGCAGCTACCGCGACGAGCAAGGTCAGTGGCGCCATGGCTGTCTGCAGCGCTCTCTCACCAACTATCACGCTACCTTCTTGAGTGGCTACCAACATTCGGCCCAGGAATGTATGTACTGCGACGACGTATTGGGACCCGTCTTGACTAGCACGCGCCTTCTACAACACGTACCCTTCAGTCACGCTCTGAGTGGACCTGCACTTTACCGCGACTGGCACACCAGAGTGACCCAAGCTGGCTACTTGACGCTGGCTTGCCCTGACGTCATGTTCTTCTTGCAGGAGGAACCTATAATGGATACTACAGACTGGAAAATTTACGCCACACAGTGGTCCCTCCAAAGTGTCCACTCCTATGATGATGAGCAGTACAGCTTCACCTGCAGCGAGGTGGGCATCAGGTGTTCTGATCTAAGAAAAAAGATCACGTGGTATCTGGTGCCGCCCTGCTGTCGGGAGGCCATCATGGGTGGCATCACCATCCTGGACAACTTTGCGCAAGAGAAGGGCCTGTCTTACGAGCTGCATCATGGCTCGCTCCTCGGCGCTGTCAAACTTGGCGCATTTCTACCCTGGGATTTCGACCAAGATATTTACTATAACTGCAAAGACCGGCGGACCTGGGAGACCCTCGACGATTTCTTGAAAACCAAAAACACTGGCTGTCATATGAGGATGTCCACCGCTAGACAGTTAGTATTGCAGTGCACCACTTTCTTCGTGGATATGGTTTGCAGGAAACCTTTGACTGGGCACACTCTGCCACTTCCGTACAGGAACGTGACTACATGGGTGGAGTATGGCAAGCGGCGGGTGAGCGTGATGGCTAACCCTGGTAATGCAATCAGGGACCAGATAGGCCCTGAAAACCTGCGGCATGCACAGCACTGGCGCGTCCCAGGACGCCCTGACCCTGGCGCTTGGCGACCCTGTCAAACCCCTGCCACACAGTCCTGCCTCGACCACCACCCAGCTGATGGCAGCCTCACCTTCTCTCACCCTCCAGTGTGTCTACCTTGACGCAACGTGCTCCAACCCTATGGAGAAGAGGAGAACTCTCTCCAACTCTTCCACATTAGCTCCCATGGGCCAGGGTAGGCCATGTTTGTCGTATGTACCTTGGGCAACTCTGCTCCTCAGTGATAATACGCCTCAATCATACTCATCAATGTGTTCATTGTCGACCAATTTACGTCTAACATCTTCATAAGTGTCAAGTGTTAAATCGTGTAAGTGATCTCAGTGCCAAAAAAATGAAATTAAGTCACTTTTTTGGGTTATCCTAGGTAATTTGCACATGTTACTATGTATGATAATTGTACTTAAGTGTACCTGTACCTAAATAAACTAACTTATGAGAATAAAGCTCTTTTTTTTTGATGGGGGTAAAAGTTTTACTTCAAAAGCCTGATACATAGTGTTGTACAGTAGTTTTATTTTTTTATTGGCTACATTTCCACTGTGATAGGCCATAAAACATTATAGTTCCTATGTAAAAGTAACTTCAGCTGTGCAGGAAGGAAACCTGTGAATGTGTCAAATCAAATGAACCATGGGAGACTTAAGTCTCGAGACATTCCCCAGATAGGGAGCCAAGGCCGGGTCACCACTACTTGGAAAAGACCCGGGCCGGGAGAATACCGGCGAATAAAAAAAAAAAAAAAAAAGTGAACTCATAATGGAATGAGTTACATCGCCATGGCCTGACTGGTCTTCCATCTGAAGCTGATAATTACATTACCTCGTGCAAAAATCTCATCATGTATGACGGTATATAACAGGAAAATTATCTTGTGTGATGGGGTACGACAAGAAAACCATCCTGTGTTATAGATGTTAGGTAAACAAATCTTGCTTTAGTCTTGAGAAACGTTATATACATTATGCTGTTAAAAGTGGCTTAAGATTGGGCTGTGCTAATTTTCATTAAAAAAATTTTGGGAAAATGGGTGCAAAATAACAATATATATGTGATGAAAATTGGCCTGGTAAATATGATGAGAATGCTAATATGTGATATGTAGCCAAAAGGGTGAGGAATGCGATTAATGTAAATGCATGGCGGATATGTGGCGTGGAGACGACTTGAAACGTGAACACAAAATACTGACCCACCGAACTAACTACAATAAGATTAACCTAGAAGGCTAGTAACCCAGGATAATACAAGAAACATTATCTTCACTGGAGTCCTTTGATGCTCTTCACCAGGATGCAACCTACAACAGTCGATAAACAACTAGGTACCTACTTACTACTAAGTGAACAAGGGTAAGGAAATATACCCGTCTCCACTTATGTCAGGATCCAACACAGGTCCTTCAGGAGCCAGCGGAAGGCTCGAGCTATTGATACAGTCAGGTAAGACTACTTAAGGCTCATGAACAGTTACCCTTCCTACTGTCTTAGTTACAGCGAAATATTCACTTTGATTTAGAAAATGGGCAGGTGTGTATTATGCTGTAAAAATGTGACAAATTGTTGAACAATATTTGATAAATAATTGGTAGAGATTAGTAACATAAAGAGTAGATCAGTAATAAATGTTTGGGAATGTTTGGATATACATGCTGAATGTTGTAGAGGTGAAGTAAATCTGAGATAGTTTATAATGTACTAGGCTTATTTCCTACATTTTAAGACAAGGGAAAAATGCACTTTTAATTTTATATATTTAAATAAATGTAACTTAGTGTATCGGCAAGTGGTATGATATATATTGTGACATATATTCTCTGAAATAAACATTTTACATAAAACTGTATTTATGACCTTCAAATTTAAAAAAAAAGTTTGAACTATATTTTCTTTTAACGGGCAACAAGTGTATATAATTTGATGAGTATATCTTGATATATGTACACTGAGAGCAGCAGTACATGTACACACAAGAGTGTATGTGTGGTTCATGGTGTGGGAATCTTAGCCGGGACTAACACGCTGTTATATGTGACATCGCTGTATTGCCCTTGTGGCTTAGCGCTTCTTTTTGATTATAATAATAATAATATATGTGACATGTTTCCCCTTAGTTTCTGGATCTCTGATGCTATATTTTGTCCACTTTTAGTGGTATTTGATAAATGAATGACCAAAAGCTCCAGCTGCGGGTCATCATATAAACTATGGCCAGCGAGCCTTACCTAACCTAAACTGAATAACAGGGTGTCCAAAAATGTATGAATGTTCATTGTGATGCAAATTAGTGTAGTGAGTAATTAACCTGAAAATAATATACAGGAGGAAGCTAGCTAAACTACCTGCACTATAATATAATAAACTTGAGAGAGGGGATGTGCAATTTTCTCAGCAGAAACCTTTGCTGAGAAGAGTTGCTTTCTCGTTCCCAAAGATAACAGTGAATAGTGACTCTCTCTCTCTCTCTCTCTCTCTCTCTCTCTCTCTCTCTCTCTCTCTCTCTCTCTCTCTCTCTCTCTCTCTCTCTCTCGGACCTTTTACCTTGTGAAAATTTAACATACACATGAACTAAATTATTTTAACTGAATCGGACATTAAATGTGGGAAGCAATATTCTCAGATAGGAATTAACGGTAAGGGTATACAGGTAGGAATCAACGGCAAGGGTATACTGGTAGGAATCAACAGTAAAAGTATACTGGTAGGAATCAATAATAAAGGTATACTAGTAGGAATCAACAGTAAGGGTATACTGGTAGGAATCAACGGTAAGGGTATACTGGTAGGAATCAATAGTAAAGGTATACTGGTAGGAATCAACAGTAAGGGTATACTGGTAGGAATCAACGGTAAGGGTATACTGGTAGGAATCAACAGTAAAGGTATACTGGTAGGAATCAACAGTAAGAGTATACTGGTAGGAATCAACAGTAAGAGTATACTGGAAGGAATCAACGGTAAGGGTATATTGGTAGGAATCAACAGTAAGGGTATACTGGTAGGAATCAACAGTAAGGGTATACTGGTAGGAATCAACAGTAAGGGTATACTGGTAGGAATCAACAGTAAGAGTATACTGGTAGGAATCAACAGTAAGAGTATACTGGAAGGAATCAACAGTAAGAGTATACTGGTAGGAATCAACAGTAAGGGTATACTGGTAGGAATCAACAGTAAGAGTATACTGGTAGGAATCAACAGTAAGGGTATACTGGTAGGAATCAACAGTAAGAGTATACTGGTAGGAATCAACAGTAAGAGTATACTGGTAGGAATCAACAGTAAGAGTATACTGGTAGGAATCAACAGTAAGGGTATACTGGTAGGAATCAACAGTAAGGGTATACTGGTAGGAATCAACAGTAAGGGTATACTGGTAGGAATCAACAGTAAGAGTATACTGGTAGGAATCAACAGTAAGGGTACACTGGTAGGAATCAACAGTAAGAGTATACTGGTAGGAATCAACAGTAAGGATATACTGGTAGGAATCAACAGTAAGGGTATACTGGTAGGAATCAACGGTAAGGGTATACTGGTAGGAATCAACGGTAAGGGTATACTGGTAGGAATCAACGGTAAGAAAATACTGCTAGGATTCAACAGTAAGGGTACACTGGTAGGAATCAACAGTAAGGGTATACTGGTAGGAATCAACAGTAAGGGTACACTGGTAGGAATCAACAGTAAAGGTACACTGGTAGGAATCAACAGTAAGGGTATACTGTTAGGAATCAACAGTAAGGGTATACTGGTAGGAATCAACAGTAAGGGTATACTGGTAGGAATCAACAGTAAGGGTATACTGGTAGGAATCAACAGTAAGGGTATACTGGTAGGATTCAACAGTTAAGGGTATACTGGTAGGAATCAACAGTAAGAGTATACTGGTAGGAATCAACAGTAAGAGTATACTGGTAGGAATCAACAGTAAGAGTATAATGGAAGGAATCAACAGTAAGAGTATACTGGTAGGAATAAACAGTAAGGGTATACTGGTAGGAATCAACAGTAAGAGTATACTGGTAGGAATCAACAGTAAGGGTATACTGGTAGGAATTAACAGTAAGGGTAAACTGGTAGGATTCAACAGTTAAGGGTATACTGGTAGGAATCAACAGTAAGAGTATACTGGTAGGAATCAACAGTAAGGGTATACTGGTAGGAATTAACAGTAAGGGTATACTGGTAGGATTCAACAGTTAAGGGTATACTGGTAGGAATCAACAGTAAAGGTACACTGGTAGGAATCAACAGTAAGGGTATACTGGTAGGAATCAACAGTAAGGGTATACTGGTAGGAATCAACAGTAAGGGTATACTGGTAGGAATCAACAGTAAGGGTATACTGGTAGGATTCAACAGTTAAGGGTATACTGGTAGGAATCAACAGTAAGGGTATACTGGTAGGAATCAACAGTAAGGGTATACTGGTAGGAATCAACAGTAAGGGTATACTGGTAGGAATCAACAGTAAGGGTATACTGGTAGGAATCAACAGTAAGGGTATACTGGTAGGATTCAACAGTTAAGGGTAGACAGCCACTGCATCATCCACCTCTATAGTTGCTCTTATTACTGCCACCGCTACTGTTACTAATTATTCAAGATATATTGGTAATAGTTCGTCCAAAAGCCCTTTGTAAAAATCTACCAGTTCATATATGAAAATAAAACATAAATTAATGTATGATTTATATTTAATTTTGAGTAAATAAAGTGGAATAATGTGCCTCGTGTTGTCAATAGGCTTTAAAATCAATGAACCTCCCTAACTAAGTGCTCTGAATATGGTGGAACTAAGAAGGGCGCTGTATGTTAAATAAAAACGTGGAGAATAAAGTTTACCATTAATAAAACATTGGTTATTAGATAAATTTAGATGTATTAGGAAGCTGTAGCTACGCGGACCAGTGATGGATGAGTTAGTCCGTTACCTGCTGGTAGCAATGACTTCTAACTGCTGTTGTGCCTCTTCCTGTTGTCGCTGTTACTCCTCCTGTTGTTGATGCTCCTCTTCTTGTTGTCGTTGTTACTCCTCCTGTTGTTGCTCATCTTCCTGTTGCTCCTCCTGTTGTTGCTGCTGCTGTTGCTCCTCTTCTGCTGCTTTTGCTATACCCATGTTACAACTCTTTCTCTTTCTCATACACACACACGCGTATATATATATATATATATATATATATATATATATATATATACCTGGAGTTTACCTGGAGAGAGTTTCGGGGGTCAACGCCCCCGCGGCCCGGTCCGTGACCAGGCCTCCTGGTGGATCAGCGCCTGATCAACCAGGCTGTTGCTGCTGGCTGCACGCAAACCAACGTACGAGCCACAGCCCGGCTGATCAGGAACTGATATATATATATATATATATATATATATATATATATATATATATATATATATATATATATATATATAATATATATATGTCGTGCCGAATATGTAAAACTGGTCAATTAGCAAGAACTCATTTAAAATTAAGTCCTTTCTAAAATTTTCTCTTATACGTTTAAAGATATATTTTTTTCATTAATGGTAGTGTAAAAAAATTTACTTTTGCACCAAAAGAATCTTAGAAAACTTACCTAACCTTATTATAACAAGAACAATTTATTTTAGCCTAACCCAACTATATATATTTTAGATTTGTTTACAATAATTTAATACTAAGCAAACACAGTGAAAAATATTTTTTTTGTTAGATTCAGAATGATTTTGGCAAAATTAATGCATACACAAATTTTTACTTGTCCTATATGGCAAGATGAACGTTGCTATTTAAGCCAAGATCGCAAGTTCTGCCTATTCGGCACGACATATATATGTATATATATATATATATATATATATATATATATATATATATATATATATATATATATATATATATATATATATATATATATATATATATATGCGTGTGTGTGTGTGTGTGTGTGTGTGTGTGTGAGTGTGTATACGAAATTTATTTAAGCGTCTTGAAAGAAATAATTGTTATTCTATTAAAATCTGATCATATAAAGTATACAAATTTTTTTCAAACCATCATATACATTATTCATCATGCTAAACTGTCCAATGTAATTAAACAAAGATATTTATCACGTTGTTACCACCATACTTGATTAGAATTTGTGGAAAAATCTTGGGAAAGTCACCACCACATTCCCGTGAGTTCTATTAATTATTTTCTCATGAAATTTAAAAACAAAATTGGTGATAAAAAAAATTATTTACTGGTTCACCTTGTTCAAGGTTCCACACAGCCACCAGAGCACAAAATACACATTATATAGTGGAGTCTGGTGTGATGGCGGTGTTGGTGTAACTTACTCAAGTAACGGCGCTCACAACCAGAGGAAAATAGCGGATTTTTATTGTTTCCTCTAGTAGCAACAGTAATGAAGCTCAGTGCTGCTTGAGAGCAAAACCACGATGATTTTATTTAAAATCAGATTCACTTAACGTTATCAAAGGTCAACCCTGGTAATGCTACATTGGAACATTACTGTTTGTGTTATTGAGAAAGATTATAAAGGCAAAGTGTTCGTTGTTCATCCTATGAGAGGCAAGATGGGCGTGTGTTCTGGCCCGTGTGGACCAACCTGAGGGGCTCAGTCTAGCTGCACCTTCATTACTGTCTGGTACTTCTCGAAGTTCCTTCCCAAGACAGTGCTTTAGAGAGGTAAGACGCATTTTTATATTATTACACATGGATAAATATTAATTGTTTTTGTTTGAGGAAGATGACGTTAGATAAGTACTTGTGACTATTCTAAGAAAAGTTATGTCAAAGATTTATTTGATTTTGCTCCGAAGGGCGAATTTATTGGAGAAGACTAGTCCCGGAGCTAAGGAGTATGTCTTATAAGGAGAGGTTAAGGGAACTCAACCTGCAGACATTGGAGGGAAGGGAGGATAGGGGGGGTACATGATAACGACGTATAAAATACTGAGAGGGATTGTCAATGTGGATAGGGACCGAATATCTCTAAAATGGGACACAGGAATAAGGGGCCACACCTGGAAGCTGAAAACCCAGTTGAGTCAGGGATGTTATGAAGTATTTCTTCAGCACCAGAGTTGTCAAAAAGTGGAACAGTCTGGGGAGTGATGTAGTGGAGGCTGGATCCATGTATAGCTTTAAGGAGAGGTACGACAAGGCTCTGAGAACAGGAAGAGTGGATCTAGTAGCGACCAGCGAAGAGGCGGGGCCAGGAGTTGTGAATCGACCCCTGCAACCACATATTTTAAGGATGGTTCCCTGCAGGAGGAGTCTACTGAACGCCATATCGATTAAAAGTCAATCGTTGTTTACCAGGAATTATCATTTGTAATTTGCTGGTAGCTGTTTTAACAAAAAAAGAAAACGATAAGATGTAGAGTGTAAATATAATTAGATGGCGAGACTAACAGCATGAGGATTCTAAGTTCATGTCAGTGTGCTAAGCTGATCGTGTGATGGGAAGATTGAGTGTAGGCGTGAAGTGCACTACCGGGGAAAAGGACGTCACATACACATATACACAACATTTAATGTAACAAATTAATTTTTAACAGAGTGGACCGGTAAGCCAGCGGAAGGCCTCGGTCAAAAGATCAAAAGCTCCGGTGAACGGATTATGTGACTGAGACTAGCATCAGGAGATATTTTCTCATTTCTCCTGGTGAATAAATTAATCTTTCTTACATGAGGAGTGTGTGCACTCACCCATACTAACATGTGTCTGTGTGAATCCACCCATGCACACCAGTGCACATACACCATCATAAAAACGCTTGTGCTTACAACACACTGTATTTCTAAGACTTATCTTCCTCTTATATACAGTGTGTATATACTCACCTAATTGTATTCATCAAATTGTGAATACAGTGGTCGATTCACAGCTCTTGGCCTCGCCTCTTCAAAGGTCGTGTGTGTGTGTGTATGTAATACATATATGTATCTTATATTGTACTACTTTACTTACCTACTTAGTTACTTCTACTTATTAAATATAAAAACCATCCGATGATGAATTATAAAGTAACTTTTCAGTCCGTGTCACCTTTAGTGTTGAAAATATATCACTTCACATCAGTTGACTTGAGAAATTACATTCTTCCCTACAGGATGCGCGTGACATATTTGATTTTGGCATGGGCAACATGGGTGTGTGTAGGCATGATGGTGAGTGAAGGTGGAGGTGTAGCCAAGACGCTGCCCGAGGCTGGAGAGAGGCTCAGAGCTCTGCAGGTAAACACAATGCAGTTTAACGGCAGGAATTAAAATGCAATTTGCATATATATAGCACTTAAAATATTGTACAGATTAAAGGTAAATAAAGTACTTGGTTGACCCAGGCTAAGCTGTCGAAGCTGTCAGGACGACCAGAGATGCTAATGCGTGAAAGTCTGCCGGACCATGTTACCCAGGTGTGGTAAGTGCCCATCAGTGCTTTTACACTGAGAAAATAGGAGTGGATGCTGTCGTGTTTGTAGTGAACCATTGCAGCATTATAGTAATGACGGCAACACTGATAACAGTAGCAGTAAGTAGCACTAGCAGAAATACCGGTGATGATAACAATAGTTTTAGCAGTAGAGGTACTGATAAGTACCAGCAGTGGCAATATCGTTAACATTACTTACTTTTTTAACAATGTTGGTATGACTATAATGAGTAAAAGACATATGGCCACAAAAATTGTAATAAACATTTGTCAATGGCATCAACGACTCCGCATGAATAAAATAAAGCAAAATATAAGAGTGTATATTTTGGCCTCAGTAGCAGGTATAGATGTATAGGTACTCATATATTTTATTTGATCCATTTGGGTTTTACTTGATCCATGTAGATAATAGATCCATTTGGGTTACAGTAGATTCATGTGAGGTTTAGTAGATCCATGTGGGTTTTAGTAGGTTGGTTATTGGTAAAGATTCGCAGTATCACGCTGCACGGGTCTTTACCAGTTGGTGACCCGGTCTTGGCTCCACACTGGAGGAGTCTTGACATTCATAATGTTTTCCGTGGGAAGAGATGTTTGTACCACTTCATCTCTTGGGACCATTTGTCCTTAATCCTAGCCACATTCCCCGTCCTCACGGGGCTCGTAGGGAGAAGCTAGGATCTTGGACTGCCACTTACCCCGCCCCATGGGGCTCGAAGAGTGTGGCAGCTACGTAGCAGCAACTGTCATGAAGTGGAAAGACAGAAAGCACTACAGGATCCTTTTGGAGCCACTGCCCAGCTTTGGGCTGCAACCCGAGTGCTGGGGAAGCTCAAGGAATCCTCTCTCTGTCTTAACTGATGCTTTTTCTCGTTTGTTGCACCTGGGTTTTAGTTCATCCATGTGGATTCGTTTGTGACATTAATATTTGTTTATAGTTAGTTTTTAGTTTAATATGTTTATTATGCACCCCATACCCATCCTGTGGGCGGTAGTCAAAAGATTACAGAGGTACATAATGGGTCCAGGGACTGGACTCCGAAGTTATGATAGCTGAACTAGTTACAAAGGTAATGAACTCCAGGTAGATCTGGTCACAATCATGGCAAGTTACAAAGGTAAAGATGATGGTGCATTATCAACATATACTATGGGAGTCTAATTTCACAGCAGATTATAGTTATAACTTATAATGTAGGTAGCCCATTAATAATAATAATAATAATAAATATTTTTTTACAAGTGCGGGGCAGGGAGAGTATGGGCGAATCTAGAACAACAACGAATACATATACAGACCTAGCTGACATCTATGACATACTACACAGAAAGCCCCTGGTTATGCAAAACATTTCGGACAAATTAGGTTAATTTTGTCCTCAGGATGCGGCCCATACCAGTCGGCTAACACCCAGGTACCTATTTACTGCTAGGTGAACAGGGAGAGCAGATGTCTTAAGGATACAGTGATTAAATAAGTGGTCACTGATGTATTGGATAACCGATGATGTTAATATTAGCATATAATCCTAGCTCTGACACAGTATATATAGTTAAGTGATGGACGTTCCAACACACTATAATAGTTACGGTGACAGCTTTATACTTGGTTAGTGATGATAAAATGACGCACCTGACGCAGGAAGGCATCACACAATTTTGCAGGTCGTCATGGCAGGTCGGCGGGGCTGGAGCGTCCACTAAGAGGTTCCTGGAACTGAAATCACCAGGAGACAAGATGCGCGCCATCAGAGACAGACTCGTGCAGAGGATCATGAAGGAAGCCAAGCAGTGAGTAGAGTAATATTACTTCGGAATAAAACCGAAGTGACCAGCCCTCACTACCTCAATCTTCTTGTTTTAGTAAACAACGATGTCAGCCAGGGGAAGGCCTCGGTCAGATGACCAAAAACTCCAACGTCCTGTTTCCTGACAAACCTAACCTAACCTAACCTGTAATTTTAACGTTTTATTTTGCACTGTTTTCTTGTAGTTGAAAATTCTTTTATATAGAGTATAAAATCTAATTTCCTTTTCATTGTTTCTCATAGTGGTTTTCTGCATATAGATACACTACTACCCTTGGGTACCTGGGTATATGCGCGGTGGAGGGTTAGTTTGGTCAAAAGTAGCAGAAGTGAAGCAAGAAGATGCATAAATCATCATATAAGACAAATCCAAAGTTGTTTGTAATTCATGCTATTTTTTGTGAAAGAGACACAATGTGTAACCCTCTATAATTGTAAGACTTTATTGATGACATACAGTATTATTCATAAATAAATTATATCCCTCCCTTTCTATTAGTAGTTTTGTTGCAGCGATTAGCTACTTACACTGCTCAATTCTCCAGGTTACCTTCTAGCAGTCAGTCCATCACGTCGATTGCCTTCCTCGCCTTCGGAGTGAAACTCTTCGACGTGCTGAGAGACTCCATGTTTGGGAGCACCGGTATGATGAAGATGGGAGGTGACGGTGACACTGCCCAGGCCAGGGTCGCTATTCTGCCTGGCTTGGGGCTCTTCGGTGACAACCTCAATAATCTGGCTGAGATCGTCTTGAATACGATCACCATTTATCTCTACAGGTTAGTAGTTAGTCGTTACCATCCGGTAATGACGTGGGTCATTGAAGCGCAATTCACATAATGAAGGAACACTTCACTAGGTCTAGTGGGCCAAGCTAGTCAAGTCCACTGAATTTCAACATGGTAGCACCATGTTGAAATTTGGTGATCAAATTATATATTTTAAGGCGGCTTTTAATTACATTCATTGGTGGGCGGGGGGTAGTCGATTTTGAGAAGAGCCTGTCTAGTATGGGCTAGTAGGCCTGCTGCAATGTACCTCCATTCTTTTGTTATTGATTCCATCAATTTTCCCACAGTTGAGGATAGGTTGATTGGTCTATAATTTGAAGCTTGTAAATGGGTATCACATTTGCCACTTTCCACTAATCTGGTACGATACCTGTTTGTAATAATAATAATAATTATCTTTATTTTTACAAGTACACGTACAAGGTATACAGGCCTAGCTCACATCAATGACATATTACTATACAGAAAGCTTCTTGTTATGCAGAGCATTTCGGGCAAATTAGGTCAATTTTGTCCCCAGGATACGACACACCAATCGACTAACATCCACGTGCATATTTTACTGATAAGTAAACAAGGACTGCAGGTGTCTTAAGGAAACACGTCCTAATGTTTCCATCTGTACCGGGAATCGAACCCTGGATCTCAGTGTATGGGCTGAGTGCGCTAGCAATCGAGCTGTTGAAGAAACTCACTAATGGTTTGCTAAGTTCCTCTTTGTATTCCTCTAGGACCCTTTGAAAATAGTTCGTCAGGGTCACGTGACTTGTTTGGTTTCAGTGTATCAAGTTGCCAGAGGACCACGTCGCTAGTGACTGATTTTTGCCTAATTTATTCTCATAATGACCTGTATAATTACTAATCTCCGGGATTTTATTTGTATCCTTTTGTGTAAAAAAAAGAAGGAAATAAGTATTAAAAATGGTACACATTTTTTTTTGTCACTAATGGTAAGTTAACCTGAGTTATATGAGTCGGCTCATATTTTTCTTAATATTATGCCTCTATACCTGAAAGTAACCTTCTGAGTTGTTGTTTTTGAATACCTTGCAAGAGTCGTTCTTTTTGATTCCCTCACAACCTTAATTACATATTCTTTTATTTTTACTTTCCTTATTCCCTTTTTTTACTTCTCTTAAACTGGACGTATTAGTCAATAAGGTGACCCTCTCCTCTTTGGATACATCTGTAAATGGCTGTTTACACTCTGTACACTAACACTCAAGAATAATCTCTGACAAGGGATTATAATATACTTGGGTATACACACTGAAAGATATACACCTGTCGGTGTATAAATCCTCTTTTGCACATGTTTAAATATTGCCTTACATTAAAAACTTCTCATTTTAAAGAGAAATTGCCAATAAATTCACATATTTAACTATTTTCGTCACAACTTTCTGTAGAGTGGTTATGTAGATGAATGGTTCAGAGAACCGACATGTTGATAAATTAGACATGTGCAACATGTGTCTAATTTATCAACAGAGTGGTTATGTTCTTAACTTCCGTTTTAAGTGCATTGCGTGGAGATCATATGCTTAAAAATACATGATATATGTTTGTTGTTTGTTCTTGATTCACCAGTACTCTTCTGGCCCGGGTCTATGACGTATTGTGCAGGAGTGACTAGCCATACTAAGGTACAAAGCCAAGAAAATATTCCTGATTCTCTCATACTAAGAATAACATCGCCATTATTCCTCTATTATTATTAAAGAAACCTGCTTAATGTTTTACACTCAGGCAGGATTGCTGATTTTTTTTTTTTGACTCATGAGCTTATAAGATAGCAAGTAAATCTTCCAATTTTTCCCCTATATTAAGTATACACACGTCTTTACTTTCATGTGTGGGGTTCCTAATATTCCTTATATCTGTGATTTTTTTTTTCCAATTTAGGAGCCCTGATCTGAGACCGGCCGCAATAGTGATGATCCCCGTAGCCATTAACGGATATTAAGAAAAATATATATAGATGAGTAAAAAGTGTTAAATCCGGTCTAGATTATCATCAGAGATACCATCATCAGTTCCTACACTGTCACTATGAGCTACTCCTGTCTAATACTCCCCATCATAACACCGGTCCCTCTAGCACTACACTACCTGTCCATCATCACCCATAATACTCCTGTCCAATAATGCAAACTCTCATATTACTACAACCATCACAACTCTCACCAAATATTACCAGTCTTTTCACCACCACTAACCTGTCACAAGTCCCACTGTTCACAAATTCACAAATCTGTTCGCTAGGGTATGGGGTGCATAATAAACATATTAAACTAACTAACTAGTCCCTTCGTCACCACACTCCAGTATTTCCACTACCACCACATTCCAGTTTTTCCACTATCACCACACTCCAGTTTTTCCACTACCACCATACTCGAGTATTTCCATTACCACCACTCCAGTTTTTCCACTACCACCACATTCCAGTTTGTTCACTATCACCACACTGACCAGACCGTGGGGGCAATGACCCCCAAAACCCTCTCTAGGTATAAACTGCAGTTCTTGATAAATTAGACACATGTGCAACACTTGAGTATCTTTATTAATGGACTGATTACATCGACTCAAGGCTGAGGGACTGATTACCTCAAACTCCTGTTCTTTACCATTCTTCTTTGTATAGGACTGATGAAGCCACTGTGTGGCGAAACGTTTCCTCAATAAAGATACCCAAATGTTGCACATGTGTCTAATTTATCAACTTGTCGGTTCTCTGAACCATTTCTACACTCCAGTTCTTCCACCACTAGTCCCTCCATCAGTTCCACCAATCCCTTTCTTTCTCCACAGAGATGAGAGCCCTGACTGCGGAGAGCGGCTACTGTGTGAAAGTAACCAGCAAGCGGTGAGCCGAGGACTGCTGGATTCCTTCGTCACCTACATCAGCGGGTTCGCCGTCTCCTTCCTGCTACACGAAGCTCCTCTCTCCCGCAACCTGGAAGCCATGAGGGCCGGCAGAAAAGGTTACAACTGCATAGAGCTCTACCCACACTGCTCCATTACTCTCTGAGAATTGGAGCTGGCACTCCTGCACCTCTAACCTCGCCCAAAAAGAGTGGTTGAGGCTCTTCTGTCTGGTAATCGCCAGACATAAACGCTAGTGAACAGTCAGTGCCAGGACACTCTGGAATGATCAATAATGATTACACATATATAAACTCGCAAAACTCGTATGGGTCACTAATTGCTTCTTGGGATACTAAAAAAGCATAATTTATATCCTCTTGTCACAAATTATATTTTTTCTTTAAATTCTGTAACTTAATTAATATTATAGTTACTGAAATCCGGGAAACAGACTCATTTACACGAAGAGCAAATTTGGTGCCACAAACTATGTGCTTTCCATTAGCAGGGGAAATTCAGTAGTCTACACCTGCCTATTTTTTTTTTTTAATATACATTTGATGTGATTATAATTATTTACCAAAGATTGTGGTACTAGGAACTGGGCATTACTACTCTTAGCTAACTGTTGCTTAATTTTATTGGGTTATGCCCTTAGAATCTCTGTGCCCTCCGAGCAACTGTACAAATTCATACCACTGTTTGAAGAACCATTTGTAGATTTTCCTTAATAAAACTTATCTTATTTAATCCCCGACACGGGTGGAAACATTGGACATATTTCTTTATATCTATTGGATAGGTATGGGGTGCATAATAAAGATATTGCCCTTATTCACCTAGCAAACTTGTGGGTTGCATCCTGGGGGTGTTACCTTGGATAGGCCTTGGTTTTGAAATGAGATATGGATAACAACTCTTATTCTGTAAACTCAACTGTGTAAACAAAGGAATTTATTATGCTATAATGGTTTAAGTATTGATTTTAGATTTTGCCACCGAAGTGGCTAGTTTATTGTGCACCCCATATCCATCCTGTGGACGGTAGCGCGAGAGCATATGGATACACAAAAGGCCTAGGAACTAGGCCCCAAAGGGTTAACAGGAATACATATGGATTTATATCTACATATCTATAGTTCACTTATCTGTTACAAGCAAATTTAGGAAATTTGCTTAGTATATCTGGTATCTTATTTTCATTAATAAGATATCTTGACATGTCACATAGGTTATTATACTGTCTGTCTCTGTATTCCTCAATAAGTGGACAATTAAGCACATAGTGTTCAAGAGAGTGACCATATGCCTGATCACATAATTTACATTTAGTTTGATCATCATCTGTGTGTCTCCCAAACTGCCAGAAGTACTTGTAACCAAGCCTAAGCCTGGCCACTACAACATCAGTCAGTCTGTTCACATTGCAAGTTGCTCCATAAACATACTTATCTACATTCATGTTATCATAGTGGGTTATAGATCTACTCAGGCTTCTAACTGCATTCCTATAACAATCATCTTCATTATTTACTTCTCTCCTAATATTATTCCTAATGCTAGACACAGTTATACCAAAGTTATATTCTACGTTCTCCTTCTGGATACTCTTCTTGGCTAACATATCAACTTTATCATGAAGGAGTAATCCAATGTGTGATGGGATCCATAGCAATTGTACATTAATTCCTTTGTCCCTAATTTTTGAGTATCTATACCTGGCTTCCCCAATGAGCATGTTGTTGGAGTCATTATATGAGCCAAGAGCCTTCAATGATGACATAGAATCAGTAATGATGATAGAGTCAAGCTCAGTGTCATAGGTTAGCTTTAGCGCCATTAGGATTGCAAACAATTCAGTTTGCAGTGTAGACGCCCAGTTGTTAATTCTTATGCCTAACTCAACAAATTTATTATCGTTCTTAACTAGGGAGGTGGCAACAAGAGCAGATGCAGCCCTGCCAGAAGACTCCTGTTTAGATCCATCAGTGTATATAACTTGTGATAACTTATTACTACCAGCTAGGCGAAAAATTTCTTCTTGAGCAGTTGCTCTAACAAGAGATTTAAGGAAGGGATTACTAGCAATGAGCTTCTTGGGAGGGACTTGTAGGTATGTGATATTAAATGAACACATCTTCCATGGAGGGGTGAAATGCTCTTGTTGCCTACAGTGATACAGTTCATGCAGGTTATAAAACTTAATGCAATTGCACGTTTTCACAATCCATTTAGATCTGTGTGTATTTACCTCCAGACACTTGGTAAGATTCACTGTGACAGTGTCTGGTTCGTTTCTCAACATTCTAATACCGAGTACAGTGTTAATTTCAACAATCCTATCACTGATTCTAGAAATACCAAGCTCCTTCCTCATGTTAAGAACTTTTGTAGATCTGGGACAGCCAAGAATAGTCCTGAGAGCTTCATTTTGCATTAACTCCAAGGGTCGGAGGGAACTTTCTCTAGCTAATATCAACATGGGAGCAGCATAATCAATTAAGGACCTAACATAGGCTATGTACATCATTCTCACGATTCTCACATTAATTTAAGTATTGGTGAATTTGATACTCCACATTTTACTTGAATTTTAGAGCAGATAAGGTTAATTAATAACCTATGGAAAAAATTAAACGTGTTGCATATCTGAATTTCGAGTATAACTAGGGGCTTTCTGTAGAGTATGCCAATAATACAGCTAGGTATGTAACAGATGTATCATGTACTTGTAGAAATAAAGATGAATAAAAAATATTCTCGGATTTTCTTGCATTGGTTTGGACTAACCTACGTTAAAAACAGCATCTATAAGGAAACAAAACATTTATTTTGCAGGTAGTAATTTGGGAGAGCTTCATTACCTGTTTGTTGCCCCTGTCCACCTAGCAGTAAGTAGGTTAAGTGTCCCGTGGCCTGGTAGGCAACGTTCTCGCTTCACACGTTGTGTTCGTGGTTTGATCACCGGCAAGGATGAAAATTGGGCGTGTTTCCTTACACCTGCTGCCCCATTCACCTAGCAAGCAAGTAGGTACCTGGGTGCTAGTCGACCGGTGTGGGTCGCATCCTGGGGACAAGATTGAGGACCACAATAGAAATAAGACAGTCCCATGGTGGCGCATTGACTTCCCTGAGTTATCCTGGTAACTAACCCTCCGGGGTTAAAAATCTTGTCTCTCTTACCAGGGTGTTAGCCAACTGTTGTGAGATGCATAAGGACACCATTGAACGTTTTAAAACCATACTGGGTGGCTTCCTTGGATTGTACTGGGTTACTAACCTTCCGGGTTATTACAGGTGTGACTAAATGGTTCAAGTTGGACTGACACGTCGTGGTCAGTTGTCCTCTCCTTTGTGCGTGTTATTTGTACATTGTTCCAGTCACGGTAGTGTGTCTTTCTGTTATTAATATTCCAAATAAAATTTTTTTTTTTTATTTTCACCGGTATTCTCCCGGCCCGGGTCTTTTCCAATAGTGGTGACCCGGCCTTGGCTTCCACTGGTCCACCCAGTTAAATAAAACATTATTATTATTATTATTATTATTATTATTATTATTATTATTATTATTATTATTATTATTATTATTATTAAAGATTCGCCGGTATTCTCCCGGCCCGGGCCTTTTCCAAGTGGTGGCCCGGCCTTGACTCCCTCTTTAGGGAGCGTCTGAGACCTAAGTCTTCCATGGGAGGAGGTACAAGTACCTCCTCATCTTGGGGACCAACTGTCCCCAGGCCTAGCCACAAGCTAGGCCTCTCTGGTCTGCCATCCCCGCCTCAAGGGGGGCTAATGAGAATGACAGTCTTGTGAGCTGTAAGCTCGGGCTCAGGCACCTACCCTTTGAAGAATTTCGAGAGTATATCTACTCTCTGAGCCCGGCCATGGGCCAGGCTCGTCTGGTGCTTGCCTGGTCAACCAGGCTGTTGCTGCTGGAGGCCCGCTGCCCCACATATCCATCACAGCCTGGTTGATCTGGCACCTGGTGAAGATACTTGTCTAGTTTCCTCTTGATACAGTGTTCCCTTATTGTCCCCACCGCACCCCTGCTCCTCACTGGGTTTATTTTACACTTCCTCCCATATTACTCACTCCAGTATGTTGTTATGGCAGTGTGCAGATTTGGGACCAAGCCCTCGAGTACCTTCCAGGTATATATTATCATGTACTCAGCCCTAGAAGGGCTAGGCATGGTGTCGATCCTAAATAAAACTATGAAGATATTCCTATCCAATTCTACAGCAAAAAATAATTAGCTGTACAAATTGTATAATCGATATTTGGCAAAATGAGATAATAATTTATTATGTTAACTCTCTAATATTAATTAAATTTCAGTCATAATAATTCGGACAAATAATAATTTTTGTACCTAAACTTAATAACGTAACTCAACCTAAGTTAGTCTAAGAGTTAAGTTCTAGGCTATTTTTTTTCAGATATATTAGATGAGGCTATATATACTATATATAAAATATTTTTCCCAATTTAATCAAAATGTAAATAGCACCATGGCACAACATAATTAATAATGATGAATTTACATAATAAATAACACTCGTGTGATTTTTTTTTATTCGCCGGCACTCCCGGCCGCCCACAAAAAAAAAATATATTATTTTATTCATACAATACTGGTGAATTATGATGTATTTTATCTGGGATAAACTAACAAAATTATATAACGTCATTATACTTTTTTCCTCGAGAAATTTGATATTATAAATAAAAACGTTTTTTAATGCTTAGGTAACATCGACACCATGCCTAACCCTTCTAGGGTAAGGCAGGTGCCTGAGTCCGAGCTTTTAGCTCATAAGACTGTCATTCCCATTTGCTCCCTTGGGGCGGGGATGGCAGACCAGAGAGGCCTAGCTTGTGGCTAGGCCTGGGGACAGTTGGTCCCAGAGATGAGGAGGTACTTGTGCCTCCTCCCATGGGAGACTTCGGTCTCGAGACACTCCCCAGATAGGGAGCCAAGGCCGGGCCACCACTACTTGGAAAAGACCCGGGCCGGGAGAGTACCGGCGAATAATAATAATAAAAAAAAATCATGCTATAATTTATTATGTTGCTGCAAGATAAACACAAATAATTACTTATTAATTTAGTTTAAGTTAAATTATAAAATAATGATTAAAATTTTATTAACTTGCATAAAAGTGTTATAGAAGATGGCAGGTTGTCAGTCATGGACGGTTAGTGTCTGAGTCGTCGTGTGACTTAACATCGACACCATGCCTAACCCTTCTAGGGTAGGGTAGGTGCCTGAGCCCGAGCTTACAGCTCACAAGACTGTCATTCCCATTAGCCCCCTTGGGGTGGGGATGGCAGACCAGAGAGGCCTAGCTTGTGGCTAGGCCTGGGGACAGTTGGTCCCGAAGATGAGGAGGTACTTGTGCCTCCTCCCATGGGAGACTTAGGTCTCAGACACTCCCTAAAGAGGGAGCCAAGGCCGGGCCACCACTTGGAAAAGGCCCGGGCCGGGAGAATACCGGCGAATATTTAATAATAATAATGTGACTTAACATCGATACCATGCCTAACCCTTCTAGAGTAGGGTAGGTGGCCGAGCCTTTAGCTCATAAGACTGTCATTCCCATTTGCCTTCTTGGGGCGGGGATGGCAGACCAGAGAGGCCTAGCTTGTGGCTAGGCCTGGGGACAGTTGGTCCCAAAGATGAAGAGGTACTTGTGCCTCCTCCCATGGGAGACTTAGGTCTCAGACACTCCCTAAAGAGGGAGCCAAGGCCGGGCCACCACTTGGAAAAGGCCCGGGCCGGGAGAATATCGGCTAATCTTTAACTAACTAACTTTGACTTAACCCGGAAGTGGTTAAATCGTGTGTGATTTTTATTACTTAGGACCTGCGTTCGCGGTTTACCCTTAATTCAAATCATGAATAAGATAATGGTTATTTGGGTTTAAAGCTTACACAAGTTTCATGTAAGCTCATTACCACCAGTCAAAATGTTTTAATCCTTAAAAAAGAAGGATAAAAGTAAAAATAGAGCAAAAAACTAACGTCGAAGACCTGGGAGTGATCATGTCGGAGCATCTCGCCTTCAAAGACCATAATATTGTATCAATCGGCATCTGCTAGAAAAACGACAGGATGGATAATGAGAACCTTCAAAACTGGGGATGCCAAGCCCATGATGACACTTCAGGTCGCTTGTTCTATCCAGGCTGGAATATTGTTGCACACTAACAGCACCTTTCAAGGCAGGTGAAATTGCTGACCTAGAAAATGTACAGAGAACCTTCACGGCGCACATTATTATTTTTTTTTTATTATTAACACACCGGCCGATTCCCACCAAGGCAGGGTGGCCAAAAAAAGAAAAACTTTCACCATCATTCACTCCATCACTGTCTTGCCAGAAGGGTGCTTTACACTACAGTTTTTAAACTGTAACATTAACACCCCTCCTTCAGAGTGCAGGCACTGTACTTCCCATCTCCAGGACTCAAGTCCGGCCTGCTGGTTTCCCTGAACCCCTTCATAAATGTTACTTTGCTCACACTCCAACAGCACATCAAGTATTAAAAACCATTTGTCTCCATTCACTCCTATCAAACACACTCACGCATGCCTGCTGGAAGTCCAAGCCCCTCACACACAAAACCTCCTTTACCCCCTCCCTCCAACCTTTCCTAGGCCGACTCCTACCCTGCCTTCCTTCCACTACAGACTCATACACTCTTGAAGTCATTCTGTTTCACTCCATTCTCTCTACATGTCCGAACCACCTCAACAACCCTTCCTCAGCCCTCTGGACAACAGTTTTGGTAATCCCGCACCTCCTCCTAACTTCCAAACTACGAATTCTCTGCATTATATTCACGCCACACATTGCCCTCAGACATGACATCTCCACTGCCTCCAGCCTTCTCCTCGCTGCAGCATTCATCACCCATGCTTCACACCCATACAAGAGCGTTGGTAAAACTATACTCTCATACATTCCCCTCTTTGCCTCCAAGGACAAAGTTCGTTGTCTCCACAGACTCCTAAGTGCACCGCTCACTCTTTTCCCCTCATCAATTCTATGATTCACCTCATCTTTCATAGTCCCATCCGCTGACACGTCCACTCCCAAATATCTGAATACATTCACCTCCTCCATACTCTCTCCCTCCAATCTGATATCCAATATTTCATCACCTAATCTTTTTGTTATCCTCATAACCTTACTCTTTCCCGTATTCACTTTTAATTTTCTTCTTTTGCATATCCTACCAAATTCATCCACCAATCTCTGCAACTTCTCTGCAGAATCTCCCAAGAGCACAGTGTCATCAGCAAAGAGCAACTGTGACAACTCCCACTTTATGTGTGGTTCTTTATCTTTTAACTCCACGCCTCTTGCCAAGACCCTCGCATTTACTTCTCTTACAACCCCATCTATAAATGTATTAAACAACCACGGTGACATCACACATCCTTGTCTAAGGCCTACTTTTACTGAGAAATAATCTCCCTCTTTCCTACATACTCTAACTTGAGCCTCACTATCCTCGTAAAAACTCTTCACTGCCTTCAGTAACCTACCTCCTACACCATACACCTGCAACATCTGCCACATTGCCCCCTATCCACCCTGTCATACGCCTTTTCCAAATCCATAAATGCCACAAAAACCTCTTTAGCCTTATCTAAATACTGTTCACTTATATGTTTCACTGTAAACACCTGGTCAACACACCCCCTACCTTTCCTAAAGCCTCCTTGTTCATCTGCTATCCTATTCTCCGTCTTACTCTTAATTTTTTTAATAATAACTCTACCATACACTTTACCAGGTATACTCAACAGACTTATCCCCCTATAATTTTTGCACTCTCTTTTGTCCCCTTTGCCTTTATACAAAGGAACTATGCATGCTCTCTGCCAATCCCTAGGTACCTTACCCTCTTCCATACATTTATTAAATAATTGCACCAACCACTCCAAAACTATATCCCCACCTGCTTTTAACATTTCTATCTTTATCCCATCAATCCCGGCTGCCTTACCCCCTTTCATTTTACCTACTGCCTCACGAACTTCCCCCACACTCACAACTGGCTCTTCCTCACTCCTACAAGATGTTGCCCTATACACGAAATCACAGCTTCCCTATCTTCATCAACATTTAACAGTTCCTCAAAATATTCCCTCCATCTTCCCAATACCTCTAACTCTCCATTTAATAACTCTCCTCTCCTATTTTTAACTGACAAATCCATTTGTTCTCTAGGCTTCCTTAACTTGTTAATCTCACTCCAAAACTTTTTCTTATTTTCAACAAAATTTGTTGATAACATCTCACCCACTCTCTCATTTGCTCTCTTTTTACATTGCTTCACCACTCTCTTAACTTCTCTCTTTTTCTCCATATACTCTTCCCTCCTTGCATCACTTCTACTTTGTAAAAACTTCTCATATGCTAACTTTTTCTCCCTTACTACTCTCTTTACATCATCATTCCACCAATCGCTCCTCTTTCCTCCCGCACCCACTTTCCTGTAGCCACAAACTTCTGCTGAACACTCTAACACTACATTTTTAAACCTACCCCATACCTCTTCGACCCCATTGTCTATGCTCTCATTAGCCCATGTATCCTCCAATAGCTGTTTATATCTTACCCTAACTGCCTCCTCTTTTAGTTTATAAACCTTCACCTCTCTCTTCCCTGATGCTTCTGTTCTCCTTGTATCCCATCTACCTTTTACTCTCAGTGTAGCTACAACTAAAAAGTGATCTGATATATCTGTGGCCCCTCTATAAACATGTACATCCTGAAGTCTACTCAACAGTCTTTTATCTACCAATACATAATCCAACAAACTACTGTCATTTCGCCCTACATCATATCCTGTATACTTATTTATCCTCTTTTTCTTAAAATATGTATTACCTATAACTAAACCCCTTTCTATACAAAGTTCAATCAAAGGGCTCCCATTATCATTTACACCTGGCACCCCAAACTTACCTACCACACCCTCTCTAAAAGTTTTTCCTACTTTAGCATTCATAACGGAGATAAAACATCACCTGAGCATCAGTCATCAGTAACAAATTTCCCCACGTTCTCTCTGGGACACTAAAAAGAGAAGGCCACACTACTCCCACGAGCCCTCTTAGGGCGGGGAAGGTGCCAAAGCTGGAGCTTGCTGCCACCTGCAGCTCACAAGACTGTCACTGCCACTGCCACGAGCCCACCTGGGGAGGGGCAGATGGCAGACCAGAGGCCTTGCTTCTCCCTACGAGTCCCGTGAGGGCGGGGAATGAGGCTAGGCCTTCGGACAGTTGGTCCCGAAGATGAGGAGGTACTTGTACCTCCTCCCATGGGAAACATAGGTCTCAGACACTCCCAAGACAGGGAGCCGAGGCCGGGAAAAGACCCGGGCCGGGAGAGTACCGGCGAATTAAGAACAACAATCTGGGACACTTGTCCTCATGTTATTATGCCGCTGGACACATTACACGAGTACCAACATTCAGCAGCTCCATTTCCGCTCTGCGGATATTTATTTACCGGATTATTTTGTGGGAAGAATATTACTGAATTCAGGTGAGGGAGTAGGTTACCTGCTATTTTCAGATGGACTACTATTCCTGTTTACCTAGTCTAATACTACTCTACGACTACTAATACTCTATTACTATCTAAATCTGTGTAAGTGTACTTAGGTGTACCCGTAAACTTCAGGTACCTACGTAAACTTCATGGTCCATTTTTGGATCCCTGGTACAGGTGGAATCATTAGGACATGTTTCCTTAAGACACCTGCTATCCATGTTCACCTAACAGTAAAATAGGTACCTGGGTGTTAGTGGACTGGTGTGGGTCGCATCCTGGGACAAAACTGACCTAATTTACCCGAAATGCTCAACATAACAAGGGACTTTCTATACAGTAGTATGTCATTGATGTCAGATATGGTCTGTATACCTTGTACATATAGAAATAAAGATAAAATAAATAAAGATACATATGCTGCTATATATGATATTTTATATAACGTATTAATATGTACTAGCAGTACCTGAATAAACTTACATAGAGGACACCATGGAGAGGTAGCTGTCTCTGGCCTTTACAATCACAACAAGAAGACACTAATTATTTAAGTAAGTTTATTTAGGCACAGGTACGCATAAGTTCAATTATATAGTGTACTTTACCTGGCATAACTTGGAAAAGTCAGACAAAGTGACTTATTTCTATTTATTTGTTCAAATAATGCATTTTTTCACGAAGTAATGTTCCAGATGCGGGTATGTATGGTGAAGCTCTGTCACTTTATGATCCTTATGGGTTTAGCGTTTTCCACGAGTATAAAATATGGAAACTCATATGTACAATATTCCAGCTCCTGGAAGGTGGTCCTGGTGAGGGTCGATTGATCCAAGGAATTGGATTTACCATCTTTCCATCGATCATGCTTGAATGTTTCTCTAAGCTTGAAGACTTCAAAGGTTCAATCTCGACCACCAGCTTTAAAACCATTGTTAAAAAGCACCTTCTTCATGTAATTCATGACTGCATAATACTATGCCAAACAAATCTTGAAAACTGTCATCAGAAATTAATTTTTTTTTTTTTTTTTTTTTTTTTTTTTTGTACTCCCATATATTATCATCATATGCTGTAATCCCATATTTCAGACTGCTACTAGGCCTATTTCGGCCAATAAGTATTGTGGGAACAGCAACATATTATGTTGATTTTGCAGTTAGGATAGTATTTTGTTATGCAAATTGTAAGAAACATAACAAACCTATCATATCACACCTACCCTAATAAAACAATGTAACTTCTTCAGGATACATAATAATAATAATAATAATAATAATAATAATAATAATAATAATACCTTCATTTACTACAAGTACATGTACATGGTGTACAGGCCTAGCTGACATCAATGACATACTACTATATATAGAAAGCCCCTTGTTATGCAGAGCATTTCGGGCAAATTCGGTCAGTTTTGTCCCAGGATGCGACCCACACCAGTCGACTAACACCCAGGTACCTATTTTAAACTGTTGGGTGAACAGGGACAGGGACAGCAGGTGTCTTATGGAAACACGTTCCTAATGTTTTCCAGCCGTACCAGAGGAGATTTAAACCCTGGACCTCAGTGTGTGAGCTGAGTACGCTAGCGATTGAGCTATGGGACCTTACCCCAGCCTCTGATCCACGCATGTCTTTGTATTCAATAATACGACTCGGTATTCAGTATTGATTGACGGAGATGTACTGAGCAACCAAATTAAGTATACAATTTTTACTAATAATGTATCTCCTAAAATAACAAATTGCACAAGAAATACTTAGTGTATTCCATGGTGTTCATAGGTTATATGTATTGCAAAATGTAAATTGATGTTTGAGTTCCACCAAATAGTAGTCAATAACTCTCACTAAACAATGTATTTTTTTTTTTTTAACTTGCTGGCCATCTCCCAGCAAGGCAGGATGACCCAGAGGAGAAAACATTTACCATCATTCATTCAGTTGCTGTCTTTCCAAAAGTGTGCAGACATCACATTTTAGATTACTCTCTAATTGCAGCATCCCACCCCTCCAGAGTACAGTGGAACCTCAGTTTTCGTTTGCCCTGGTTTTCGTCGAATTCGGTTTTTGATGACTTTTTTTTGTCAAAATTTTGTCCCAGTTTTCATTCATCACCTTGGTTTTCATCGAGTTGACAGTGGTCCGCCATACCAAACATGTTTGCCTGCACTCACAGAAAGCATCCCGCGCATTCTGAGTCAGTCTGGCTTTGTTTCTCGTCAGTAGAGGGTGGTAGAGGGCAGTAGTGATGGTGGTAGAGCATGGTAGTGATGGTGGTAGAGGGTGGTAGTGATGGTGGTAGTGATGGTGGTAGAGGGTGATAGTGGTTGTGATGGTAGTAGAGGGTGGTAGTGATGGTGGTAGAGGGTGTTGGTGGTGATGGTGGTAGAGGGTGGTAGTGATGGTGGTAGAGATAACCTCTCCTCCCTCTTCCCTCCTTGCTGTCTTCCATACACCAAGAAGAGTCTTCAATAAAGGTAAAAGTGATGTTAAATGTTCATTTATCCATTTCATTAGTCCTTTATATTTACGGTGGACCCTCGTTTTTCATAATTAATCGGTTCCAAAGCGTGTGACTAATGGTGAAATTGATGATTTCCGAAACCATTTTCCCCACGTGAAATAATGTAAATCCAATTAATCCATTCCAGAGACCCAAAAGTATTAAAACAAAATAATTTTTTTACATGAAATATAGATGTACATACACAGAAAACAATGAGACATGAAGAATAAAACAATAATAACATGACACTTGCCTTTATTGAAGATTCTTCTTAGTGTATGGAAGATGGGAGGAGGGGAGAGGATAAAGAAATTACTGTACCAAGTCCTTTACTGGGGTTACTTCCCTTCTTTGTTTTTTAATGCCACTAGGACCAGCTTGAGAGTCACTGCACACCTGTGGCACTAAATATCCATTCAGAGAGCTCTGTTTCTGGTGTCTCTTTAAAATTTCCCTAAAATGGGACAAGACTTTGTCATTGTACATGTTGCTCACACAGCTTGCAACAGCTTTGTTAGGGTGATGTCCCTCCACAGATCTTTCCATCCTACTCCACATTGCCCAAATCTCCATTACTACCACCCTCTACCACCATCACAACCACCACCATCCTTTACCACCCTCACTACCACCATCTACCACCATCACTACCACCCTCTACCACCATCACAACCACTACCACCCTCTACCACCATCACTACCACCCTCTACCACTATCACTACCACCACCACTTTTGTATTTTTCTACAATCTTTTTCTTTAACCCTTAAACTGTCCAAACGTAGATCTACGTTCACTTGCATGGCGCTCCGACCTCGACCAATGATATTAATCCGTTCCTGAGAGCTCATCGTTAATCGAAATTATCGTTAGTCGAGTTAATTTTCCCCATAAGAAATAATGGAAATCAAATTAATCCGTGCAAGACACACAAAAGTATTGAAAAAAAAAATTTTACCACATGAAATATTAATTTTAATACATACAAACTGAAGAAGACATGTACAATTACATGACACTTACCTTTATTGAAGATCTGGTGATGATTGATGGGATGGGAGGAGGGGAGTGTGTGGATGGTATTAGTGTTTAGAAGAGGAATCCCCTTCCATTAGGACTTGAGGTGTCAAGTCCATTTCCGGGGTTACTTCCCTTCTTTTAATGCCCCTAGGACCAGCTTGAGAGTCACTGTACCTCTGTTGCATAACATATCTGTCCATAGAGGCCTGTACCTCCTGTTCCTTTATGACATTCCGAAAGTGTTTGACAACATTGTCAGTGTCACAATTAAACACTTGTTCAGGTTTCAATTCTTCACTGTCTATGTACTCCTTGAATTCCTGCACATATTTTTCAGCTGCTTTTTGGTCCGAACTGGCAGCCTCACCATGCCTTATCACACTATGTATGCCACTATGATTCTTAAATCTCTCAAACCAACCTTTGCTGGCCTTAAATTCATTCACATCACCACTAGTTGCAGGCATTTTTCTAATTAAATCGTCATGCAACTTCCTAGCCTTTTCACATATGATCGCTTGAGAGATGCTATCTCCTGCTATCTGTTTTTTGTTTATCCACACCAGTAACAGTCTCTCAACATCTTCTATCACTTGCGGTCTCAGTTTCAAAAACATAGTTGCACCTTTGGCAAGAACAGCTTCCTTGATTGCCGTTTTCTTGGCCACAATAGTAGCGATGGTTGATTGGGGTTTTGTGTACAACCTGGCCAGCTCGGAGACACGCACTCCACTTTCATACTTAGCAATGATCTCTTTCTTCATATCCATAGTAATTCTCACCCTTTTTGCTGTAGGGTTGGCACTAGAAGCTTTCTTGGGGCCCATGGTGACTTATTTTGCAGGTGCAGTCACTAAAAACACTGTGATAATATGAAATGTTCCGATTGTATGTTTGGATGGGACCGCGGTGGCTGGCTGGCTTGTAAACGCTGGCCACAAGTGGACGCGTCTCGAATATAATAATAATAATATCTTTATTTTACTACAAGTACATGTGCAGGGTATACAGTCCTAGCTGATAACAATGACATACTACTACAGTGGACCCCCGGTTAATGATATTTTTTCACTCCAGAAGTATGTTCAGGTGCCAGTACTGACCGAATTTGTTCCCATAAGGAATATTGTGAATTAGATTAGTCCATTTCAGACCCCGAAACATACACGTACAAACGCACTTACATAAATACACTTACATAATTGGTCGCATTCGGAGGTGATCGTTATGCGGGGGTCCACTGTATATAGAAAGTCCCTTGTTATGCTCTGCATTTCGGGCAAATTAGGTCAGTGTCCCAGGATGCGACCCACACCAGTCGACTAACACTCAGGTACCCATTTTACTGATGGGGAACATAGACAACAGGTGGAAAGAAACACATCCAGTGTTTCTACTCTGGCTGGGAATCGAACCCAGGCCCTCACCATGTGAAGCGAGAGCGTTAACCACCAGGTCGAGTTTTTTAGCGCTAGTCAAGGCAAAATTTTTTGCGTTAAAATGTATCGCTAGTCGGATTTAATGTTAGACGATGCCATCGTTGGTCGAGGGTCCACTGTATTTTGAAAAATGAAAAAATAATTTTTTTTTCTTTTAAAATGAAGAGAACATTTGTCTACATGTTATAAGATTAAAAAAAATTTTTAGGGTTAGTACTCACCGAGATATAAGATCGTGAAGTTGGCTCTGGATGCTCACCTGTCAGCAACATTGACTCCTGCCGCTTGCAGAAGTGTTGCCATACCTTTTTTTCTCGTTTTTATTTTAATTTATTTATTTTCTATGTTCTGATAATTACTATTTATAATAGTTCTTGTAATTTCATAGTCAATCTTTGTTCTGATACTAATATTAGGTACTGAAATAGTGCTCAAATAGTCACAATAACATTGACAGGTGAACATTTACACCTGCCTGGGTTATTTACTATTGTCTAGAAATATATACAAAATATTTATAGGTCCCAGCAAAGTTTTAGATACCCTGGCACATACCTTGAAGCATGCCTGTCTCCCTATCTATCTGTCTGCCTGTCTGTCTATCTATCTCTGTCTATGTATATCTGTCTCTGTCTATGTATATCACACTCCTTGAAGAATTGTTTTATGACATCTGTTATCAGCTCGGTGGCATTTGATAAGTGGGTGCTCGGGGGAACACTGGCTTTATTTGTTTTAACTGATACACACAAACATGTTTCTGTCTATCTGTCTGTCTGTCTATCTTTGCCTGGAATTCTTGGATTATCCTAGTTAATTTACACTATGTATAATAGCTGTACTTATGTGTACATGCGAGACAGAAATAAGATAGACAGAGATATAGACAGATAGAGATATAGATAGAGAGGGAGCCAGAGACAGCCAAAGCAAGCCAGCCGGCCAGCCTGCCAAATACATAAGAAAGAAGGAACACTGCAGCAGGGCTACTGGCCCATGCAAGGCAGGTACATGTCACCCTCCCCCCCTGGCTTAGACCAATGACCCACCTAGTCAGGTCACATCCATGAAAGGAAGGAGCATGACATCAGACCTAATAGCACAAGCTAGTCAGGTCCAACTCACACCCACCCACACTTACTCATGTATTTATCTAACATATTTTTACTTTCCTCTTAAAATGGGAGTGTTAATGCGACATGACATCAGTGAATCCCTGGTGTTTGCCACGCTATTTGATCTAGCTGGCGCTCAATTGAACTGGTGCTCCCACAAGGTACTAAGTACTCCCAGATTTTTTTAATAGTGCGCACACTGAGTGCACAGACCCATTCTTTCATGTCTAGGCGACTCAAGCCTATTGTGCTAAATTTGAAGGAATGAAAATAAAACATTGATCTACGTTTGGAGCGCTACATGTGGGATCATCCTCACTCGCTGATAAACAATGGCACACTGACTGTGAATGGTGTGTGGGGCCACTCGGGCCACTCATATGCATTTGGGACGAACGACTATTTGTGAGTCAAATGACGATTCGCAAGTCAATATTTTGACAAAAAAGCATTATTATTTGCGAAAATTACAAATTTCGATGCTTACGAAAAAGGAGGGTTCACTGTGTTTCTCATTGTTTTCTATATGTAAAACTATAATTATTCTCTATAAAGTGTATTTTTTGTTAATACTTTTGGGCGTCTGGAACAGATTAATTGGATTTACATTATGTATTTCTTATGGGAAATATTGCTTCAGTTTTCGTTGAATTTGGTTTTCGTCAGACTTTCTGGAACGAATTAATGACGAAAACCGAGGTTCCACTGTACAGTCTAGCTAACTGATTTCCCCAAGTCCCTTGTTACCTTGTTTTTACTCCAAAAGCACATCAAAAATTAAAAACCATTAGTCTCCACTCATTCCTATTCCTGCTGCACTTTTAATCTACCTTCATGTATATTTGTTGTCATATTCATTAGAATTACATATATTTTATATATAACCCTGATGTCTTTGTATGCTATTTATGTAAAATGTTTATGTTCTTTTATGTTACATTAATCATATTTTAGGTTTAAGCTTCTCAAAATGTTCTGCATAACCAGGAGTTATGATTATCGTGGTAATAGTGTTGCATGAGGTACTAATGGCACTAGTGTTGCATGATTGACAAGTTCTTATCTTTGTGTTTTATTTGGGCACATGAAAGTTAAAAACTAGTAATACTGTAGAGTTTAGTTTCAGTGTGATGATGGAGAGCAGTAACTATCAACCATGAAAGTCATATCAGAGGATATTGAGCGTCAGGAGGAAGATGGCAGCATCAGGTTTATTCCATCCAGTGCAAGATTACATGTTGGGACACAGGTCAGTTTACTAGTTGGAAAGAGCTTGTGTTTTTCAGTGAAGCTGCATATTCCTACAACCTCTGAGCCAGTTTGCCATTCAAACTCACACTGGTGTTTGAAGTACAGTAGACTGTTGTTTAACATGGTTTTGTTTGACACGTTTTGGTTATAGAACTATTGAAGAATTGTGGCATATTTTTGTATAACACTTCATAAAATTAACTTAACACGGTCCAGTTTGCGGGAGGGGAAAAAATTTAGAGCGCGCGTTGCCCGCGGGATACACACTGCTTGGAAGGAAGGCCTGAAAAAGAATGTATGTTTAGCACAGGCTGGTTCCACAACTTTAAGTTGCATAATAAGTTGTTATGTAATAAGTTTTCTGGCAAAGGTGCTTAACTGATCTTACAGCAGCAAATAATTTCCCTGCTGAATTGCAGGAAATTATTTCTGAGGGTAGCTATGAGTCACATCAAGTGTTTAATGCTGACGAGACAAGTGTTATTTTTGGAAAAAAATGCCAGCATGAACTTATATCAGTCAGCAAGAGACAAGTGCACCAGGCTTCAAGACAGCAAAGGATCGCGTCACCTTGCTCCTTTGCGGTAATGCATCAGGTGATTTCAAGTGTAAGCCCATGGTTATTTACCGTTCTAAGAATCCTCGTACTTTGAAAGGTATAGATAAAAACATCTTACCAGTAATTTGGAGATCAAACCAGTCAGCCTGGATGACAGAGGAAATGTTTATTGACTGGTTTAAGTATCACTTTATTCCTGAAGTCAAGTTTTACCTGCACAGCAAGAACCTTGCATTCAAGGCTCTCTTCATTCTTGATAATTCCCGTACTCATCCACAAGCTTTGCTGGATGTGACCCCACATGTAAAAGTTGTATTTTTACCTCCAAATACAACATCTCTAATACAACCACTGGATTTGGGAGTTAAGTCATTCAAGTGTAACTACACAAAAAAGTTATGAAAAAACTAGTTGCATCAATGGACTCTGACTCCAACCTGGCAGTACCAAATTTCTGGAATAAATTTAACATTGCAGATGCCATCAGTTATGCTAGAAATGCATGGAATGAAGTGCCCAATCAACATTAAATGCAGGCTGGGGAAAGTTATGCCCTTCTATAGTTAATTCTTTCACTGGTTTTCCCTTGCTTGAGAGTCAGGTTCAGGAAATTGTTCAACTGGCAAGGAGATTACCAGGTGATGGTTTTGATGATGTGAATGAAGTTGTAAATGAGCTCTTAGAAAATGATGATGATGAAGACAGGAGTCCAGAGGAAATGTTGGCAGAGGTTGATGCACAGATACAGGGGAGCCACATAACAGAAGAAGATGAAGAAGAACCTGAAGAAAAACAGTTAACATTGCAGCAGTTGCATGAGCAGTTCCATATTACTGGTAAAGTTGCAGACTCTTTTCACTGAAGAGGACCCTGACAAACCTAGAAGCAGTGCTTTGAAACAGGGTCTAGACCAGCTGTATAATGTACTGCAGGGTAAAAGAGCCCAGAGATCCATTACAGAATTTATGCACACTCCAATACAACCATCGACTTTAGTACCAGAACCTCTACCATCCACTTTTGTCGACACCAATAACCATCCACCTCACCCCAGTAGGGCCACACCATGCATTTCCATGCATATTCACAGTGATCCACAAACACCATTACCCACAATTTAAGGTAAGAAATACTATTACTTCTATTGCATTTGTAGTCTTAACCCTTAAATGGTCCAAATGTATATATATGTTTTTTCAACATCTGAAAGTATGTAAAAAAATGTAGATCTTCTTTTTTGTTTTACATTTGAAAACGTGTAAAAAAAAACTTTTATCTACATTTTTTTTTGTTATATTTGAAAATATGTAAAAAAAAAGTAGATCTGCTTTTGTAGCACTACGAATTTGAATGTCGATCTCTTTACACCGTTTAAGGGTTAAGCAGTAATATATCATGACAATGAACTACAATTACATATTCACTTTTATTTTTGTAAGATCTGTTGGTCTAAAAAAAAAGTAGTTTGGCTTTTTGGGGGCTCCCAGGAATGTAACCCTATTTTTCCCATAAGTTCTTCAGTTTTTCTAACATGGTTTTTAACTGACATGGCATTTCCAGAAACGTAACTACGTGTTAAACGACGGTCTACTGCACAATTCATTAATGTACTAGCTATTACTCAATCTTATGTACTACACTACTGCTGGCCTGTTGAACATATACAGTATTATATAGAAATGATATTAAACTCTAAGATTAGCACAGTACTGTACTACAATCCAGTATCCATGTTCCCTTCAGGGGGTAGCTTTTTACTGGAGAAGGGTCCTTGATCCAGGGAATTGGAACAACCCTTCCCTTCCTCGGATCAAAACCTATTACCTGTCATTCCTCAGGTGCTTTGTATTTTACAAGTCAAGCACAAGCCTATCAGTATATGATAATTATAATGTTTTCAGTTGGTATGCCTGGCAAGCAAGTGCAGTGGACATGTAAATGTGCACTAAACAACTGAGTGACAGCTAATTATATTTAGTATTAGCCAGCTCTGTAAAACACATTTTTTTGTGAATATTTGGATTAATTTGACTAAAAAAGTGTTATAAACCCATCACACCTACACTATGTGACCATATACTGTGTAGAAAAATCCAAATATATTGGATGAATGACCAGGGACAAATTCTGTTACCAAGTGGCATCTAGAGTCAGCCTAATTTTATTTAATGTTATTTAACATCAATGAAATACAGAATACTGTATTAATTTCATGATATTTAAACTGATTTTTGAAGTGCTGTGGCAAAATTTACTACATGTATGGTATTCTCAGCTTGTTTGAGAAAAGTCACTGCTGATATAGCCAAGTCCAGTAAGCTATGATGATGTAACACAACATTTGGTTTATACAGTACTGTAACAGATCCATATTTATAAACTCTGTATATTTAAAATATGCATAATTATATTAATTTGCAACTTGAGAATAAAATTTCTGTTAATTCTGTCTTTATACTTTTAATTAGGACAACACTAGTGAGCTTGGGGTGGCGGGTCCCAGTGGCAGTGAAAGGCAGAAACCTGGACGACTAAGGAAGAAGTTGAGTGGTCGTCCTTTCACAAGGTTTGATGAGGTATTAATTGCACTCACGCATGGCTCTGATTGCTATTGAAAGTTTACTAGTGTGATGCAGTACACTCAGTGGCTACTTTACTAGGCACACCCTTATAGTACCGAGTAAGGCCCCCCTCTTTGCCACAGAACAACCTGAATTCTTCATGGCATGGATTCAACAAGGTGCTGGAAACATTCCTTAGAGATCATGGTCCATGTTGACATGATAACATCACACAGTTGCTGCTGACTTGTCGGCTGCACATTCATACTGTGAATCTCCCATTCCACCACATCCTAAAGGTGTACAATATTCCAAATTCTGGAACTACCATGTGCATATTGCAGCAAAAATTATGATTCATCAGACCAGGCGACATTTTTCTAATCTTCAACTGTCCAGTTTTGGTGAGCCTGTGTCCACTGTAGCCTCAGCATCTTGTTCTTAGCTGACAGGAGGGGAAACCTGATGTGATCTTCTGCTGATGTAACCTATCCACTCCAAGGTTTGATATGTTGTAAGTTCAAAGATTCTCTTATATGTAACACTTGTAACACGTGGTTATTTCAGTTACTGTCACCCTCCTGTCATCTTGAACCAGTCTGTCTAGTCTCCTCTGAACTTTCATTATCAAGGGGTTTTCAGCCACAGGACTGCTGCTCACTGGATGTTTGTTGTGTATTGTTAAAAAGCACCTTCTTCATGTAATTCATGACTGCTTAATACTATGCCAAACAAATCTCAAAATGTGTCATCAGCTATTCACCATTCTCTGTAAACTCTAGAGACTGTTGTGAATGAAAATCCCAGATCAGTAGTTTCTGAGATACTCGCACCACCCTGTCTGAGACCAACAATCATTCCACGATTAAAGTCACTTAGATCACATTTCTTCTCCATTCTTATGTTCAGTCTGAACAACAACTGAACCTCTTGAGTCTTGACCATGTCTGCATGCTTTTAGGCATTGAGGGTCTGCCAAGTGAATGGGTGATTAGATATTTGCATTAGCAAACAGGTGTACCTAATAAAGTGGCCACTGAGTGCATGTATATTATAATGATATTAGACCCATTGTATTGTCATTGTGCATGCTAAATTTTTATAAATTTGCTCAATAACAGTGAATGAGAGGGAAAAAAAGAATTAACTGTGAACTTGTTTTCTAATTCACATACTGTATATGCACAGACTGCACATACAATTATATATGTATGTGTGTATATATTTATTTATTTATTTATTTAAGCATTTACTTAGTTTACATATTTATTGATTTAGTGATTTTTGAGAAACCTGCTTGCCAGACTGAACCTGGGGTGAGAATGATGCATTTCTGTGGATCAACATTGTATTATCATGCATGTCTTGTACATGTTGCTAGAATGGGAAATAATAAATATATTATATTATCTGGGTCACTTTTGGTCTGGAAAAGTCAGTGAATTTAAAACAAATTTTCAAGTTTCTAATTAGCTTGAAAGATAAATACAGTATCTTTATTTCAGAAACTAATTAAATACAGTTACATGGTAGTGATAAATTTATTTTATCCTTTACTTTAATTTTATAAATGCCATGAAACCACTTTCCTTCCTAATATGCATACATAAATACTCAAAATGCATATTTGCTAATACTTAAAGAAGCACTATAAAATGCTATCATTATAAATTAGTTCATTGTAGCTTATGAGTCAAGACACATTAATTGATGTGTAGCATGTCTTTAAATATGCAGGAAAAGTTATAATTCCCTTCAAGCCAGTATTATGATACACTACTATTTTGTAGTTCTTTCTTTCAATAGTCCAGCTGTATCCCACTGAGGCCATTTTGTAGTTATCTGATTTCATTTTTGGGTCATGTTTCTTTAGGAATTTATAGTATCTTGCATAAGGTTAGTTGCATGACATAGAACAATATACCTAAAGGAACTTAATAATTACTATTTGGAATTTTTATAATAAAATTTTCCTTTCCAACTTAACTAGCTTTAGTAATTGTGCTTATTAAATTCTGAGTTGTGCATCCATAACTGCCAGCCTCCTGACAACGGTGAAGCTGTAGCAGTTGACATCAAGATGCGTTGGCAGAAAGCTGCAGTTCAGGTACATAACCAACACCCAGTGTGTTTTAAATATGTTGCTTCAGTGGATAGGTTGTTGAATAAGACACATGTACAACACCTAGATATCTTTATTGATGAGATGTTTCACCTATGCAGTAGACTTTTTTTAGATTTAACACAGAAGGGACTTTAACTGGAGACAGTAAAAGAAGTGGCGAGAGGATTTTAAGGTATTTTATCCCTTAGCTTTATTAGTTGTTCAGTTCCCTAATCTTGATTGAAATAAAGCCTGCTGGGCAGGCAAAACATCTTGTCCATATGGATACATAGGTGTGGCATATTTGTTTTATTCATCAACTTGTCAGCATTGTGTAGCATTAATGTAATAGTCTTGGGTTGTGTAGCATTCTCTTCATTGTGCACACAGGTGGTATTAGTTGCATTTATTCTTTACAAACTTGACTGATGCTGTCTTTCTGATGTTGCAGTTGCTGTTAATGATGTGATATAAATCCTGTAGGACACTTGTCAAGTATTTCTAGATTGTCTTAGTATCTATTCACCTTCTCCTCACCTTACTCTCTTATATAAGGCATTCACTTTTAGTCTCCATATTTTAAACCTCACTCCAAACTCCTATACCAACTCCTGTAAAAGCAGCAGCTCCTCCTCCTCTTTATCTTCCTTCCTTCTCCCTTGAAGTTTATATTCAAGAATGACAGTATGATCATCAGTATCATTTGCTCTAGAAAAGAGATGTGCTTTCAAATAAGACTTGAAACCATGAACAGATTTCTTTTTCTTAACTGACAAGACAGTCACGGCCAACAGCAACATGTTCACCGGGACACCAGATTTTGGTTTGACAGTCAGAATCTGCTGATTCTGAAACACAGTTTTCACTCCATGTTTGTTAATCCTGATATTAGGTGCCCGTGGAGCATATGTCTCCTTCCCTTATTTTGCTTCATCAATGCTCTTCCTAACAGCTTAAACAATAGACTGAGGAGAGACAACAGAGCCCCGCACCTTGCTGCTAAGGTTCGATAGTTTCTCTTCCACCAGCTGCAGCTTTATAATAAAACCATTCAAAATATGTATTATTAAAAGCATCGCTCTCTGCACCAACCACTTCTACAGAAAGACTATCCACCAATGCTCGCTGAATGTCAGAATTCTTACCCTCGTGAAGAACAACATTTGCTCCAAACACACATCCATTGCACAGTCACCAAAGGCCAGAACTATGACTCCTGCACTTAAAATTACAATCATCTTCATCTAAATCTGCATAGGTACATTATGCCTGGTTGTCCACAGGCATATATATATGCATATACATATGTTTGTGCATTTAATTAATTTCTACTAAAATTTTGTATATTATATCAAGCCATAATTTGTAGGCAAGGACTGCATCACGAGTAGAAAGTCAAGACTTTTTTACACGAATTTGGCCAGAAGAACACCTGCTGCCGACACCGCTCAGCAGACAGAAGACAAAACCAACCCCAAAACATTCTCCAGGTACACAAAATAATATTTTTATAATTGTTATTGTGCCTCTTTATTTCTGTAAACAACCAGGTTAGTGTATTTTCATTAATGCTTCCCGAAAGTTTCTCATATTCATGGTTATTGATTTAGCTTTAAACTTTGTTTGAAATGGTGTACTGTACACAGTTTTTTTTTTTTGTAGTATGGTAAATATTGAAGAGAGGGTATCTTGTAATGGGAATCTCCTAGCTAGTTGCATTAGTGCATAGCAGTAGAGTTTAGCCATATACTGTATATATTATTTATTTTATGAACTAAAATAATTTAAATTCTGTCCTCTTAATAGGAGTCTTACATGGAAAATTAGGCACAAAACCTACTGCTAAATCTCCCAGAGAAAGAAGTGATGGAGAAGATCCAGATGATGATGATGGAATAGAAAGTAGGTGACTTTTTTATTTGTACTGTACTGTCTTGTTTATTTCATAATGCAGTATAATATTTCTCATTTTATATACAGTGGAACCTCAAATATCGAACTTTCTTCGGTCCAGAAGGCTGTTCGAGTGCCTTTACCGAATGAATTTATTCCCATCAGGAATAATGTAAATTAGATTAGTCCATTTCAGACCCTCAAAAATACGCTTATAAAAGCACTTACAAAAATACACTTACATAGTTGGTTGTGTTGGGAGCAGTTCGATTTTTGAGGTTCCACTGTACTGTATTTTATGTCATTATCAACATTGAAAAACATGCCTCACTGTTTTTTCACCTTCAAGTCATTATTGTATTGAAGTTATTGTTTACTTTTTAACTCTCTTCCATATAATTTCTTATTCTCTAAGCTTACCTTCAATTGATATTTTTTAAGCTGTAAATATTTTCATTTCCTAGATGGTTGTGTTGTATTTTCTTTGCCAGAGGAAAATATCGTCTGACACGAATCTCTTGTGTGATTACTTGATCAGTTGCTAAGCATTGTTTGGTTTTCCTAAGTTGAGTTTGTGCCCTGTTAAGAACACATCAAGTATTCGTCACATAAATGTTGAGTTTTTTTTACAGTACATGTACTGCTTTGTGTCACAATGCTGTTTAGATATTCTTTTTAAATTTTTTTTGAGAGGGCTAAGGGCTCAATCAGTCATGTGCATCATTTCTGATTGACTTGTATTTCTTTGACCTACACATAGGTAAAGAGAGTGAGAAGTCAGGTTTGGTAGCCTCTCAGTTGCAGCTGGTGACTCGGACTGTTCCTGCCAAATATTTATCCTACCATGAAAGATGTGCTAATGATGAAGCAGTGCTCTTTGTGCCTTCAGTGCTGCCAAGTTAGTATACAAGCCAATGAATCATACTGAAAAAATCAATATTAGAGTGTATATTGAGTTTAACCTAGTCTTACACTGAGTTGAAAAGAATTAAAAAATGATATACTGAATAAAATTTCTTATTGTGTAAGTCATTTGGTGCATAATGTAAGTAGTTTTTTTTTGTTTGGGGGTAAAATGTCCCTTCAAATAAAGGATGTTTTGATGTTGAAGTGCTCTTGATTCAAAGGATTAGACCTACTGTTTCCTTCCTTGTCAAGACAGTTATGGAGTGAGTGATGGTGAAAGTGTTTTTTCTTTTTTGGGTCACCCTGCCTCAGTGGGAGATGACCGGTTCGTTGAAAAGAAAATAATAATCATACTAATAATGTGAAAAGAACTGAAAAAATATAGATTGTGCATAATGCATACCCATTATGGAAGGTTAATTGATGGAGAGCAACTCTTGATCCAGGGATGAAATTTTATATAAAACTAGTCAAAAACCAGTGTAATACAATAGTATGATATGAGAAATAGTAAAAATAATGTGAAGTAGTAATATTAATTGAGGCTTTTTTATAAAAACAGTAAATATACAATTTAGTACAATAGCATGATATAAGAAGTATAGTAGTATTTTTCTGTATAACAGAATTTAAATACTGGCATTACTAAATGTGGTTTAACTTTCAGTAATTGCAATGCTGATTTTTTTATTGCAATTGTAATATAAAGTACTGTACATAAATTTGACTTGTGCCTTTATATGTAAATGCAAAAAAAATATATAATATATTTCTCATTGTTTACAGGTGATTTACACAATAAGATTGATGCCGGTACTGAGCTAAGGAATCTTGAGGAGGAAGGTCTTTATGTTGGTGAAAAACCTTTCATCAAACAAACTAATATAAACATTATTGAAAATAGGCTTCTTCAGCAGGGAAATAGGTTTGTTGGTTTAGTAAAATAATTACTATTCTTTATATGATTTATATTTAAAATTATTACTTCCTATATTAAACTTTTGTTAAATTAGTGTATGGATGATCTGAGATTAATTTTGTGATGAATCATAGTGATGAAGGTAAGGGACATTTTAGCAGTGCTAGTAAGGCAATTTTATGGGGAATAAAGCAGCACTGTATGACCCTTGTGGGTTTAATGCTTAGTTCTGATTGTAATAATAATATGGGGAAAAATATGCAGTTGGTTTCCTATGGTTTATGCTATAGATGTGTTCCAGGCTTTGCAGCTGTACTAAGCTCAGCCAACTGTAAACACGGGAGTTTTGAATCAAGTGTGAGAGTAATGGTGGTTGGGGATTTGAATGCTAAAGTGGGTAAAAATGTTATGGAGGGAGTAGTAGGTAAATTTGGGGTGCCAGGGGTAAATGTAAATGGGGAGCCTTTAATTGAGCTATGTGTAGAAAGAGATTTGGTAATAAGTAATACATATTTTATGAAAAAGAGGATAAATAAATATACAAGGTATGATGTAGCACATAATGAAAGTAGTTTATTAGATTATGTATTGGTGGATAAAAGGTTGATGGGTAGGCTCCAGGATGTACATGTTTATAGAGGGGCAACTGATATATTGGATTATTATTTAGACTTCCAGCAGGCATGCGTGAGCGTGTTTGGTAGGAGTGAATGGAGACAAATGGTTTTTAATACTTGACGTGCTGTTGGAGTGTGAGCAAAGTAACATTTATGAAGGGGTTCAGGGAAACCGGCAGGCCGGACTTGAGTCCTGGAGATGGGAAGTACAGTGCCTGCACTCTGAAGGAGGGGTGTTAATGTTGCAGTTTAAAAACTGTAGTGTAAATCACCCTTCTGGCAAGACAGTGATGGAGTGAATGATGGTGAAAGTTTTTCTTTTTCGGGCCACCCTGCCTTGGTGGGAATCAGCCAGTGTGATAATAAAAAATAAAAATATTTAGTTGTAGCTACAGTTAGAGTAAGAGGTAGATGGGAAAAGAGGAAGGTGGCAACAACAAGTAAGAGGGAGGTGAAAGTGTATAAACTAAGGGAGGAGGAAGTTCTGGTGAGATATAAGCGACTATTGGCAGAAAGGTGGGCTAGTGCAAAGATGAGTAGTGGGGGGGTTGAAGAGGGTTGGAATAGTTTTAAAAATGCAGTATTAGAATGTGGGGCAGAAGTTTGTGGTTATAGGAGGGTGGGGGCAGGAGGAAAGAGGAGTGATTGGTGGAATGATGAAGTAAAGGGTATGATAAAAGAGAAAAAGGTAGCTTATGAGAGGTTTTTACAAAGCAGAAGTGTTATAAGAAGAGCAGAGTATATGGAGAGTAAAAGAAAGGTAAAGAGAGTGGTGAGAGAGTGCAAAAGGAGAGCAGATGATAGAGTGGGAGAGGCACTGTCAAGAAATTTTAATGAAAATAAGAAAAAATTTTGGAGTGAGTAAAACAAGTTAAGAAAGCCCTGGGAAAGTATGGATTTGTCAGTTAAAAACAGAGTAGGGGAGTTAGTAGATGGGGAGATGGAGGTATTAGGTAGATGGCGAGAATATTTTGAGGAACTTTTAAATGTTAAGGAAGAAAGAGAGGCAGTAATTTCATGCACTGGTCAGGGAGGTATACCATCTTTTAGGAGTGAAGAAGAGCAGAATGTAAGTGTGGGGGAGGTACATGAGGCATTACGTAGAATGAAAGGGGGTAAAGCAGCTGGAACTGATAGAATCATGACAGAAATGTTAAAAGCAGGGGGGGATATAGTGTTGGAGTGGTTGGTACTTTTGTTTAATAAATGTATGAAAGAGGGGAAGGTACCTAGGGATTGGCGGAGAGCATGTACAGTCCCTTTATATAAAGGGAAAGGGGACAAAAGAGACTGTAAAAATTATAGAGGAATAAGTTTACTGAGTATACCAGGAAAAGTGTACGGTAGGGTTATAATTAAAAGAATTAGAGGTAAGACAGAATGTAGGATTGCGGATGAGCAAGGAGGTTTCAGAGTGGGTAGGGGATGTGTAGATCAAGTGTTTACATTGAAGCATATATGTGAACAGTATTTAGATAAAGGTAGGGAAGTTTTTATTGCATTTATGGACTTAGAAAAGGCATATGATAGAGTGGATAGAGGAGCAATGTGGCAGATGTTGCAAGTATATGGAATAGGTGGTAAGTTATTAAATGCTGTAAAGAGTTTTTATGAGGATAGTGAGGCTCAGGTTAGGGTGTGTAGAAGAGAGGGAGACTACTTCCCGGTAAAAGTAGGTCTTAGACAGGGATGTGTAATGTCACCATGGTTGTTTAATATATTTATAGATGGGGTTGTAAAGGAAGTAAATGCTAGGGTGTTCGGGAGAGGGGTGGGATTAAATTTTGTGGAATCAAATTCAAAATGGGAATTGACACAGTTACTTTTTGCTGATGATACTGTGCTTATGGGAGATTCTAAAGAAAAATTGCAAAGGTTAGTGGATGAGTTTGGGAATGTGTGTAAAGGTAGAAAGTTGAAAGTGAACATAGAAAAGAGTAAGGTGATGAGGGTATCAAATGATTTAGATAAAGAAAAATTGGATATCAAATTGGGGAGGAGGAGTATGGAAGAAGTGAATGTTTTCAGATACAGTGGACCCCCGGTTAACGATTTTAATCCGTGCAAGAGGGGTAATTGTTATGCGAAATAATCGTTATGTGAATGAATTTTCCCCATAAGAAATAATGGAAATAAAATTAATCCGTGCAAGACACCCAAAAGTATGAAAAAAAAATTTTTTTTACCACATGAAATATTAATTTTAATACACACAAACTGAAAAAGGCATGCACACTTACATGACACTTACTTTTATTGAAGATCTGGTGATGATTGATGGGATGGGAGGAGGGGAGAGCATTATCTTCTTACTGTTTAGAAGGGGAATCCCCTTCCATTAGGACTTGAGGTAGTAAGTCCTTTTCTGGGGTTACTTCCCTTCTTTTTTTAATGCCACTAGGGCCAGCTTCAGAGTCACTGGACTTCTTTCGCACAAGATATCTGTCCATAGTGGCCTGTACCTCTCGTTCCTTTATCACTTCCCTAAAGTGTTTCACAACATTGTCAGTGTACAGGTTGCCAACACGGCTTGCAATAGCTGTGTGAGGGTGATTTTCATCCATGAAGGTTTGCACTTCAAGCCACTTTGCACAGATTTCCTTTATCTTTGTAGTAGGCAACTTCTTCAATTTCTCTCTCCCCTCCTCTGAACCAGTTTCCCCAGGTCTGGCCTCTTGCTCTTGAAGTTGATCTATCAGCTCATCAGTGGTTAGTTCTTCATTGTCCTCCTCCACCAACTCTTCCACATCCTCCCCACTAACCTCCAACCCCAAGGACTTTCCCAATGCCACAATGGATTCCTCAACTGGCACAGGATTCTCAGGGTTAGCCTCAAACCCTTCAAAATCCCTTTTGTCTACACATTCTGGCCACAGTTTCTTCCAAGCAGAGTTCAAGGTCCTCTTAGTCACTTCCTCCCAAGCCTTACCTATAAGGTTTACACAATTGAGGATATTAAAGTGATCTCTCCAAAACTCTCTTAGAGTCAGTTGAGTTTCTGAGGTCATTACAAAGCACCTTTCAAACAGAGCTTTTGTGTACAGTTTCTTGAAGTTGGAAATAACCTGCTGGTCCATGGGCTGCAGGAGAGGAGTGGTATTAGGAGGCAAAAACTTCACCTTAATGAAGCTCATGTCCCCATAAAGTCGCTCTGCCACGTCTGTAGGATGACCAGGGGCATTGTCTAACACCAGGAGGCACTTAAGTTCTAATTTCTTTTCAGTTAGGTAATCTTTCACATTGGGGGCAAATGCATGGTGTAACCAGTTATAGAAAAATTCCCTAGTGACCCATGCCTTACTGTTTGCCCTCCACAGCACACACAAATTATCCTTGAGGACATTCTTTTGCCTGAACGCTCTGGGAGTTTCAGAGTGATACACTAATAAAGGCTTCACTTTGCAATCACCAGTAGCATTGGCACACATGAGAAGAGTAAGCCTGTCTTTCATAGGCTTATGTCCTGGGAGTGCCTTTTCCTCCTGAGTAATGTAGGTCCTGCTTGGCATTTTCTTCCAGAACAGGCCTGTTTCATCACAATTAAACACTTGTTCAGGTTTCAGTCCTTCAGTTTCTATATACTCCTTGAATTCCTGCACATATTTTTCAGCCGCTTTGTGGTCCGAACTGGCAGCCTCACCATGCCTTATCACACTATGGATGCCACTACGCTTCTTAAATCTCTCAAACCAACCTTTGCTGGCCTTAAATTCACTCACATCATCACTAGTTGCAGGCATTTTTTTAATTAAATCCTCATGCAACTTCCTAGCCTTTTCACATATGATCGCTTGAGAGACGCTATCTCCTGCTAGCTGTTTTTCATTTATCCACACCAATAAGAGTCTCTCAACATCTTCCATCACTTGCGATCTTTGTTTCGAAAACACAGTTAAACCTTTGGCAAGAACAGCTTCCTTGATTGTCTTTTTGGTGCCCACAATAGTAGCGATGGTTGATTGGGGTTTCTTGTACAACTTGACTAGGTCGGCAATACGCACTCCACTTTCATACTTATCAATGATCTCTTTCTTCATTTCAATGGGTATTCTTACCCTTATTGGTGTACGGTTGGCACTAGAAGCTTTCTTGGGGCCCATGGTCACTTATTTTCCAGAAACACCACCGAAAACACTGTAATAATACGAAATATTCCGAGTGTATGCTTGGATGTTAGCGCGGAGGCTGGCTGGTAAACAATGGCACGGGCGGCACATGTGAGGCTGGGTGAGGGCGCACATTGGACGCGTCTCGGACGAAAATCGGTGAGCGGGTTTTTAATCGGTATGCGCGGCAAAAATTTTGCGATTAAAGTAAGCGGTATGCGAAATAATCGCTATGTGATGCCATCGTTATGCGGGGGTCCACTGTACTTGGGAGTTGATGTGTCGGCAGATGGATTTATGAAGGATGAGGTTAATCATAGAATTGATGAGGGAAAAAAGGTGAGTGGTGCGTTGAGGTATATGTGGAGTCAAAAAACGTTATCTATGGAGGCAAAGAAGGGAATGTATGAAAGTATAGTAGTACCAACACTCTTATATGGGTGTGAAGCTTGGGTGGTAAATGCAGCAGCGAGGAGACGGTTGGAGGCAGTGGAGATGTCCTGTTTAAGGGCAATGTGTGGTGTAAATATTATGCAGAAAATTCGGAGTGTGGAAATTAGGAAAAGGTGTGGAGTTAATAAAAGTATTAGTCAGAGGGCAGAAGAGGGGTTGTTGAGGTGGTTTGGTCATTTAGAGAGAATGGATGAAAGTAGAATGACATGGAAAGCATATAAATCTATAGGGGAAGGAAGGCGGGGTAGGGGTCATCCTCGAAAGGGTTGGAGAGAGGGGGTAAAGGAGGTTTTGTGGGCAAGGGGCTTGGACTTCCAGCAAGCGTGTGTGAGCGTGTTAGATAGGAGTGAATGGAGACGAATGGTACTTGGGACCTGACGATCTGTTGGAGTGTGAGCAGGGTAATATTTAGTGAAGGGATTCAGGGAAACCGGTTATTTTCATATAGTCGGACTTGAGTCCTGGAAATGGGAAGTACAATGCCTGCATTTTAAAGGAGGGGTTTGGGATATTGGCAGTTTGGAGGGATATGTTGTGTATCTTTATATTTGTATGCTTCTAAACCGTTGTATTCTGAGCACCTCTGCAAAAACAGTGATAATGTGCGAGTGTGGTGAAAGTGTTGAATGATGAAAGTATTTTCTTTTTGGGGATTTTCTTTCTTTTTTGGGTCACCCTGCCTTGGTGGGAGACGGCCGACTTGTTGAAAAAAAAAAAAAAAAAGAATCTTCAGTGTACTTTGTGAGTTACATCAATTACATATGGCCACTGACTATCACACATACTGCATGACAAAAATAGGACATTGCATAATAGCAAGTTTGCATATAGTGAGAGAAGCCTGCTCATGTTATGCATAGGAATTTTTTCAAGTTTTTAGCTAAAAGAATGAACACTTGGGAGTTTTTATACTTCATGCACATTATGATACTTTTCACCAGCAAGTCGAGCATTTGGTGCCATCCATATCAGGCAACAAGGTTATAAAAGATTTTTGAAGGTCATTATGAAATAAGAAAATTCTATTCATTATTTTTTTAGGAATTGGGAAAAGACTGCAGTTGTACTTGACTTGTTGGCATATACACATGCTCTATTTCAGTTGTTTAACTATTTCCCCACTCACTTCTATCTAACATTTTCACACACACACACACACACACACACCTGTTGGATGTCTAAGCCCCTCATACACAAAACCTCCCTTATACTCCTCCCTCCAACCTTTCCATGGAAGACCCCTACCCTTCCTTCCTCCACTACAAATTTATACACCCTCCAAGTCATCCAATTTTTCTCCATTCTCTCTTGATGTCCAGACCACCTCAACAACCCCTTCTCATCCTTCTGGATAATAGTTTTAGTAATCCCTCACCTCCTCCTAATCTCCAAACTACAAATTCTCTGCATAATATTCACACTACACATTGCCCACAGACACGACATCTCCACTGCTTCCAGCCTACTCCTCTCTGCAACATTTAAATTCCATTCTTCAAGCCCATAAAAGAGTGTTGGCACCACTATACTCTGGTACATTATTCTTATTGCCTCCATGGATAAGGTTCTTTATCTCCACAGATATCTCATTGCACCACTCACCTTTTACCCCTCACCAGTATGTATGTTAACAAAGACAGTGGCTTATTCAAAAGCATGTGATAGCTTCATCATGCACCCCAGACCCATCCCATGGAAGGTTGTCTAAAGATATCTCTAATCCTTTGATTACTTTCCACACAATGGGCATGGACTGCTCAATGAAACTATTGAAAATTCCCAAATTGTTTCTTAAATATTATTTGTTGTGTTACAGGAATTGGTTCTCTGAGACAGGGTCACTGGATAGGCTGGACAACCCTATCAGTGATCAGTTCTATCATCATCTTCCTCTGGATTTAGAGACTGAGGAGGAACCACTAACTGTATTTGTTCGGGTGTGTAATGTTTTATTTATGCTGTTCAGTCTTAAAAGTTTGAAGCATGATTTCAAATTGTGCTTATGGAAACAATGAGTTCTTCTGTGTCATAATAAACTTTGTTTGTATCTTTATTAAATATAAGATCTTTCTTCTTTCTTTCAACAAACTGGCCTTATCCCACCGAGGCAAGAGAAGGGGTTACTAGCCCCTTGCTCCCAGCATTTTAGTCGCTTCTTACGGCACACATGGCTTACAGGGAAAGAATTCTGTTCCACTTTCCCATGGAGATAAGCAGAAATGAACAAGAACTAGGAAGAAAAGAGAAGAAAACCCAGAGGGGAGTGTATACATATATATGCTTTTACATGCATGTGTAATGTGACCTATGTGTAAGTAGAAGTAGCAAGACATACCTGAAACCTTGCATGTTTGAGACAGAAAAAAGACACCAGCAATCCTACCATCTTGTAAAACAATTAATGGTTTCCGTTTCACACTCACTTGGCAGGACGGTAGTACCTCCCTGAGTGGTTGCTGTTTACCAGCCTACTAAATATACGATATTTTGTTTTAAATTTCAAATTCAGTAGTCAAATCATAATGCAGTTGAGAGTACATAATGTAGTTTTTTTTTTAATGCACTGGCCATTTTCTACCAAGGCAGGATGACCTAAAAAGAAAAACGGAAGTTTTTTTTTTTCTTTTAGATTTATTAATTTATACAAGAGAAGGGGTTACAAACCCCTTGCTATTGGCATTTTAGTCGCCTCTTATGACATGCTCGACTTATGGGGGATAGGATAATATAGTTGATAGTACATAATGTGGTTGATAGTACAGTAATATCAGCAACAATAACTGGTGCCATTTGTTAAAAAAAGTATGTTGCTAAGCTGTTTGATTATATTTCCTCAGCCACGTGGGAGTGAGTGTTTGCAGAGCCTGAGCCCAGATGATGGGGGTGTGTTGGATGTTGAGCTTTCCCATCTAACCTTTGCACATCATCCACTTTTCTCACCTGAGCATGTCCTAGCATCACAGCTCACTCAAGCATACAACACCTATGTGGAAAGGGCAGCAGCTGGTATTACAAAAATTCTCCGCAACAAACTGCTTGTAAGTTAAAAGCTTTGTGTTTGAATGAGCAGAGCATTTTTGTTTTAGTGGTATTGATAACTGCCTCATGATATATTATATTAGGCATATACATTAGTGCAGTTACCTATTTGTGTTTGTGGAAAGTGGGATGAATGTTAGTTCTTGGTGCCTGATCTTAACTTTCACCCACTTAATGTGAAATACCCAATTTATCTATTGTTTTTAACCCTGTGTGAATGCCTCTGCAGCTGTGTAATTTTTCAGCTCATTGTACTTCTTCAACAGCTTATGATATTCTTGTGACATACAAATGTGTAATTTCCAGCTATTCCCTCTTTTCTTGTTTCACCTGCAGTAAAAACCTATCATTATCTATCCTGTTTGCCTTTGAGTATTATGTATGTTGTGATTACATCCTCTTTTATTCTTCCAGTGATGGAAGGTTTATGTATCTATTGCATTTCTTCAATCCTTCGTTCATGTGAATTCAGGTACCAGTTAGATGCAGTCTTTTGCATTTTCTTCAGTATTACTTTATTTTACTATATGAGCTAGATTTGTTTTGCTGTCTATGATCCTAGCTTCTTTTTATATTATTTCCTACAATATTGTTATTATATTATTGTTGAATTTTATCTCATGCTTGTGTTACATCATTCGTGGTACTCCACAGTAACCCTTCCTCTTTGTGTATCTGGTTTTGGGGGGTCATCTGTCTTTATTCAAACAACTTGGCTCTTCATATTTACTTAAGTTCAACCCCCCTTTTTCTTGCTGATGAAGGGCTTTTGCCCCAGGGAACTGGAGGTACCTTTTGCTTCCTTGGATCAAACCTGATTTACTCCCATTCCCCAAGTACAATATGATCTCTTTGGGTTTAATTCTTCCCCTTGAGTATGATGATAATTAACTGACTCACACACTGCTCTCAAACATAACACCACTGCCTCCAGTCTTTGTGTATGCTGCAGTGTGTAATGACAGTGCCCCACATCTGTTTAACAGTCTTGGTACCATTATACAAAGATAAATTTCTTTATTTCCACAAACATGTCAGCATCACATGTTTTTTTTCTTGGCTATTCAATGGTTCTCCTTGTCTTACATAAACCCATGTGCCAATGCTGACACATCATTCCAAAAATATCTAAATACATTAACTTCCTTTATACTTCCTCTAATCTGATATCCAATCTTTCATTTCCTAGGAATTTTGTTACTCATCACCTTTCTATGTTTACTTTCAGTTTCCTTCTTTTACACACCCTCCCAAACTTTTCCAAAAACCTTTGTTGCTTCTTTTTAGAATCTTCCAAAAGTACAATGATATCAATAAAGACAACTGTGACAACTTCCACTTCACTCTAACATTCACTTCCTTTAAAGTATCTTCTGTATATAGTGTACAGTATATTAACCCTTTGACTGTTTCCGACGTATAAATACGTCTTACGAGCCAATGTTTCTGACGTATTTATACGCATAAATTCTAGCAGCTTCAAATCAAGCAGGAGAAAGCTGCTAGGCCCACATGTGAGAGAATGGGTCTCCTTGGTCAGTGTGCACCATATAAAAAAAATCGGTGAGCCAGTGGTGCATTGTGGGAATGCCATTTCAGTTGTCATTTTTCAGCATGTCTAGTGGTAAGAAATATGTGATTCCCCAGCAAATCTGGGACTCTTCTCTTCCCAAGTGATGCTCTAACACAGATGGAAGTGTCAGTGAAGATCAATTTCATGATTTGGAGGAGTTTGAGACCAAAAGCAATGGAGGAGGAGGAGGGGGAGGAGGGGAGGAAGAGGAGGAGGAGGAGGAGGAGGAGGGAAGGAAGAGGAGGAGGAGGAGGAGGAGGAGGAGGAGGAGGAGGAGGAGGAGGAGGAGAAGAGGAGGAGGAGGAGGAGGAGGAAGAAGAAGATGTAATAATATTGTTCCCTTGAAGCAAGAAAAAAAAAAGTCCACCCCATGACAGTGACAAGATAAGGGGAGATAACATCTGATAAGAGCTGACTTTGATGAGCGTAAAGGAGGGTAATATTACATGACCATCGCCTCCCTTTGTTTTTGCTGGTACACAAACATTTCTGTCTGTCTATTTGTCTGTCTGTCAAGCTCCCTGTCTGTCCATCTAGCTCTCTGTCTCAGAGAGAGCCACAAGACTGTGTCATCACGTTTACTCACATCTTCAAGCAGAGTATAGCACTTTGTCTGGATTTCTTGGGTTATCCTAGGTAATTTACACTATGTATACTTGTATTTATGTGTACCTGTGAGACAGAGATAGGCAGACAGAAAGAGAGACAGATTGAAAGATATAGAATGAGGGAGAAAGATAATTAGATAGAATGGAGGAGGGGAAGCAGCATCCGACCCCATTGTTTTGACAGGGGTAGGGGTAGTGACTAATGAGACAATATGTCACTTTGACAGCTGCCGACTTCTGACTCAAAACAATTATAAGCCACACACTCGCACACAAGGAGGAGGAGGAGAAGGAGGAGGAGGAGGAGGAGAAGGAGGAGGAGGAGGAGGAGAAGGAGGAGAAGGAGGACAAGGAGGAGAAGGAGGAGGAGAAGGAGGAGGAGAAGGAGGAGGAGAAGAAGGAGGAGAAGAAGGAGGAGAAGAAGGAGGAGAAGAAGGAGGAGAAGAAGGAGGAGAAGAAGGAGGAGAAGAAGGAGGAGAAGAAGGAGGAGAAGAAGGAGGAGAAGAAGGAGGAGAAGAAGGAGGAGAAGAAGGAGGAGAAGAAGAAGGAGAAGAAGGAGAAGAAGGAGAAGAAGAAGGAGAAGAAGAAGGAGAAGAAGAAGGAGAAGAAGGAGAAGAAGAAGGAGAAGAAGGAGAAGAAGAAGGAGAAGAAGAAGGAGAAGAAGAAGGAGAAGAAGAAGGAGAAGAAGAAGGAGAAGAAGAAGGAGAAGAAGAAGGAGAAGAAGAAGGAGATGAAGAAGGAGAAGAAGAAGGAGAAGAAGAAGGAGAAGAAGAAGGAGAAGAAGAAGGAGAAGAAGAAGAAGAAGAAGGAGAAGAAGAAGGAGAAGAAGAAGGAGAAGAAGAAGGAGAAGAAGAAGGAGAAGAAGAAGGAGAAGAAGAAGGAGAAGAAGAAGGAGAAGAAGAAGGAGAAGAAGGAGAAGAAGAAGGAGAAGAAGGAGAAGAAGAAGGAGAAGAAGAAGGAGAAGAAGAAGGAGAAGAAGAAGGAGAAGAAGAAGAAGAAGAAGAAGAAGAAGAAGAAGAAGAAGAATTGTTTGTTTGTTTGTTTGTTTGTTTTTGTAAACAAGTTTTGTAAACAATATATTGATAATTATGTTTGTGTGCTTATTGTGTTGTATACAACGAGTGTATATATATACATTGCACCTTACTTTGGTCTCATAGGCCACATAAGTTATGTGAAAAAATAAAATAGTGAAAAAAACAACAAACCTTCAAATACAAGTAAACTAAAGTTTACCGGGTGAGCGGCAGTCGCCGCTGTTGCCATACGCGGCTCATTTTCTGCAAACTTCACGGCACTATATCTCTGTAAGTACCGATGGCAAAAATTTTTTTTTTGGACTAAAACACTCAGAAAAATAATCTTAACATTTTCATAAGAAAAAATAATTTTTTTTTTTTTGAATATTTGGCGACATAGAATGACAGTTTCAGAGAGGGGCCTGAAACAGTCAAAGGGTTAAACAATCATAGTAACATCACTTTTCCTCATAAGAATACTTTACTGCTATTAGCAACCTTCTATTGATTCTATACATTTGTAACATCTGCCACAGTGCTCCCTGTCCACCTTGTTGAAAGCCTTTTTTTTCTTAACACATTAGCCTTTTCTCACCAAGGCAGGATGACCCAAAAAAGAAGAAACGCTTTCATTATTATTATTTTTTTTAACACATCAGCTGTCTCACACCGAGGCAATTTCTTTACTTTATCTGAGTTGTTTACTTATGTGTAACATTGCAAACACCTAATCTATGCATTCCCTACTCTTCCTGATTTCTTGTTTCTCTGCAGTCCTGTTTTTTGTCTTAACTCTAATTCTTTTTGATAATAATTTTACTGTATACTTAACCAATATACTTAAGATTATTCCTCTATAATACCCACTCTCTGTCTTGTCCACTTCCCTCTTGTACAAAGGAAGTATGCATGCTCTCTGCCAATCCTTAGACACCTGCCCTTCTTTCATCCTTATATTGAACAAACTCACCAACCACTCCTAAACTAAATCTCTTGTATATTTCCATGTAAATATATAGAGTAAACATTTAATTGTATATCATGACTCACGAAATCGTAATGACACGATTGCAAACAATTCTGTTCCACTTCCCCATGGAGGTTAATTGTATATATCATTACTATTCTGGCAGGAGCAAGGGACTAGTAACCCCTTCTCCTGTATAAAATATTAATTTTAAAAAGAGAAACTTTTGTTTTTCTTTTTAGGTCACCTTATTTCAGTGGGATACGGCTGGTTCGTCGTAAAAAAAAAAATTCCTATTCCTACTGAATGAATGCCTCACTAATACCTAGTTTTTGTTTAATTTTGAAGGTACTCCGGCAATCTTTAGCAAAACTTCGTCAGATTAGGCCAGATTCCAAAAGGCATTATAAGACTGTTCATGAAGAGATAGACTCTACCAGGAGACTAGAAATTTACCGCAAAGAAATTCATGATTGTTATGAAGAATTTGTTGCTGAAGCTGAACGTGACAGAATCTTACTAGCAAACATTCTCAAAATATGGAAAAGCATTAAGCATCTGAGAAGAAGTAATAAATATTATAGTACTTCATTAAAATTGATCATCAAAAAGGAAGATGTCAATAAGGAAGATGAAGAAGAGAAAAGGAAAGAAGAATTAGAGGAAGAGGTAAAAGAATTACTTGAAGAGTATGAAGAGGAGTATACAAAGAAGATGAAGAAATATGAAAGGAAGATGACTGAATGGAAAGCTGCTCATAAAAAAAGAGTAAGAATATGGATAGTATCTCTAAAATTAAATGTAATTGCACATATCGGGCAGAGTGTTCAGTTTGATACTGTTAATTCATTCTCAGTTTTTTTTTTATTTCTTTTACCTGTTCCCTTTTTACCTGCTGCTTTTATTTTTCTTTCACATTTGTGATTATATGTGTGAGCTAACCTTATGTTTAAGCCTGGTTAGATATCTTCAGTAGCAGTTTAACCATTTCAGAAGTATATTACATAAAAATAAAAATATGACATTGAAATGTTGGGCTGGGTTTCAAACCTATGAATAGTTTGATCATTATTAAATTCAGTAGTGATATTTTTCCACAATTCTGCCCAAGTTTGTATTTCAGGAGTATTCAACCACTTATATCTCCACTTGTTAGCTGCATTGGAATTTTTTTACTGTTGTCAGTTTTGTAAGGAAATATAGTCTTGTTGGAGTCCCACAGGGTAGTGTCCTTGGCCCACTTCTCTTTCTTTTTTACATTAATGACCTTCCAGATGCATTTAAACTCCTTAAACCAATTTTATTTGCAGATGACACTACTTATGTCTTCTCTCACCCAGACCCAACTATAATGACGAACTACTAAAAATATCTACTTGGATGACGACCAACAAACTTACTCTCAATATAGACAAAACCTACTTCATGCTATTTGGAAACAGACTTCAAATGTACAGCTAAACATATTGATAAATAGTTCACCCATTTCAAGACACACACACGGCAAATTTCTAGGTCTCTACCTTAACTGCAGCTTCAAATTCCAGACCCACACACAGCAAATATCCAAGAAATTCTCCCAAACAGTAGGTATCCTTTCAAAGATACGGTACTATGTACCCCAAATGGCTCTTCTTGCTCTTTACCAATTTCTCATTTACCCTTACCTCACCTATGGTATTTATGCATGGGGCTCAACTACAGCAAATCATCTTAAACCTTTAATAACCCAACAAAAAGCTGCAGTGCGGCTGATTACCAACTCCTGCACTAGACAGCACACTCCATTGCTTTTTAAGAGCCTTAACTTGCTTAGTATACAAAACATCCACACTTTTTATTGTGCCTACTACACACACACAGCATTATACTTAAATATTAATGTTCCTCTCAAACTCCTCCTTGATAACTACAACAGAACACACAGGCATAACATAAAGCACAAATCACTCTTCGATATCCCTCGTGTCCATCTCTCCCTATTCAAAAATGCTATGAACATAAATGCCTGAAGATCTGGAATTCATTGCCAGAACACACTAAAGGGCCTCTGCCTGCAAATAAATTTAAGGCCCTACTTAGAAATCACCTCATCACCCAAAATTAACCAGACAATCACTACACTTAACATCTACCAGTTACTCAAATAATTCCTAAATAATTTATGACTGCTCAGCTATTTGATTATTTACTTCAAACTTAAAACTGTTTCAATTTCATTATTGTATATTGTACTTGATGACTGCTCAACTGTTTAATCATTACTTAAAACTTTTAATTGTTTCAATTTCATTGTTTTAAATTGTGCTAAATTGCAATACATACCTCATATTGTAAATTGTGCTTGATGATTGCTCAACTATTTAATCATTACTTTAAACTTAAAATTGTTTCAACTTCATTATTTTAATTATTTTTATTATCACACTGGCCGATTCCCACCAAGGCAGGGTGGCCCGAAAAAGAAAAACTTTCACCATCATTCACTCCATCACTGTCTTGCCAGAAGGGTGCTTTACACTACAGTTTTTAAACTGCAACATTAACACCCCTCCTTCAGAGTGCAGGCACTGTACTTCCCATCTCCAGGACTCAAGTCCGGCCTGCCGGTTCCCCTGAACCCCTTCATAAATGTTACTTTGCTCACACTCCAACAGCACGTCAAGTATTAAAAACCATTTGTCTCCATTCACTCCTATCAAACACGCTCACGCATGCCTGCTGGAAGTCCAAGCCCCTCGCACACAAAGCCTCCTTTACCCCCTCCCTCCAACCTTTCCTAGGCCGACCCCTACCCCGCCTTCCTTCCGCTACAGACTGATACACTCTTGAAGTCATTCTGTTTCGCTCCATTCTCTCTACATGTCCGAACCACCTCAACAACCCTTCCTCAGCCCTCTGGACAACAGTTTTGGTAATCCCGCACCTCCTCCTAACTTTCAAACTACGAATTCTCTGCATTATATTCACACCACACATTGCCCTCAGACATGACATCTCCACTGCCTCCAGCCTTCTCCTCGCTGCAACATTCATCACCCATGCTTCACACCCATATAAAAGCGTTGGTAAAACTATACTCTCATACATTCCCCTCTTTGCCTCCAAGGACAAAGTTCTTTGTCTCCACAGACTCCTAAGTGCACCACTCACCCTTTTCCCCTCATCAATTCTATGATTCACCTCATCTTTCTTAGACCCATCCGCTGACACGTCCACTCTCAAATATCTGAATACATTCACCTCCTCCATACTCTCTCCCTCCAATCTGATATCCAATCTTTCATCACCTAATCTTTTTGTTATCCTCGTAACCTTACTCTTTCCTGTATTCACTTTCAATTTTCTTCTTTTGCACACCCTACCAAATTCATCCACCAATCTCTGCAACTTCTTTTCAGAATCTTCCAAGAGCAGTGTCATCAGCAAAGAGCAACTGTGACAACTCCCACTTTATGTGTGATTCTTTATCTTTTAACTCCACGCCTCTTGCCAAGACCCTCGCATTTACTTCTCTTACAACCCCATCTATAAATATATTAAACAACCACGGTGACATCACACATCCTTGTCTAAGGCCTACTTTTACTGGGAAATAATTTCCCTCTTTCCTACATACTCTAACTTGAGCATCACTATTTTAAATTGTGCTAAATTGTAATACTGTATTTTTTATATACTATATCAAGACTGTAATTCTTATCTACCGAACTTATTAGAGCCGTATAGCATATACTAGTTGAATATTCAATTTTCTTGTATTCACTGTAACTTACCTAATGACCATATGTACAGTTACAGCACTGTTATTGCCTTATTAATCTTAAGTTAGTCTTAAGTTTGCCTGAAATGTTCTGCATATAAAGGGGCTTTTGGCATGTTCACAAAATAAAATTATTATTGTTTGATTATTACTGTATTAATAACAATGTGTTATTTGGGCTCATTCAATTTTAGTATTAGTATGCTGTTTATACTAACATGATATTGCTATTATCTATAGTTTTAAACTTTTTAAGTACTCTTATTTTAACATCTAATAAAAATATCTTTCTTTATTTTGAATATTTCTGTTCCATTTCTAGATCATTGTCTTTCTTGATTAACATATGTATACTGTACAACAATAGTGTTAATTTTTTATTCTGTTCCACCATTTCTGAACTGTACTCTCATTTTTATATTTTCTTTGCTTGTGTTTAATACACTGGAAATTTTAGACAAGAAAACATAACTGTGACACTGTTTTATGTTTATTGGAAATTCACACATTGGTTTTTAAAATAATTAGCATCTTTTAAATTATTCATTTATTTCATAAACTTCTAAGGGATTCTAAAGTTATTTCTTTTTTCTTTTTTACTAAAAATGTTCAGTCCATTAACCCTTAAACGGTCCAAACAGATCGACGGTCAAATTCGTAGTGCTACAAAAGTAGATCTACTTTTTTTTACATATTTTCACATATAACAAAAAAATAATGTAGATAAAAGTTTTTTTTACACGTTTTCAAATGTAAAACATAAAAAAAAAGATGTTAATTTTTTTACATACTTTCAGATGTTGAAAAAACGTATATATACGTTTGGACCATTTAAGGGTTAATTGATACAATTTGTCTCTCTTTTTTAGAAAGAAGCTAAGAAACGTCAGCAACAACGACAGAAGTCTGCACTCAGTGAGAATTTAGAAGGCTTTCTACTTCAAGCTGCTCAGGATGAGACCATACTGTCAAGTCCAGAAATATCCAAGCCTCAGCCTCCCAGACCTGTAGACAAACATAAGGTAGACATAGGGCAGGAAGGGGATGTGCATGCTGGTAGTACATATACTGACCTAGAATGGATGTCAAAGATGGTGTATGCACTGTTTTATGTTTTATTTCAGTTTAGAATTCAATTCACAGAAAGTAGTCACAGTGTTGCAGCAGAAGGTATGAAAGTAAAATTGAATAGAAGCAAGGTTAATTCAAATTATTGTGTCTCATTAATATACTTATCTACCCATCACTTGCTTATATCTAACTGTTTTGTCTGTTTACATCTGTATGCAAATATTTATTCATCTCTTAATGTGTAAATATTTATTCATATGTTAATATTACCTATCTTATCCATCTCTCTGTTGTGCTTTTCCAACAGAACAAAATAGAGCAGGTGTGGCAAATCATTGATATAAATCACTTTTTCCTTAGCTACATATTAGAGTGGAATATTGTGTGCTTCATATCTGTTGTTTCCTTACAAAACTTTTGGTAGTAACATTTCCATCTGTAAAAGTAAAGGTAAAGTGTAAAGGTAGAAAGTTGAAAGTGAACATAGAAAAGAGTAAGGTGATGAGGATATCAAATGATTTAAATAAAGAAAAATTGGATATCAAATTGGGGAGGAGGAGTATGGAAGAAGTGAATGTTTTCAGATACTTGGGAGTTGACGTGTCGGCGGATGGATTTATGAAGGATGAGGTTAATCATAGAATTGATGAGGGAAAAAAGGTGAGTGGTGCGTTGAGGTATATGTGGAGTCATAAAACGTTATCTATGGAGGCAAAGAAGGGAATGTATGAAAGTATAGTAGTACCAACACTCTTATATGGATGTGAAGCTTGGGTGGTAAATGCAGCAGCGAGGAGACGGTTGGAGGCAGTGGAGATGTCCTGTTTAAGGGCAATGTGTGGTGTAAATATTATGCAGAAAATTCGGAGTGTGGAAATTAGGAAAAGGTGTGGAGTTAATAAAAGTATTAGTCAGAGGGCAGAAGAGGGTTTGTTGAGGTGGTTTGGTCATTTAGAGAGAATGGATCAAAGTAGAATGACATGGAAAGCATACAGGTCTCCCTCAACATTCACGTTTTCAGCTTTCGGGGGCTTCACACATTCGCGAATTCCCAACCGCCAAATTCCCAACCGCCAAATTCCCAGCCGCCAAATCATATTCAAGTTTCCCGCCACCTGCGAGTCCCTACTACCCTCCCTCCTACCCCTGCAACTGGCAGCCAGCCCTCCCACTACTCAGTGTGGTGAGTGTTTTGTTTGTTCATTATTTGCTATTAAACTGCAGTATAAATAATGTAAACCCATTCATGACTGCATATTGGAATGGCTATTCGGACAGGTATTGGACGGTGACATGTGTTTACTCTTGAACACAGCAAAGAATCAAACATTTCTGCTACTGCTAATAATAACAATAGTAATAATAATAATAATAATAATAATAATAATAATAATAATAATAATAATAAATGCGATATAATTGAAGAAGGAAGTTGTACAAAAATACGAGGGAATGGTTGACACATCGTCAGTGTGGCTTTGTTTATGCTGGAGTGAGCATTAGTCTCCCTGCTCTTCCAAACATTTCACAATAATTCATTGTGTTTGGTACTTGTAGATTGAGTGCGACTGGAGTGGTAGAGGCAGTGGTTGAGGCAGCGGTTGAGGCAGCTGTTGAGGCAGCTGTTGAGGCAGCGATTGAGGCAGCTGTTGAGGCAGCGATTGTGGCAGTGGGTGAGGCAGCGATTGAGGCAGTGGGTGAGGCAGCTGTTGAGGCAGCGATTGAGGCAGTGGTTGAGGCAGCTATTGAGGCAGTGGGTGAGGCAGCTGTTGAGGCAGTGGGTGAGGCAGCTGTTGAGGCAGCTGTTGAGGCAGTGCATGAGGCAGTGCATGAGGCAGCTGTTGAGGCAGCGATTGAGGCAGCTGTTGAGGCAGCGATTGAGGCAGCTGTTGAGGCAGCGATTGAGGCAGCTGTTGAGGCAGCGATTGAGGCAGCTGTTGAGGCAGCAATTGAGGCAGCTGTTGAGGCAGCAATTGAGGCAGCTGTTGAGGCAGCGATTGAGGCAGTGGTCACTGAGGCAGCTGTTGAGGCAGCGATTGAGGCAGTGGGTGAGGCAGCTGTTGAGGAAGCGATTGAGGCAGCTGTTGAGGCAGCTGTTGAGGCAGCGATTGAGGCAACTGTTGAAGCAGCGACTGAGGCAATGGGTGAGGCAGCTGGTGAGGAAGCGATTGAGGCAGTGGTATTTAATAACATACATGTTATTAATAATAATAATACATGTTATTAATATGTACTATTATTATTTATAACATATATGTTATTAAATACCACTGCCTCAACTGCTGAATTATTGTGAAATGTTTGGAAGAGCAGGGAGACTAATGCTCACTCCAGCATAAACAAAGCCACACTGACGATGTGTCAACCACTCCCTCGTATTTTTGTACAATTTCCTTCTTCAATTATATCGTATTATTATTATTATTATTATTATTATTATATTATTTATTATTATTATTATTATTATTATTATTATTACTATTGTTATTATTAGCAGTAGCAGAAATGTTTGATTCTTTGCTGTGTTCAAGACTAAACACATGATGTCACCGTCCAATACCTGTCCGAATAGCCATTCCAATATGCAGTCATGAATGGGTTTACATTATTTATACTGTAGTTTAATAGCAAATAATGAACAAACAAAACACTCACCACACTGAGTGGTGGAAGGGCTGGTTGCCAGTTGCGGGGGTCGGAGGGAGGGTAGTAGGGACTCGCAGTGGTTGGGGAAGTGGTGGAGGCATTGGTGGAGTCTGTGGTATTTAATAACATACGTGTTATTAAAGCATAACATGTATATATTTAGTACAATTTACGACGTTTTCATGTATTTTATGATTGTTCATGGTTCAACAAGTTAAGGAAGCAGTATTGTATTATATTTCCCTACAATATATTGGGGCACCAAACATTCACGGTTTTTCAACATTCGCGAGGCTCTTGATCCCCTAACCCTCGCGAATGTTGAGGGAGACCTGTATAAATCTATAGGGGAAGGAAGGCGGGGTAGGGGTTGTCCTCGAAAGAGTTGGAGAGAGGGGGTAAAGGAGGTTTTGTGGGCGAGGGGCTTGGAATTCCAGCAAGCGTGCGTGAGCGTGTTAGATAGGAGTGAATGGAGACGAATGCTACTTGGGACCTGACAATCTGTTGGAGTGTGAGCAGGGTAATATTTAGTGAAGGGATTCAGGGAAACCGGTTATTTTCATATAGTCGGACTTGAGTCCTGGAAATGGGAAGTACAATGCTTGCACTTTATAGGAGGGGGTTTAGGATATTGGCAGTTTGGAGGGATATGTTGTGTATCTTTATACGTATATGCTTCTAAACTGTTGTATTCTGAGCACCTCTGCAAAAACAGTGATAATGTGTGAGTGTGGTGAAAGTGTTGAATGATAATGAAAGTATTTTCTTTTTGGGGATTTTCTTTCTTTTTTGGGTCACCCTGCCTCAGTGGGAGATGGCCGACTTGTTGAAAAAAAAAAAAAATCCATCTGAATTCAGGCATCCAGTTTTATATTAATTATCATTTCCAATGCCTATTACTTGTTATTCCTCAGGCAAACCAGCAATATAAAAAATATTCGTAGGATTAGCTTTGTTAAAAATCATTTGGCAAAGAAACATAGTCTTCCTGGTTATGAGTTAGTCATGACTCGACCTTGACATAACAAACATTTGAATTCGGAACTGTTAAGTTTTGTAAATTAACAGTTTAATTCTAATACAAAATTTCATTAATTGCATAGGACATTTTTGCAAACTATAATTTAGAATTTCATATTTGTGAAAGACACATCCAAATTCTAATTTAATACAATTTTAAATTTAATTAATTAAAAAAGTTTTGCTTGAAGATGCTAAAATTTTCATGACTGATGAACTCTTCATTTAAAAGAAGTCTTATGTACAACTCATATGTTATACAAAGTTCAATAAAAATCTCCATCAGGTGCAGTTAGAAGTTCTTGAAGTGTTTTCACGCACACGAAGGCCCCCAGGGGAGCCAATCATACAGTTAGAGCTTTCTCAGTCATCATCAGTAATGGAAAACAACATTTGCCCTGAACAAGAGAGGCGTCGGAGAGAGGCAGCTAGCAAGGTCCGAGTTTGGGTGAAGGTATGATGTGAAGTTAACTTTATTAGTAATGGAAGTGGATACACTAGAATAGTATAATTTCTGTGTATGTACAAGTATATTTTTGTGGCACATGCATGCGTGCATACATACGTATTTACTTCTGAATTCACATGCTGTATTTAGTTTGCCTACACTTCTTCCTCATCTGATTTATTCCACATGTTTGTTATCCTTACACTGAAGTAATAGTATTTCCTAACATCTGTGTGAGACTTAATTGTTGTAGTACCTATGATCTTTTTTAACATTTGTATCTTGTAATATTTTAAGTGCTTACATTTATATTTGGTCTACTTAATTAATTTCAAGTTTTATACTAATCTTCATTTATTTATTTTTAGGTTCTCATAAACAACAAATTAGTAACTCAGACACCATCAGCAAATTTTGGAAATGACTTCACTCTTCACATTGGTCAGACTTACAGAATGGCTCTTTCTTCATGGCCTCGTAGTATTGTGCTGCAAGTCATGGAGGGAGCAAGTCTGAGACAGACTCTTGTGGCTTCAACGTTCCTTCCGGTTCCCAGCAAAACAAATATCTGCAAAGACATCTTTGACAGTATTCATTTCAGTGGTAATCAGGTCAGTTGTATTTTTTTGTTGTCTCTGACAAAGGTGAATTGGTATTTTTAGCACCTAAAGGAACACTGATGAGTTAATAATTCTGGTAACTTTTGCCTGTCTTACAAATTTGAACAGTCATTAGAGGAATACAGTCCAGATAAGGTAGGAAAAATACATTGTAATTCTGGTGTATTTAATTTTTTTTTTTTCAACAAGTCGGCCGTCTCCCACCGAGGCAGGGTGACCCAAAAAGAAAGAAAATCCCCAAAAAGAAAATACTTTCATCATCATTCAACACTTTCACCTCACTCACGCATAATCACTGTTTTTGCAGAGGTGCTCAGAACACAACAGTTTAGAAGCATATACGTATAAAGATACACAACATATCCCTCCAAACTGCTAATATCCCAAAACCCCTCCTTTAGAGTGCAGGCATTGTACTTCCCATTTCCAGGACTCAAGTCTGGCTATATAAAAATAACCGGCTTCCCTGAATCCCTTCACTAAATATTACCCTGCTCACACTCCAACAGATCGTCAAGTCCCAAAATTATAACCATTAATAGTGAAAAGTTCACCTAAATGATCTCAAAAATATTTTGATTTGATAGTGTACTATTCATAAAATGCTGAGATTTGCCATGAGTGATTTTTTTGTGCCAGTTGAGATTATTTCTCTTCTTGGAAATTATGGCCCTGCATTCTCAGTTCTGTCATTCAGTTTTATCATTTACCTAGTGTATAGACTGACCTCTTGACTTTTTTGCCAAAAGATCCTCAGATTTTCATTTAGTTTGTGTTCAAGTTTACCCTAGTTTTTTTTAGAAGGTTTAAAAAGGATCAAATGGCTCTGGTGTGGAAGTTATTTCAGCTGAAATTCTGGCTTTGATACGTCTGCTTCACCAGGGTTACACAGTAATATTATATTTTGTAATTGTTTAATTGTAATGCTGTTAGAAAAGTATTAAAAATCAAATTAGTAAATTTTATACCATCTAGAGTTTGTGGTTTTTTTTGGCTGTATCATAGAGCTCACTGCTGCATCACCAGGTAGTGAGCTACAAGCATGAAGGAGTTGGATGTGGTCTTCCAGAATCTGAATATGGTCACCATCTTACGTGTGGAGTGGTGCATTACCGTCTTGGTTGGGCACTTGGAGAAGAGGGGGAAATTTTAGCACCTACAGGGCCTCCGCCATCAACTGTATCCACCCACTCACCTCTAAAAGTAAACATTTTTAAAAATATTATTATTGTTTTTATAATAATAGTTTTATCACATTATTTCCCTACATTTAGTCCAGATTTATTATTTACTTGATATTACAATATTAATTTCTAATATTTTTGCAGTCTCACCTCCATCCAAGAGCCAACCCAGCAGTTGTTAAAAAGTGGCTAGAGAATGCTCGCATTGATCCGAACGACCCAAGCAATGCTGCTCTGGTGAATCATCTACAGGTGAGGACCAGGTCACCTGTGCTATTGTCATCCGTTTTATTGAGGTAGCTAATATTACTTGTAGTGAAATGATCTTATAAGTAATGGAAGCTTTAATATCATAATCGTCCTTCCCAGAAATTTTTTATAGGGAATGCAGTACTAAATTTATAGATATAATAAACTGATCATTATAAACTGTTTGTGTTAGAAAACTTAGTAACTAGATGTACAGTTATGGAAAAAAAGTTCCTCCTGTTTATAACATCTACTCAGATGTTATAAACAGGAGTAAAGATTATTTTGATAAATTAGACACATGTGCAACTCTTGAGTATCTTTATTGAGGAAACGTTTCACCACACAGTGGCTTCATCAGTCCGTACGTAGGAGAAACTTGAAGAACAGGAGGAGAATGAGGTAATCAGTCCCTCAACTTTGAGTCGATGTGTTCAATCCATCAATCTTGAATAGAATACATATTCTATTCAAGATTGATGGACTGAACACATCGACTCAAGGTTGAGGGACTGATTACCTCATTCTCCTCCTGTTCTTCAAGTTTCTCCTACGTACGGACTGATGAAGCCACTGTGTGGCGAAACGTTTCCTCAATAAAGATACCCAAGAGTTGCACATGTGTCTAATTTATCAACATGTCGGTTCTCTGAACCATTCATCTACAAAGATTATTTTCATGAATGAATTATAGTTCCCACTTTTTGGTGTTCCACATTTTCTTTGGCTTTCAGTTGAGCTTTCCTTTCCCCCCCCCCCCTCCCTACCACCTCTTCCCCATTGCCTTCTCACTTTGATGTGCTTGCTGAAGATAAGCCTCATCAATTTCCCATTTTTTTTCATTGCAAGTGATTGATGATTTTTTTTTATAAATTTTGGGATTTTAGTTTGGAAAATGTCAGACATTTATCTCTAGAATGGAAACCTCACAAAAAGACAAGTGATTTTTATGAGTTGATGTGCTGTGTGAGCAAGGTAACATTTATGAAGGGATTCAGGGAATCTGGTTAGCCAGACTTAAGTTCTGGAGGTAGGAAGTATACTTAGTATAGTGCCTGCACTCTGAAGGAGGGATGGGGTTGTTGCAGTTTGGAGAATTATCTGAACTGTAATGTCAGTGTGCTTCTGGCAAGACAATGATTGAATGAGTAACCTTAAAGGCATTTTTTCTCTGTTGAGTCACCCTATCTTAGTGGAAGAAACCTAGAGTTTACAAGAAAGATCTCTTCAGAATGCTCTTTAGAGATGACACATTATATACCTAGGACAGTACACAAAAACTTGTAATTAATGTAATATATGGCAAAATTTGTATTAAATATTGAATATTACCATTGAGTCTGATAGTTAAGTCTGATATAGACATTCACAATAATGAATATTAAATGTACTCAGATGCAAATAATATTGTTATAATACTGTTTACATATTGGTTTTCCAGGAAAAAAGGAAAGTATTATTTTTTATTTCTGCAGAAAGCTGCTTCTGGCAAGTCAAAACCAACCACTTACTTTGAGATTGATAGCTATGAGGGAGACTTTTGCACAGAAGCTGATCTAGATGCCAGCGTACGGCTACGGGTCCTTCAGCTACGAGCTGAAGATGTGCCTGAATTTAGGCGCCTTAAGCTTGTTCCTGCCATTGAATCAGAAGTCCTGCGTAAGACTTTAGAAGTGAGTCAGGTAGTCTGCTCTTTAAAATTTATAAGGAGTATAAATATAGATGTATATATTACTAAATGTAAAAGGAGAAACTTTTGTTTTTCCTTTTGGGCCACCCTGCCTCGGTGGGATACGGCCAGTGTGTTGAAAGAAAGAAGAAATATAGATGTTGTTAAATGTATTTCAATGTTTAGAATTAAAACTGTTCCTCTTTCATCCTAGACTTGCTAGAAGATTGTTACATTATTAACACTTTTCTCTCCCTCAATTTTGAGGATGGATGGGTGTCTTGATGGGAGGTATAGGGGTTTTGATCAAAGGAATTCAAGATATCCTCTCATTCCTTTGGATCAGATCTTTCTTTATATTATCTATGATCTTGCACCATTCACTTAAATATATATCTTAACAGATTTTTTTTAAGTTCCCCAGGAATTTTTTCCTAATACAGTATGTGTGAACAAATGAATCAAAATTTCTGTTGTGCATTAGTGCTTAACAATTTTAAATTTCTGCTTATTAAACTAATTTGGTCCCTTGCATTTTTGCATTCTCACAGGTTCCCTTATCTGAATATTACTCATGCACTTGTGTTCCATCAGTAGTTACACTTTATACCTTCTTTAACTTTTCAGATCATCTTGCTCAGATTTACCTTTTAATAGCTTCTTTGCCATTTTTTTATTTGCATATTTGTAAATCTTCTCTTTTCAGAATAAGGCTTTATTACTTCTGACCTTTCATTAAGCAGTCAGTAATACTAAAATTACAATTAGAGTTAATTATGAACTCTTTTTTTCCTTAACCCTCTTCAAAGGGGTTTCCTTGATTCTGGTAAAGGCTCTTGGTCCAGGGAATGGAGTCAAGCCTGATTATCTCCCAAGTGATGTATGACCCTTATGGGTTTAGCATGTCTTCATGAATTCGAATATGAATATAATACAATTTATACTATTGTACTCTCCTATATCTCAAACTTCCTAAACTCCCAAACTAAATGTAATATAAAAGATATACATAGTCTCACCTGAGACTAATATACTCTTTTTTTTTTTCTAGAAATATGAAAATAAAATGGCAGTGGGAACTGAAACAGGAGAAGTCAAAGAATCAAAAAGCCATTACTTGTGGGAGTTAGATGAGCGGTGGGAGCGAGTGGAGAAGCTGCTGGCATCACTGCGTCGACACATGCTGCAGCGCTATGCTCAAGCAAGCTCTGCACCAAAACTGGAGGATCTAGTGCGAGAGGAGAGCATACCCGACATAGGGTACAGTACACTGTTACTGGTTAGCTTTAGAAATAAGTTAGAGTAACATGAAGGAGAATGGTTAAGTGTGAGTAGGACCTGCCTAGACTTGGCCAGTTGACCTACTGCAGTTCCTCTCTTCTTTTGTTTGAATATCACATAAGAATTACTGAAGAATATTTATAGTGATTTTTTATTTTTTTTTTTTTGTATGGATTCTCATTTGTCTATTAGCCTAACTAATTCAGTATAATTTAAAATGCCTATAAATGGTCACAATATCATTTTGTGTAAGTGCTGTGCCACCTTGGAGCTTGATGACTCATAAGTAACCTTTGCCTCCTAGTTGGATGCAATGGTTCTTAACCCTTTCAATGTCTCTCACATAGATCTGCACTATTAACCCTTTGGGGGTTTCGGATGTACTAGTACGTCATACGACCCAGGGTTTTTGACGTACAGTGGTCCCTCGTTTTTCATAATTAATCCGTTCCTGGAGGTGCTACTATTATCGAAATCTACGATTTTCGAATCAATTTTCCCCATAAGAAATAATGTAAATACGATTAATCCGTTCCTGACACCCAGAAGTATCAACAACAATTTTTTTTTACCTTAAAGATAGATTTACATGCACAAAAGAATGAACATTCAACATGACAGTTACCTTTATTGAAGGCTGTTGTTGATGAATGGAAGACAGGGAGGAGGAGAGAGGGAAGAGAGGTTATTGTTTGGAAGGGGAATCCCCCTCCATAAGGAGGATAGGTTGGATAAATACATGAGTGAGAGGGGTTGGATTTGAGTGGGACTTGCATATCAGAGAACATAAGAAAGGAGGAACACTGCAGCAGGCCTGTTGGCCCATACTAGGCAGGTCCTTTACAATTCATCCCACTAACAAAACATTTGCCCAACCCAATTTTCAATGCTACCCAAGAAATAAGCTTTAATAACTATCCACTCATCTGCAAGTCCCACTCAAATCCAACCCCTCTCACTCATATAAATTTGAAACTACCCAAAGTCCTACCCTCAATAACATAAGAACCAGTATTACAACTACTATTACAACTATTACCACTATTACAACTGCTACAACCATCACTACCACCATCAACCACTATCACAACTGCTTCCACTCTACCACCACCACCTTCATATTTTTCTACAAACTTTTTCTTAAATTAAGAACATAAGAGTGGAGGAACACTGCAGAAGGCCTACTGGCCCATGCAAGGCAAGTCCTTATCAAAACGACCTCTACCCAAAGCTACCCAAGAAATAACTCCTGTACCCAATGACACCAATCAAACCCAGCCCCTCCCACTCATATATTTGTCCAGTCTCTTCTTAAAGCTGAACATCAAAATGGTATACAATACTGACAGGTTGGTAGGTAAGACACATAGGCAACAGTTAGGCAACCCAAGGTCCTAGCCTCTATCACCCCACTCTGTTAGAAAACCAGTACTTACCTACTATATGTGTTTCTCACATTCTTTACCAAATGGCTGGCACTAGAAGATTTCTTTGGAGCCATGGTGACTTATTTAGCAGTTGCAAACACTAAAACGAATGGAATATTATGAAATGTATCGTATGAACTCGTGGGATCATCCTCACTCACTGATAAACAACAGCACACTGGCTGGGAAAGGAGTGTGAGGCAGCTTGGGGCTGTGTGTACCTGTCCCGGACGAACTACTATTTGCGAGTCAATCTACGATTAGTGAGCCCATGTTTATACGAAAATATCCCTATGATTTCTGAAATCTACGATTCTCGAGAACTATGATTATCGAGGGACCACTGTACAAGTATGCCTAAATTCTAGCGCCCTCAAATCTAGTGAGAGAAAGCTGGTAGGCCTACATATGAAAGAATGGGTCTATGTGGTCAGTGTGCGCAGTATAAAAAAAATCCTGCAGCACACAGTGCGTAATGAGAAAAAAAAAACTTTGACCGTGTTTTTGGATTAAAACAGCGACTTTGCACTGTATTTTCATATGGTATTTATTGTTGTATTCTAGTTTCCTTGGTCTCATTTTATAGAATGGAAGACATATTACAGAAATTGAGATGATTTTGACTGGTTTTACAATGAAAAGTACCTTGAAATTGAGCTCAAAATAGCAGAAATGTTCGATTTTTACCAGAGTTCAAAAGTAAACAAATCATGCCAAGCATCTAATACACATCACCTGGTGAGTCTAATATTCTTTCACACGTGCGCTGATATTATTTATACCATTTCTACACTAATGCAGTAGTCTGCATAACAGTAAATCTTTATTTTTTTTGTAAGAATAAAAATTCAAAGCGGAAAGCCAAAGAAATATAAGAGGGGCCTGGGGATGTGACTGACAAACAGAGAACTTGTTATTTTAGTGCCAGGAATGTCTTTCTTGTTTATTCTGGACCCTATTCGGAAATTGGCATCTTTTTAAAATTTGTGTGAAATTGGCAAAATTGCTAAATTCTGACCACTTTATTGGATAGTTGAAATCGGTAAATGGGTGGTTTCTTGTGCTCATTCAATAGAAAAAATGGAGTTCTAGCGAAATAGTTATGATTTTTGTCGACTAGTACACTGAAATTGGCCGAAAATAGGGCTCAAAGTGGGCAAAATCACCGATGCGTAAACATCGTCAAGACTGCTAACTTCACGAGAGCATAATTCCTTAAGTTTTCTATCAAATTTTATACTTTTGGTGTCATTATGATCGGGAAAAGATTCTCTATCTTTTCATAAGAAATTTTTTTTTTTTTTTTTTTGAAATTTGGCCGACCCTGAGAACAAGTCTGAGAGGACCTGTCGACCCCCAAAGGGTTAATGCCAGTGTCACTCACAAAGATCTATGTTTAAAACATTTCATCCTCAAATATGATGTGAGTGATAAATGTTGGCCCAGATATGAGAGAATGGGTCTGTGTGGTGGGTATGCACAGTATAAAAAACATTCTGCTCCACTCTGTCCATGATGGGGAAAAGCAAACCTCTGATTTTGTTGGGTTTACCGCATAGACTTTGAGGTGTTTTCTAGGTTAGTTATGGCTTTATTGGCAGTTTCTTTGTATCAATTAATAGAATGAAAGTCATGCTTGAGAAATAGAGATAATTTTTGTTGATGTCAGACTGGAAGCAGGGATATTAGATTTTTGGCGATTTTCCGGAGGAAGGATAGGATAGAGCCCCCTACCCCTCATTCCTAGGTTTATTTTATGGGCTTTTACTAGGTCTGCTTCAATAATTGGGACAGCCTAAACCATGACCAATCATTCTAGGTTGTATTTTATTACTCTTAGAAATAGGGTAAAAATTTGATTTTTTTGTGTGGTCCTGGATTGAAAATGGAGGGAAAAATGTTGTATAGGTGGGGCCTGGAGACATGATTAATGAGCAGAGGAAAGGCTTATTTTGGACTCTGTTTTTAAATTGGGATTTGTTGAATTTTGTGCAAACTTGGCCAAATTACCAAGCTCTGTGCATTTTACTGAGTAGTTCTGATAGTTGAATGGGCAGTTTCTTGTGTGTAATCAGTAGAACAAAAGGCATACTAGTGAAGTGGTTTGAAATTGGGTTGAACTGAGTAAGGGAATTGGCAAAATTACTGATGTGTAAATTGCCCACACTGCCAACTTTGCACTTGCATAATTCTTTAAGCCTTCCATCAAATTTGGCATTCTTGGTGTCATTACCTTTGGTAAAAGATTCTCTACCATTTTGCGGGGAGTGACAGTGTAAGAGTAAGTGTTTTGTTGTTGTCTTATCCCAACCTTTGATCTTACAGTTGTAAAGTATGCAAGTGTCATAATTTATATAATTTTTTGTACATTCTACTCAGTGTTTTTCTAATACATGTAGAAGCCTTGGGACATCATTACTGTCAGTGTTCAAAGCACGACGACCACTGAAACCAGAGAGAAAAAAGAGGCATCAAGTACGTGGTGTGGCCTTAGGAGACCAGAATGTGCAACTCATTGTACATGTTGCTCGAGCCTTCCATGTTCCTGTACGTTGTGAGTCATCTCGCAGTAATGCTGTACAGCAAGGTAAGGTCTGCTTATGTTTTTTATGTTCTTGTACTGTAGTTGTTGATAGGTGATACAATAAAAACAGCTAGGAAATGAGTGATGGTGAATGTGTTTTCATTTTTGGGTCACCTTGCTTTGGTGAGAAACGGTCAGTGTACTAGAAAACAAATTTTGTGGGTGTTGTAATTTGGTGGGTTATTCCTGGCATGAATTTTGATACGACTTTATTTCAGGTCATTCAGTGGATGTGATACAAGGAAATAGTTTAGTTCGTCCCTATGTAGAAGCAACATTTCAGAGGTCAGTTTTGCGCACTAGTGTTGCTGAAGGTCCCAACCCCACTTGGAACCAGCAGTTGTCATTCCCATTTAAGTAAGTTAATTAATTACTTCTTTATATATTGTTACATAATCTCTTTCATAAAGCAGGCTCACAGATACTTTCTCTAAAAAATAATTGCTTGTAAGTGGTAGAAAACTGAATCTGGACATAAGGATGCCAAGCCCATGACGACACTCTTCAGGTCGCTTGTTCTATCCAGGCTGGAATATTGCTGCACACTAACAGCACCTTTCAAGGCAGGTGATATTGCTGACCTAGAAAATGTACAGAGAACCTTCACGGCACACATAACAGCGATAAAACACCTTAATTACTGGGAACTCTTGAAGTTCCTCAGCCTGTACTCCCCAGAAAGCAGGCAGGAGACATACATGATTATATACACTTGGAAAATCCTAGAGGGATTAGTACCAAACTTGCATATGAAAATCACTTCCTATGAAAGCAAAAGACTTGGCAGATGATGCAGCATCTCCCTAATGAAAAGCAGGGGCTCCACTAACACGATAAGAGACAACACAATAAGTGTGAGGGGCCCAAGACTTTGTTCAACTGCATCCCAGCATACATAAGGGGGATTACCAATAGACCCCTGGCTGTCTTCAAGAAGGCACTGGACAGGCACCTAAAGTCAGTACCTGACCAACCTGGCTGTGGTTCATACGTTGGGTTGCATACGGTCAACAATAGCAGCTAGTTAATCAGTCCCTGATCCACCGTGAGGCCTGGTCACAGACCTGGCTGCTGGGGAATTGACCCCCAAAACCCTCTCCAGCTATACTCCAGGTATACTCCAACTCCTTTAGTGTCTAGGTTTAGTGAGTAAAGAGATTGTGAAAGAGACATTACTCTAAGTAGTGTAGTATATATCTTAAATAACAAAAAAAGGCACAATACCGTGACTGGAACGATACACAAATAACCCGCACATACAAGAGAGAAGCTCACGACGACGTTTCGGTCCGACTTGGACCATTTACAAAGTCACACAGTGTGACTTTGTAAATGGTCCAAGTCGGACCGAAACGTCGTCGTCAGCTTCTCTCTTTTATGTGCGGGTTATTTGTGTATAGTATATATTTTGAGTGTTTTTGTTTCATCTAACATAAATTTATAATTTGTTTGGTCTTAAGAGCCCTAGCATCACCTGCTTTACCCCATGTTATTGTTAATGGACTATGTTACATCAGTAAATACTGTTAGCAGGGTGCTGTTGCAACACCACTTACCAAATATTCCACTTTTATTTTGAGACTTATCAGAAGGAAACAGTAAGCAGAATGTAATTACATTTTTTGTGATTAACTCTTTGAACCCACTGTAAGTCTTAGTGAATGGCTATCACTTACACTTAATAGCCAGAATTAAAGGTGGAGAACTGAAATGAGTTTCTCTGTGGTAAGCGGTACCACTGAGTGAAGGTGGCATCATTAGCTATCTTTGGCTCATAGACTATATGGCTTTGAGGGGTAAGAGAATTAGATGTATTAGAGCTGTGGTGGTGTGGGAGAGGACTATAGTGTCACAGATGATAGTGGCTGATGTGACATGTCACAGAAGTGTGTTGTACCTTCCATCCATTTTTTTTTTTTTAGGGAGACATGACCTGGGACAAGGAGGGCATATAAATCTGGGGTGGAGGAAAGGAGGGGTAGGGGTTGGCTTAGGAGAGGTTGGAGAGATGGGTGGTAAAGGAAGTTTTGAGTGCTAGGGGTTTGGACATCCAACAAGCTTGTGTGAGTATGTTAGATAGGAGTGAGTGGAGGCAAGCAGATTTTATGATTTGATGTGTTGTTGGAATGTAAGCAAGGTAACATTTATGGAGAGATTCAAGGAAACTGGTTAGCCAGGCTTGAGTCATGGTGGAAAGTACAGTGCCTACACTCTGAAGAGGGGCGGGGATGTTGTGGCTTGGATGATCATCTGAACTATGATGTCGGTACCCTTCTGGCAGGAGTGTGATTGAATGATTGACAGTGAAAGTGCTTTCTTCTTTGTCGAGATACCCTGTCTCAGGAGGAAACAGCTGGAATGTTACAAAATATGACATATTGGTAATAGTATTCTATAAAGACAAAGTAATTGAAAATAGTGTATGCAACATTTCATTCCACAAAAGATATTAAGAGAGTTTACATGGGTATTGATACACATTTCCATATGTTACTTTGTCTCATTGGGAAACAGCTGATTTTTTTTTTTCAACAAACCGGCCATATCCCACCAAGGCAGGGTGGCCCAAAAAGAAAAACAAAAGTTTCTCTTTTTAAATTTAGTAATTTGTACAGGAGAAGGGGTTACTAGGCCCTTGCTCCCAGCATTTTAGTCACCTCTTACAACACGCATGGCTTACGGAGGAAGAATTCTGTTCCACTTCCCCATGGAGATAAGAGGAAATAAACAAGAACAAGAACTAGAAAGAAAATAGAAGAAAACCCAGAGGGGTGTGTATATATATGCTTGTACATGTATGTGTAGTGTGACCCAAGTGTAAGCAGAAGTGGCAAGATGTACCTGAAATCTTGCATGTTTAAGAGACAGAAAAAAGACACCAGCAATCCTACACTCACTTGGCAGGATGGTAGTACCTCCCTGGGCAGTTGCTGTTTACCAACCTACTACCTACAGGAAACAGCTGATGTTTTAATAAAAAAAATCCATATGTAATGAGTGGTTAACTGTATACAGGAAGAAAACGGTTTACAAGTTTAATAAAGATTCCATTAATGATCTATCTTTAGATTCATTTTAGTGTCCAGATGTCTTCTGGAGGATAGGGCAAGGAGGAATAACATCTTGTAGGAGTGAGGAAGAGCCAGTTGTGAGTGTGGGGGAAGTTCGTGAGGCAGTAGGTAAAATGAAAGGGGGTACGGCAGCCGGGATTGATGGGATAAAGATAGAAATGTTAAAAACAGGTGGGGATATAGTTTTGGAGTGGTTGGTGCAATTATTAAATAAATGTATGGAAGAGGGTAAGGTACCTAGGGATTGGCAGAGAGCATACATAGTTCCTTTGTATAAAGGCAAAGGGGACAAAAGAGAGTGTATGGTAGAGATATTATTGAAAGAATTAAGAGTAAGACGGAGAATAGGATAGCAGATGAACAAGGAGGCTTTAGGAAAGGTAGGGGGTGTGTGGACCAGGTGCTTACAGTGAAACATATAAGTGAACAGTATTTAGATAAGGCTAAAGAGGTCTTTGTGGCATTTATGGATTTGGAAAAGGCGTATGACAGGGTGGATAGGGGGGCAATGTGGCAGATGTTGCAGGTGTATGGTGTAGGAGGTAGGTTACTGAAAGCAGTGAAGAGTTTTTACGAGGATAGTGAGGCTCAAGTTAGAGTATGTAGGAAAGAGGGAAATTATTTCCCAGTAAAAGTAGGCCTTAGACAAGGATGTGTGATGTCACCATGGTTGTTAAATATATTTATAGATGGGGTTGTAAGAGAAGTAAATGCGAGGGTATTGGCAAGAGGCGTGGAGTTAAAAGATAAAGAATCACACATAAAGTGGGAGTTGTCACGGTTGCTCTTTGCTGATGACACTGTGCTCTTGGGAGATTCTGAAGAGAAGTTGCAGAGATTGGTGGATGAATTTGGTAGGGTGTGCAAAAGAAGAAAATTAAAAGTGAATACAGAAAAGAGTAAGGTTATGAGGATAACAAAAAGATTAGGTGATAAAAGATTGGATATCAGATTGGAGGGAGAGAGTATGGAGGAGGTGAATGTATTCAGATATTTGGGAGTGGACGTGTCAGCGGATGGGTCTATGAAAGATGAGGTGAATCATAGAATTGATGAGGGGAAAAGGGTGAGCAGTGCACTTAGGAGTCTGTGGAGACAAAGAACTTTGTCCTTGGAGGCAAAGAGGGGAATGTATGAGAGTATAGTTTTACCAACACTCTTATATGGGTGTGAAGCATGGGTGATGAATGTTGCAGTGAGGAGAAGGCTGGAGGCAGTGGAGATGTCATGTCTGAGGGCAATGTGTGGTGTGAATATAATGCAGAGAATTCGTAGTTTGGAAGTTAGGAGGAGGTGCAGGATTACCAAAACTGTTGTCCAGAGGGCTGAGGAAGGGTTGTTGAGGTGGTTTGGACATGTAGAGAGAATGGAGTGAAACAGAGTGACTTCAAGAGTGTATCAGTCTGTAGTGGAAGGAAGGCGGGGTAGGGGTCGGCCTAGGAAAGGTTGGAGGGAGGGGGTAAAGGAGGTTTTGTGTGCGAGGGGCTTGGACTTCCAGCAGGCATGCGTGAGCGTGTTTGATAGGAGTGAATGGAGACAAATGGTTTTTAATACTTGACATGCTGTTGGAGCGTGAGCAAAGTAACATTTATGAAGGGGTTCAGGGAAACCGGCAGGCCGGACTTGAGTCCTGGAGATGTGAAGTACAGTGCCTGCACTCTGAAAGAGGGGTGTTAATGTTGCAGTTTAAAAACTGTAGTGTAAAGCACCCTTCTGGCAAGACAGTGATGGAGTTTTTCTTTTTCGGGCCACCCTGCCTTGGTGGGAATCGGCCAGTGTGATAATAATAAAATAATAATGTCTTCTGAAGCATCAGACCAAATCCAATGACTCTGAAGTTTGTCTTGTATGGGCCTAAGTGACCATGTATCATACACCCTCCTCCCTCCCTCACTATTAGTTAATTACAGAGTTTCTTGTACTGAACAGCTATTCTTATTGCATCAAGTGTGGTACTTTGAATTACTGTGCTGCATGACACACATGGTTTTAGTGCTTAAACTGAATATGGATATTATTATTTGAATTACTGTAAAGAAATGGAATGTTAATGAGATTAATTATGTTAGCTTCAAAATGAATTTGGAACTTACAGTGTGTACCAAAATTTAAAATGATTTGATAGGTCCATATTATGTGCAATGTTTCAAGCAAGTCTTAAGTTTACAGTTATTAAAATTAGGTACATTAATTAGTTAAACAATTTATTGGGAATAATATAGGAAGGTCATTCAATAATAGACTCTTATATAAATATAAATTATAATGTTTATAAAGTAGATGTTACAAATATTGTTGCAAATTTATATAAAAATTATTAAGAATAAAAATTTTCAGGGCTCCAAATGATAACTTTTCACCAAGCAGTCTACAGACAGTGACAGACAATGTTTATCTTCATCTGTTTGATGAGGTTATTCATGATCTGTTAGAAGATGATCGCTTGAGGGACTCAACAATTTATCACCGCATAGAGAAGCGTTGGCTAGGCTCCCTCAAAATTCCTTTCTCCACAATATATTGTAATGCTAAGGTATGGTTTCCTGTTGTACATGTATTTTAAATTTATGAAGGTTATTATAACCTTATTTTTGTGGTTATTACTTAGTAAACTACTTCAAAAATAATGCACAATGACACCGTCACATACCTTTAGCTTTGGTGAGTTCCGAGAGTCTTTTTACTCCCAAAGCTCGGCTATGGGCCAAGCTCATCTGATGTTTGCCTGGTTAGCCAGGCTGTTGCTGCTGGTGGCTCACTGTATTATTGAGATAAAGAAAATATTACTATGAAAGCACTACATATAATACATTATTTGTGGTGACACAAATTGAAACTAAGGGTGGAGGGAAAGAGGGAGGAATGAGCAGTAGGGAGATATGTATTCACAGTCTCATAACATGTGTACTTTATTCCAGACATAGGCTGGTTGATTGATGAGGGGGGGAGGAAGGTGAAAAGGAGGACAATTATGATTGAATTTTAAATTTAATTTAATTTCAATTGCTTTTAGATCAATTGCATTTACTTTTTAGTACTGTTTATGACTGTTTAGTAGTATGTTCATAATTTTTTGTTAAAAAATTTATCAGGAAATGTGAAATTTGCAAAGTCTCAAAACTAGTCTCTGGATTGTTGTGTGGTAATGAGTTTGTTTTATGCACCGTCACCCAGGAATGCATCTGTCACATAAAGCAAGGGACACCTGTATTTTATTCAAATTACAAGTGGTAATCTGCAAATTTTAATAATAATTTATTTTTCAGATTGAGGGAACCTTTTCCTTGGAGGAACCTGTGGTGCTTCTGGGATACAGCAGAGAGTCTCCCCCATCAGTCAACCTGGGTATATCTAAACCTAAAGGAGAACCTAACAGGTCTGCTACTCACCTGTCCATCTACATCACTCTGGAGCCTACTCTGCCTCCTCCAGAGCCTCTAAAGGTGTTTGTAATATTATTATGGGACTCCTAGTTAAAGTACTTAATTCTTCCTGTTTCAGTAAAAGTTCTCAACTGATTGATTTATTAATTTTATTATTTGTATTATAGGCACTTCTACAAATGTTCAAAATTTAATTAGGAAATTATATATATATATATTTTTTTTTTTTTTTTCAACAAGTCGGCCGTCTCCCACCAAGGCAGGTTGCAAAGAAAAGGGCTAAAGAAGTGAGACCATTTTTTTATCAGAGAGTGTGTAGCAGTCATAGTGCTCCTTTGTAAGGCCCACATGTTGATATGCATTCATGTTGAGCCGGGGCGGCAACAACGGAGAGTTTGGGGAGGCTTCAGGCCCCCAAAATTTCCTTAGCCTCCTCAAAGCCCCAAAATATAAATAATAAAAATGATGATGCTTTAAAACAATGTTCCCTAGTTTCGTCATCCACCCAGATAGCCACCTCTAAACTTCCCAGTACAGGTACTCCTCACTCAACAACTGAGTTCCGTTCCTAAGAGTAGATTGGTAAGCAAATTGGTCATTAAGCGAGGAGCTGCCCCTTACTGATACTTCAAGCATAATATACTGGTAGTGGGTTTGTGTCAACCATCTTTAGATATTGTTTTAATGTCACCTTTGCACCATTTATAACATTTTTAGTATATTCAAAATAGAACTAGGCATTAAAAAACAAAAAAAAAGTAAAATACACATACAGTACACTGGTTGGAGAGCTAGACGTAAGTCCAAGTGGTCTTTAAACTGGTAGGTCATTAAGTGAGGAAAAAACCATTATAGAAATTTTGGTGCCACTCCAGATATTGAGGACACAAACAGAAAGACGGACAGGACTTAGAAGTGTAATTCTTCTTCTTTCAACAAACCTGCTGTATCCCACTGAGGCAGGGTGCCCCAAAAGGGAAAATGAAAGTTACTCCTTTTAAATTTAGTAATATATACAGGAGAAGGGATTACTGGCCCCTTGCTCCTGGCATTTTAGTTGCCTCTTATGACGTGCATGGCTTATGGAGGAAGAATTCTTTTCCACTTCCCCACAGAGAGAGGTGTAATTATCTTCGAAATTACCTAACTGAAGCTGCAGGAGCAGAACTGCTGTATGTTTGTGGTGTTTTATCTTAATTAATTTGTTTATCACACTATTTTTAAAAATTTTTGATTGTTGTAGGAAGGTTGAAAAATAATTATTGCATGAAGATTTTAACATACAAAAGTATAGGTGCAACATAAAACAAATTGATGATAGGATTTTAAGGTGAGAGATGAAGCATATGATGAAGGAAATTATGGAATGCATTAAAAAGGCTGTATGCTGAGAGAAGATGGTGAATAAGGATGACAGCAACCTTGTAGGGAAAATGAAGAGGTTCATAGGAGTGGCACAGTTGAATTAAAATTGAGGATGAGTGGATAATTTAAAATAGTACAATAGTTTCTAGGAGGATTGTGGGTGGATTTTATAATAGAATAAATGAGGCTATTGTCTACCCTAAGAGAAATATATTATTTGATTTGTTTACTTTCAAGGCACAATTTGAATCAAGTGAGCCAGAGGAGGTGTTGTCAGCAGGCAGTGACTGGGTTGCTACTCTGTCATCTCGTTATTCAAATCGCAACTTTCGAACTCATGTCTTAGATCTCTCAGGAAAGTTAGTGTGTCTGAATCGGTTCATCCGCCCACTCAAGCCACCAGAAGAACTGATTGGTAAGTTAAAATTTTCTTTTCATTCATTTGACTTGCAATACTAATGTTGAAAATGATGGACAACATTATTACTGAAGAATGATAGGATAAGGTGACTGTCGATGATTAAACAGCTGTGTATAACTTAACAGGCCCCTGCTGATTTATGTATGCAACACTCTCTCAAATTTGAAATGTTCGGATTATATGTAGAAAAGACATGTACAGGAATGGAGCCTTTAGTAATGAGTTGCAAGGATAATAGATTGATATTATTAAGTGTTATCTTATTATTACTGTTGGTGACAGGCATTGTAATTCTAAAAAGAAAAATAGAGTTGAAAGAGGTGTTTGTTAGTACATTATTATTAGAATAAGTAAATTGTATGATGGGTGTAGAAGAATAGGAGAAGGAGGAGGAAAATGGCAGTTTGAGCAGTAATTCTCAAAACTTTAACATGCAGACATAAGGAAGGTTATGACTTATACTATATGCAAATGTGAGAACAGCATACCACGTAAGGGTTGAATGAGGCTTTTATGAAAGGGGAGTAGGTAACAGGAAGAAGTGAATATGAACGGGAAAGCCAAACTTTTGTTGTTAGAAGTATGTGTGTGGCAAGTTTAGTGATGTGTTGATCCCAGGTGTGAGGTCACTGTATGAGAATAGTAGGAGTGATGTTGATGAATGTTAATTTAAAATGATCATACTTGCATTATATACAGCTAGCCCTTCACTTTCGCGAGCTCCACTTTCACGAGCTTTGAGTATTCGCGAATGCCCAGCTGCCGAATCATGGACAATGTTTTACGATGTTTTCATGTGTTTTATGATTGTTCGTGGTTCAATAGGTTAAGGAAGCAGTATTGTTAGGCTAAGTAAATGCTATTATTATATTTCCCTACACTATATTTGTGCATCAAAACATTCTCGAATGCTACAGTACAGTATTGTTATATTTCCCTACATCATATTTGCACACCAAACATTCGCGAATTTCCGAGATTCGTGAGGTTCTTGATCCCCTAACCCTCGCAGATGTGGGGAGCCTCTGTAACTAGTACATATATTTGAGTCCTTATTCATTCAACACATTTTGTTTCTTAGTTAAAACAAGTGACAACTGTTATTCTTATAAAATAGTTGAAAAATCGTGTAGAATTTTTGACAAATGTATGAAGAAAATACTATATGAGTCCGCCCTCTCAAGAAATGGACATTTTCAAAGGAAACAATGTATCAGAGATTATAAATTCTTCTTCTTTCAACAAACCAGACATATCCCACCAAAGCAGGGTGGCCCAAAAAGAAAAACAAAAGTTTCTCTCTATAACTTTAGTAATGCATACAGGAGAAGGGGTTACTAGCCCCTTGCTCCCGGCATTTTAGTCGCCTCTTACGACATGCACGGCTTACGGAGGAAGAATTCTGTTCCACTTACCCATGGAAAATTATAAATTATTAACAAATATAATTGATTTTCCTTAGGTACACAGTAATGTTTTTTCCATTTGTTTATGTAAATTAAAGTGAACTATAATTATGCAAAGCATGTCTGGCAGAACCAGCTAGAAATAAACTGCAGTATTATAAAGGTATCTGTTTGACTGATGATAATTAATTCTCACTTTTTCTAGTCGCTGAAATTAATATTTTCCATCCTGATTCATACATATCTTTAAGTTACTGCTTAATTTTGGTAAGAATATTCGTGCAGAATGATGTGGGGAAAATATAGCATATGGTAATTGAAAATTTAGTATGGTGGACATTGATAACTCACATTTTTTTTTTTTTTTTTTTTTTCAACAAACCGGCCGTATCCCACCAAGGCAGGGTGGCCCAAAAAGAAAAACGAAAGTTTCTCTTTTTAAATTTAGTAATTTATACGGGAGAAGGGGTTACTAGCCCCTTGCTCCTGGCATTTTAGTCGCCCCTTACAACACGCATGGCTTACGGAGGAAGAATTCTGTTCCACTTCCCCATGGAGATAAGAGGAAATAAACAACAACAAGAACTAGAAAGAAAATAGAAGAAAACCCAGAGGGATGTGTATATATACATATATATGCTTGTACATGCATGTGTAGTGTGACCTAAGTGTAAGTAGAAGTAGCAAGACGTACCTGAAATCTTGCATGTTTATGAGACAGAAAAAAAGGACACCAGCAATCCTACCATCATGTAAAACAATTACAGGCTTTCGTTTTACACTCACTTGGCAGGACGGTAGTACCTCCCTGGGCGGTTGCTGTCTACCAACCTACTACCTAGAATAACTCACATGGGTTATGTAAAAAAAAAAATTGGTATCATAATTCTTCAAAAAATAATATTTTATTGGTGAATATGCTCTGTGAAATACCTGAACTCTAGTGAAGTCAGACAGTCAAAAAGGAGAAAGTACATGTAGCTACTGTACAGTATTTGTTACCTTCAAGTCAGGCTGATGATGCTTAACATCCCTAAGTGAGTGGATAGGGTGACTGACCCTACTGGGACCAGGTTGATGTTAGGGCTGATGATGTGATGTTGAAGATTGGGGATCTTGGGATGTTGATGCATCTTCATTAGTTGATTGTTACAGTGGAGTGTATTCTGTCATACACCACTGATTTATTTTACCTTGCAGCTAAAGTCTTTATACAGGCCATTGTTCATTTTAAACTGATTAAATCATCCAGAACTCAATGTGTACTTCTTTAAGACTGTCTTTTCACTGTCATATAGTGTGATCAGGCTTTTTTCCTACTAATAAGGCCATCAAGTGGAACACCATTTTTTTGTTTATTTGCAGTCCACTCATTTAATGAACTTTTTGTTTAATATAGCTCTAATGACTTGTTCCTCATTCTTTTTACTATCACATTAAGGATTAATCTTATTGTCTCAAATTAAGCAAATTGTTAATTCTCTAACATCAAACACTCGTGCCATCTCCATGACATGTGCATCACTCTTCAGCATCTCAGTTACCTCATAATTTTTTTCAAAATAGGTATAGTTTCATGATTAATTTTCTTCCTTGATTCACTTTGTTGGATGCCATGATAAATATTGATAGACAAGATGGGGTGATAAAAAGAAGGAAAAACTGAGTGATGAACACAGAGCTAAAATCCCTTGGCATGCATCCAGATACACTGACTTGCATAGGAGACTGTTTACATCCACTCACCCTCCCCTGCACTGCTAAAACAAAGAAGTTACCCAATGAATAGTGATGAGTCTCCTGCTTGTCGCAGCACTCCTTAATGGAAATGAACACCACCAGTGGAAATGAATTCCGCCTGGCGTGCCTTAATGGAAATGGTACACTTCTAATGGAAATGAAACCTAAATTTTAATGGCATAATATTGAAAACACAAACTATGAGTGCACGACTTGAGTGTTTTTAATTGTACGTTCAAGCCAAATGTTGGTACAGTGGTACCCCGAGTTTTGGCCACCTCCCAACTCAAACAATTATGTAAGTGTATTATTGTAAGTGCTTTTGTAAATGTATTTTTTGGGGTCTGAAACGGGCTAATCTAATTTACATTATTCCTTATGGGAACAAATTCGTTTGGTAATGGCACTCAAACAGCCTTCTGGAACAAATTATGGCCAAAACTTGGGGTTCCACTGTAAATAACAAAAAAAGGCACAATACCGTGACTGGAACGATACACAAATAACCTGCACATAAAAGAGGGAAGCTTAAGACGACGTTTCGGTCCGACTTGGACCATTTGCAAAGTCACACTTTGTAAATGGTCCAAGTCAGACCGAAACGTCGCCACAAGCTTCTCTCTTTTATGTGCGGGTTATTTGTGTATCGTTTCACTGTACATTCATATTGGAAGTCATTGTCATTATAGTAGTTCCATTTCCCGACAGATGAAAACTTAGTTGAAACTGCACATCGTGTGGCATGGTATGTCTCCCTGATACCAGCCCTTGCAGATATGACCCTTTTCCCAGGAGCTTGTGACATATGGGCCAATTCTGAGGTAGGTCTTAGTTGAGGATATCTGCAGACATGCCATTTACATGATGATTTCTTGCATTTTTATTATTCAAAAGTTATTGTGCAAGCAGAAAACACTTTCTCAAAAGATGAAGTGATTATATATTTTATGAGAGATTCAGTATAATAGTACAGTATATACTGGTACAGTAGTATACATCACTATACAAGTACAGTATGTATAATATTTTATTTTCTTCACAATTAACTCCTAAATTAGAGATCAAACTTTAGATGATATTTTGATACATTATGTACTGATTTATTAGAGTAACATTAAAATTACCAAAGGGATTACGTACAAAAGTGCAGGGAAACCAGTTAGCTGGACTTGAGTCCTGGAGGTGGAAAGTACAGTGCCTGCACTCTAAAGGAAGAGTTTAGGATTATTTGGTGTTTGGAGTGATATCTGAAGTGTCGTATCTGTGCGCCTCTGGCAAGACAGTGATAGTGTGAATGATGGTGAAAGTGTTTCTTTTTCAAGCCACCCTGCCTCGGTGGGAGATGGCCAGCATGTTAAAAAAAAAAAAAAACTATGTTGGGGTTTAATTCTTGGCAAATGTAAAATTAACCAGACAAAACAAACAGCACAAATTTGGTACAATACTTGTAGTGCTTAAACTATTTTATTATTTTGAATTGTTAACTTTTCAGCTCCACAGTCATCGGAAAAATTAATAAAATATGTAATCCCTTTACATTAAAGTTTTCTTATTAAGATATTTTACCTATGATATTTTATTCAGCAATTTTTGTCTATGTTGACTGGAGATGAAGAGGAGCATGCAGTCTTGCTGACAAACTTCTTCCTTCACCTTGGCAAAACAGCTTTCCTTCTTTTAGGTGAGTCATTAATGCTGGCTTTTATGCCTTTCTTACCACATGTGATATTATATTAACATTTAATTAATAAAATGTCTGTGAAAGACATTTTTTTAATACCTGTACAGTGCCGAGAATTTCCTTTTTGATACGAAGTATTGTAACAGAAGAGGAGAGTTATTAGATGGGGAGTTGGTGTTGGGAAGATGGCGGGAATATTTTGAGGAGCTGTTAAATGTTGATGAAGAAAGGGAGACAGTGATTTCATGTTATAGTAACATTCTTGTAGGTGTCCCATGGCCTAGTAGGTAGCACTCTTGCCTCACACACCGAGTGTCTGTGGTTCGATCCCTGGCAAGGGTGAAAACATTGAGCATGTTTCCTTACACCTGCTGTCCCATTCACCTAGCAAGCAAGTAGGTACCTAGGTGTTAGTGGACTGGTGTGGGTTGCATCCTGGGGGGTAAGATTTAAGGACCCCAGTGGAAATAAGACAGACAGTCCTCGATGGCACCCTTACTTTCTTGGGTTATCCTGGGTGGCTAACCCTTTGGGGTTAAAAATCCAGACAAAATCTTATCTTCAGGAGTGAGGAAGAGCCAAATGTGAGAGTGGTGAAGGTGCCTGAGGCAGTGGGTAAAATAAAAGAGGGTAAAGCAGCTTGGATTGATGGGATCAAGACAGAAATGTTAAAATCAGGTGGGGATATAATTTTGTTGTAGTTGGTACTTTTGTTCAATAATGTATGAAAGAGGGGAAGGTACCTAGGGATTGGCAGAGAGTATGTATAGTTCCTTTGTATAAAGGAAAGGGAAATGAAAGATCGTGTAAAAATTATAGGGGAATAAGCCTGCACTTTAAAGGAGGGTTTTGAGATATTGGCAGTTTGGAGGGACATCTAAGCTGTCGTATCTGAGTGCCTCCGCACAGACATTGATTATGCATGAGTGATGGTGAAAGTGTTGAATGATGAAAGTTTTTTCTTTCTTTTTGGGCTTTTCTTACTTTTTTGGGTCACCCTGCCTTGGTGGGAAATGGCCGATGTGTTAAAAAAAAGAAAAACCTGTCGAGTATTCCTGGTAAAGATTATGGTAGATTATTATCAAAAGAATTAAGAGTAAGATGGAGAGCAGAATGCAAATAAACAAGGAGGCTTTAGGAAGGGTAGGGTATGTGTGGAATGAGTGCTTACATTGAAGCATATAAGTGAACAGTATTTGAATTTAGAAAAGGCATGTGATAGGGTGGATAGGGAAGCAAAGTCGCATATGTTGCAAGTATATGGAATAACTGGTAAATTGCTGAAGCAGTTAAGAATTTTTATGATAATAATGTATCTCAGATTAGGGTATGTAGGATAGAGGGAGATTATTTTCCAGTAAGCAAATGCGTGATATGATAATGGTTGTTTAACATATAAATGGGGTTGTAAAAGCAGTGAATGCTAATGTGTTGGAGAGATGTGAGATTAAAATATGCAGAATCAAATAGGAGTTATCTCAGTTAATTTATGCTGATGGAGATTCTGAACAAAAGTTGCAAAGGTTGGTGAACAAATTTGGAAGGGTATGTAAAAGAAGCAATTAAAAGTGTACATAGGAAAGAACAAGGTGATGAAGATAACAAACAGTTTAGGTAATGACTGATTGGGAGTATGGAGGAAGTGAATGTGTTCAGATACTTGGGAGTGGATTTGTCGAGGGATGGGTATATGAAAGATGAGGTCAACCATAGAATTGATGGGGGGAAGAAGGTTGGTGGTGCATTGAGGTATCTGTGGAGACAAAGAATGTTACAGGTGTGAAGCATGGATTGTGAATGTTGCAGTGAAGAGGAGGCTGGAAGCAGTGGAGGTGTCATGTCTAAGGGCAATGTGTGGTGTAAATATTATGGAGAGAATTCATAGTTTGAAGATTAGGAGATGTAGGATGGTTTGTTGAGGTGGTTTGGACATTTATAGAGGATGGAACAAAATAGGATGACTTTGGGGTGTATAAATCTGTAGTGGAGGGAAGGCAGGGGAAGGGTTACCCTAGAGAAGGTTGAAGAGAGGGAGCAAAGGAAGTTTTGTGTGAAAGGGGCTTGAACATCCAGCAAGCTTGTGTGAGCATGATAAATAGGAGTGGAGGCAAAGTTTTTTTTTGGACTTGATGATCTGTTGAAGAGAGCAAGGTAAAATTCATTGTGAGGGCCCTCATTCTCCACTGTTCAAACTCTTTCATTTTGCAAAGGGATTCAGGGAAACCAATTAGCTAGACTTGAGTTCTGGAGGTGGGAAGTACAGTGCTTGCACTCTGCAGGAATGTTAGGTATATTTGCAGTTTGGAGGGGCATCTGAACTTATTATCACCATGCCTCTGGCAAGACAGTGATGGTGAAAGTGTTTCTTCTTTTGGGTCACCCTGCTTCAGTGAGAGACAGCCTGTGTGTTAAAAAAAAAAAATTGTAAAACTTAAATATCGCTGGTGCATTTACAACGCTTTTGCTGATAAATGATCATGTTTTATGCTGTTTCAACACACCATAAAATTGTAAGTTTTCTGATTCCACTCATTTGATTCTTAAAAATGCACTCTTTTATATGTAAAAAAAGATTTTTTGATTTTCAAAATCTTGTCTCCCACACAGGAAAGTTAATTTCCAGTTATGCCATAGTTAATAGGTTAACATAGTATACAGTTTGCTCTGTTAATCCACATTCAAACACTATAGATTTTAATGTGTACTTTTTTAATTTATTGTAATATTTTGTTAAAAATTATGAAAATACAACAGTATTTTCTTTAATAATGCTATTACCTGGAGTTTACCTGGAGAGAGTTCCGGGGGTCAACGCCCCCGCGGCCCGGTCTGTGACCAGGCCTCCTGGTGGATCAGAGCCTGATCAACTAGGCTGTTACTGCTGGCTGCACGCAAACCAACGTATGAGCCACAGCCCGGCTGGTCAGGAACCGACTTTAGGTGCTTGTCCAGTGCCAGCTTGAAGACTGCCAGGGGTCTGTTGGTAATCCCACTTATGTATGCTGGGAGGCAGTTGAACAGTCTCGGGCCCCTGACACTTATTGTATGGTCTCTTAACGTGCTAGTGACACCCCTGCTTTTCATTGGGGGGATGTTGCATCGTCTGCCAAGTCTTTTGCTTTCGTAGTGAGTGATTTTCGTGTGCAAGTTCGGTACTAGTCCCTCTAGGATTTTCCAGGTGTATATAATCATGTATCTCTCCTGCCTGCGTTCCAGGAAATACAGGTTCAGGAACCTCAAGCGCTCCCAGTAATTGAGGTGTTTTATCTCCGTTATGCGTGCCGTGAAGGTTCTCTGTACATTTTCTAGGTCAGCAATTTCACCTGCCTTGAAAGGTGCTGTTAGTGTGCAGCAATATTCCAGCCTAGATAGAACAAGTGACCTAAAGAGTGTCATCATGGGCTTGGCATCCCTCGTTTTGAAGGTTCTCATTATCCATCCTGTCATTTTTCTAGCAGATGCGATTGATACAATGTTACGGTCCTTGAAGATGAGATTCTCCGACATGATCACTCCCAGGTCTTTGACGTTGGTGTTTCGCTCTATTTTGTGGCCAGAATTTGTTTTGTACTCTGATGAAGATTTAATTTCCTCGTGTTTACCATATCTGAGTAATTGAAATTTCTCATCGTTGAACTTCATATTGTTTTCTGCAGCCCACTGAAAGATTTGGTTGATGTCTGCCTGGAGCCTTGCAGTGTCTGCAATGCTCCAGGCGGACATGTATATTTTATAATGTTGAACCAGAAGATATTATTCCTGTAACACAGTCTCACTCATCTTATTAATATAAAATTGTATCTCAGATGCAAGCTGACAATCTCTTCTGATCATTTTTAAATACTTTGCCAGGGAGTGGAATTCCTGAGGGTGAGACATGCTATGTACTGACCCATGAAGATAATGACATGTGGCTGGTATGGAATGCCTCAACAGCTCAATGCTTTGGTGCCAGAGATGCCTTCAGTCCTCTCAGTGCTGTTTATATGCTTGTTAATCAGGACAATGTAAGTTTATTCAGTTGTAATGTATATTCTGTGCTCCTTGGTGAGTAATCCAACAGGTTACTCCAAAGTTACTAATGTGTCTAAGGAGCAAACTAATAAACTATAGTATTTATTTATTTTTTATAACACGTCGGCTGTTTCCCACCGAGGCAGGGTGACCCAAAAAGAAAGAAAAACCCAAAAGAAAGAAAAAAATTTCATCATCATTCAACACTTATGTTTAATTTACTTTTAAATGTTAGGTATAATTATGCTGCATCTAGACAATTTTTATATGATTGTATTAAAATTTATAGTAGGACATGTATTGAAGTACGTAAAGGCAAACCTCAAAGAGCATGAGAGTTACATTCTCGAAATCGGTGCTTTTCGTAATTTTGCACTATGAAATATGAATAATGTATGGGTTTAGTGCATCAAAAATAATGAAGGTTTTGAGAAAATATATTGCAGATGGCATTGCTTGTTGATCTAGAAATATGTTTTGAAACCATATCCTAAATAAAAACTTAGTAAATAAAATTACTTGAAAGGCCCACAGGAAATTAGTGTTCGATGCTAGTCTGACGCAGTATACCCTCTCATCCTATTAAGAAAATTAGCATGGCACTAATATGCCACCAGTGACTTACAAATTTTACACACAGTATTCTTAAAAAAGCAACAAGAAAGAGTTTTACCCTACCATAAATTCTTTGTTTTTCTTGCTTGTTGATGTAGAGATGTTTGGAAATGATTGTGTAGCTGAATGCACAGTAGATAGTTGTGGGTCGTCCGTTTAATCAGCTGACTCAACTTGTATATCTCATCAAATGACACCATCACACAGCTTATATACAATTTTCTTGTTTATAATAGTGACAAGGAAGAATTTTATATTTTAAATTCTTTGTTTTTCCCTTTGCTGATAAATAAGTGTTGGAGGAATTTTGTGAATAGTGAGTGGTAGATCTCTGAGACATCTTTGTTTTATCATCTGACTCGACTCATACGTTTCATGAAATGGCACCATCACACAACTTGCTATACAATTTCTCATTTATAATAGTGACAAGGAAGTATTTTATCATATCTTAAGTGTTCAGAGATATTTATGTGAGTACTAAGCAGTAATTGGCTGTGAGCCATTTGTTTTATCAGCTGATGCCTCTCATACATTGAATCAGTTGACACGAGACAAATTAATATAAAATTTTCGTATTTATAATAGTGACAAGGAGGAATTATACTTTAAATTCCTTGTTCTTTTGCATGTTGTTGTAGAAGTGTTTAGGGATGGTTATATAGTTTATCTGTGCAATAGATGGCCATGGGTGGTCTGTGTTTATTAAATGATGCTGCTCATTTCTTATGATGCCATTGCACATTTACCTACAAAATTTTCTCATTTTATAATAGAAACAACAAAGAATTTATCCTTCTCTGAATTCCTTGTTCTCTTGCTTGTTGATAAAGAAGTGTTTGGAAATGTTTATGTGACTGCTGAGCAATAGTTTGTTGAAGTTAAAAGAGCCATTACAACATATACCATATTTATCCAGTGTCAGCAACCAGCTTTCCCATGGCCATATAGATCTCTGAACAGAAGTTTTCAGGTCTGAGCCACTTTTTTAAAACTTTCATTGCATGTAAACCCAGGCAAAACTGCTTTACTATAATTTTTGAACATGAAAATTAATGATGTTCTAATAAAAATGCTCTGTTTAAGTGTGTGTGCTATGAGCAGTGTCCACATAAAAACATTCCAATTTAATATTTTAATCATCAAGAGGTTACCAGTGCAACAGTGTTGAGTTGAGTTTAGTTACAATTTTATTCAATCTCCCTTTTTTTTTTATTATTATTATTGTTTTTAGTATACCCTATAGTGTGAACATTTGGTACAGGTGAGGTGTATGGCATTCATATTTTTTGGGTAGAAATTGATCATGAAATATGGAAATTTTTTATTTCTTTTTGCAGGCTTTACTAACGAACTATTTTCCTTAATATTTGTTTATCAAGTGCATTAAATTTGGTACATGTTCATTTTATGCTTATATTGATGCTGTTGTAGACATTGGTCAAAATTTTTTAATTATATCAACATACGATACGGTATCAGAATACTGTAATTATAGTGGTTTATACTATCAAGTTAGTTAAGAAATAACTTACTCATAATTCAAAGTTTTTAATTACATATATTTATTTTTTATTAACACATTGGCCATTTCCTGCCAAGGCAGGGTCGCCCTAAAAAAGGAAAACTTTCATCATCATTCACTCCATCACTGTCTTGCCAGAGGCATGCTTACACTACAGTTATAAAACTGCAACATTAACACCCCTCCTTCAGAGTGCCAGCACTGTACTTCCCATCTCCAGGACTCAAGTCCTGCCTGCTGGTTTCCCTGAATCCTTTCATAAATGTTACAGTGGAACCTCGGTTTTCATGATTAATTCGTTTCAGAAAGTCCGACGAAAATCGAATTGTACGAAAACTGAAGCAATATTTCCCATAAGAAATAATTTAAATCCAATTAATCTGTTCCAGACACCCAAAAATATTAACAAAAAATACATTTACATACAGAAAATAATGAGAAATAAATATACAGTGGACCCCCCGGTTAACGATATTTTTTCTCTCCAGAAGTATGTTCAGGTGCCATTACTGACCGAATTTGTTCCCATAAGGAATATTGTGAAGTAGATTAGTCCATTTCAGACCCCCAAACATACACGTACAAACGCACTTACATAAATACACTTACATAATTGGTCACATTCGGAGGTGATCGTTATGCGGGGGTCCACTGTAAATGACTAATGAAATGGATAAATGAACATTTAACATCACTTTTACCTGTATTGAAGACTCTTGTTGGCATATGGAAGACAGCAAGGAGGGGAGAGGGTGGAGAGGTTATTTTTGGAAGGGAAATCCCCTTCCATAAGGACTTCAGGTATCAAGGCCCTATCCAGGGTTACTTCCCTTCTTTGTCTTTTACTGGCACTAGGCCCAGCTTGAGAGTCACGGTGCCTCTGTCGGACAAAAAATCTGTCCAGAGTGGTCTGTTTCTGGCATCTCTAAGATTTGCCTAAAATGGGACGAGGCATTGTCATTGAACATGTTGCAGACATGGCTTGCAACAGCTTTGTTAGGGTGATATTCCTCCACAAAACTATGCAACTCACTCCACTTTGCACACGTCCTTAATCACTGATTTTGATAGGTGAGACACATAGACAACATTTAGGAAACTTTATTCCGAAACGTTTCGCCTACACAGTAGGCTTCTTCTGTTCCAGAGTCTAGACTTTGGAACAGAAATTCTCCAGGCTGAGGGACTGGCAACCTCAAATCTACGACTTCAAGGGTGATGGACTGATTACATCGTCTTCACATCTCTACTGCTCCTGCCTACTTTCTGTACTCGACTGAAGAAGCCTACCGTCTAGGCGAAACGTTTCGGAATAAAGTTGACTAAATGTTGCCTATGTGTCTCACCTATCAACCTGTCGGTATTGTATACCATTTTGATACTCAATCACTGATTTCCTGGATTTCCTGTACATCCTGGCGAGATTTGCCACCCATATGCCACTTTTGTACTTAGCTATGACTTCTTTTTTGAATTCTATCATGTTTCTTGCCTTCTTTATCAAAGGGCTGACACTCGGAACTTTCTTTGGCCCCATGGTGGCTTATTTAGCAGTTGCACTCAATAAACAAGCACAAAAAACAATGGATTATTATGAAATGTTTCGGCTGAATGCACGGAGTGATGCTCACCCAATGATAAACAATGGTAGATTGAGTCACTTGGCACTTGAGTGGCCGAGTGATGTGGGCGGGCGGGTGGATGCATTCAGTATAAACCATTGTCAGCTCATTGTCAACTCTACGAAAACCGAGGTGATGTACGAAAACTGGGACAAAACTCTGACAGAAAAAGTTGTCAAAAACCGAATCCTATGAAAACCGGGATGTATGAAAACCGAGGTTCCACTATACGTATCTTGCTTACACTTCAACAACATGTCAAGTCCTAAAAACCACTTGGTCTCCATTTGCTCCTATCTAACACGCTCATGCACGCCTGCTGGAAATCCAAGCCCCTCGCACACGAAACCTCCTTTACCCCCTCCCTCCAACCTTTTCTAGGCCGACCCCTACCCTGCCTTCCCTTCACTACAGACTTATACACTCTTGAAGTCATTCTGTTTTGTTTAATCCTTTCTACATTTTTAATTGTCTGAACTATTTCCCCTATCCCTTTTTAGAGCAGATAACCGAACAATCGTTGCATGGTATTTGCTCTTATTAGTTAAAATTTGGATTTTTACCTAATGCAGTAAACCCACATGTGGTTTTACTGCTTGTTTTTTAATGTAATTTATCTAATGTATATATGATGCTTGAATACTTGCAGATCATTAAATTAAAAAATTTATTATTTTTTCAGATATGGGCTAATGTTCAGAAATATGATGATCCTCCTCGAGTTCATTTTGATGTTCAAGGATCTGGTTGGCGACCTTTCTTCTCTCGTTCACAGCCAGATCCAGGGTTACCAAGTGTTCAGCCCCAGCAACTTATGTTTCCTGATGTGGACACAAAGCAAATTGACCAGCTGAAAGAAAGACTTGAGATAACACTACGAGATGCCATCATGAAGTGGCGGAGCACTCAAAGGTTAGTTTGTACAGTAGTAAGTATGTACATGATAAAGTACAATTTGAAAAGTATACAGTAGCAATACTTTTTTGAGTAAGTTCAAGGATAATTACATAAAGAGCATTGGTTTGAAACCTTCATAGAAAAATCAATTAGGTTCAATAGTGTGGTCTTATTCCTTATATATTTGAGAGATTTTTACAACAATGGCTTCATTGTACAGGTACCATCTGACTTACGACTGAGTTTGGTTCCTACCAACCATTCGTAAGTCGAAATGGATATAAGTCGAACCTTACTACTGAATATCAACATCACATTTTTGTAATGGCTTTATTTTATTGTTTTATTTTGGTATTTCACTTTTTACTTTACTTTTTATGCTGTTAGTATTGTATTTTATACTGTAAGGTTTAGGATAAACACTGTTTACAACACAAACAGTTGTTTATTTCCCAGAAATTTGGCATACGAAACACGGTCGTAAGTCGAATGGTTGTATGTTGAGCAGGTCGTAAGTCGGATGGTAGGTGTACATAACCAGATCTATTTGTGATATATACTTGTTGAATTCTTCCCACAGACTGAGAATGGACACATGTCTTTATAGAAAGCATAAAAAAAAAATGCTTAAATGTGGCCTTACAGGGTGGTGGTTAAGTTACAGCACATCCATTCCATGATATTAAAGTACAGTAGGGCCCCACTTATATGGCAGGTTAGGTTCCAGGCTACCGCCGGAAAGCAGAATGCCATTTTTTTCACTTGTAAATGCATATAAATGCCAGATAACAAGTTTACACTAACATATTAATTTAGCAGTAGAACTAGAGGCATTTAAAACAATAAAAAAGTAAAATACAAACACAGTACACTCATTACTTACCTTAAAATATATGTAGTCTTAATGTAGGGTGAGAGGTAAACGAGGTAAAACAGATAAACGAGAGAGAGAGAGAGAGGGAATAAATGAGAGAGGAGAGAGAAGCGAAGTTACGTAAACAAGCAGACGAGTGCGTTTGGTTTCAGTTCATGTACGTAACATCTCATATTAATGTTAATTTATGGGGTGTATTTATCATGTTTATATGTTATGTAGCATGTTTATTATATGATTTTGAAAAAAAATATTATAGGTGGAGTAATGAAAATGTTTATATTAACGTAAATATTCTACATTTAACATGCCTCAGAGTTATTATTATTGCACATTATTATTAACATTATTAATATGGCATCCTCAAGACTAATAAGACACTCTTAGCAATTTTAATGTGTATCTGCATGCCAGCACAGTGTGTAATTTTATTTAGGTACAGGTACATATAAGTATTATTATCATAGTATGTATATATAAAACATGAAATAACTTTAAAACACTTGAAATTTTGGAAGTTTCCAGACATAATGGAGAGACTTGGTGCTCATGGAGCTCACGGAGAATGTAAACAAACCGAGTGGGGCGCGGTGGCTGTATTAGAAAGTCAGGTGAGGGGAGCTGTGTAGCGAGTTTTGGTCATAATTTGAAATGTCTGTATTAGCGGAGTGCCATAAGGTGAAACTCTATAAAGTGGGGCTCTACTGTACCTAGAAGTTTAATTTATTGTTCTTGCCATTTAAATCTTTGTTCTCCATTATATGATATAAGATTCTGTCTCATGTGAATTTTTTTTTTCTATTGTGTATTAGCATTTTCTCTCACTTTTCTGAATCACACATTCCATAATGCTTCTCCAACTTTTTTTTTGTTTTTAAACACACTTGTTGTCTCACCCACGTAGGGTGACCCAAATAAAGACAAAGCACATTCACCATCATTCATTACATCACTGTCTTGCCAGAAGTGTGCTGACGTCACAGTTCAGATGGCACTGAATTGTACCATCCTTACCCTGCCTTTTGAGTGCACACACAACACTTCCCACCTCCAGGACTTAAGTCTGGCTAACTGGTTTTCCTGAAGCCTTTCATAAATGTTACTTTGCAGATACTCCAGCAACACATTTGAGTTGTAAAACCACTTTCTTCCACTCTAATATGCTCAAGCAAGCCTGTTGGATATTCAAACCCCTTGCATTCAAAACCGCTTTTAACCCCTCCATGTAACCCTTCGTAGGATAACCACTACCCCTCTTCTCCATCCCAGCTTTATACATGTATACTCTTTTAGTCATCCTGTTTTCCTCCATCTATAAATGCCCAAATCACTTCATGAGCCCCTCCTCGACCTTCTGAATTATGCTTTTAGTATCCCCACACTTTCTTCTACTTTATATACTCCAAATTCTGTGCATAATATTCACCACACATTGCCCTCAAATTCAACATCTCTCTTGCCTTCAGCCTCCCTGCTGCAGTGTTTACAACCCATACTTCACACCATATAACATTGTTGGAACCCGTCAGTTTGCAGTTATTGTATTTTAAATTTTGGATTTTTTTACTAGTATGCTGATGGCCAATTCTCCTCAATGTGAGGTAGACCTTGCTTTTGAAAGTTATGGGCTATATGATATAGTATGAAATACTTTGAACATTCACCCCAAAGTAATAATGCACTGCCAAACAGATGAGCATTATTACTTTGGGTATGCATCAAAATTCATCAATTTTGTTAAGGCCTTGGAATAAATGAATTCTTTACCTCTGGGAATTATCACATACAAAACAGTGGGAGACAGTAAAGGCTATTGAGCTTTAAAAAATAACATGATTTAAGAAGCTAATTATTTATAGTATCTTCATGTTTTCTTTCTGTTAATAAATGTTTCATTTTAGTTAATTTTTGTACAGTATGTACTTGCAGCTAATTGGTTACCTTAACTATTGAGCCTCTTGCTTACATCAACCAGTTAGAATAATTAATTCCTCACATTATTATTATTATTACACTAAAATTTACAGTTCATAGAGCACCTGGAGATATAGGTAAATAAATTTGCTCCATTGCCTCGCATCAGAGAGAGTTTCCAATTTTTAATGTGATCTGACAAATGGTTCATAATCCAGATACAGTAGAGAAGCCTTGAGTCATCCATATGAAGGTGTCTGGCTATCATGGGTGCAATATAAAAATTGTATTGACAGATTTGCAGTTGTGTTTTCACTTATTACAACCCACAAATCCAAAGGCCTGTTATCCTGGGTGTAAAGGGAGCAAAATAAACACAGCAGAAAAACTTTTGACTTATATTATCCTTCACCAAGTAAGAACAGAAGTTTTTTTTTTTTTTTTTTTTTTTTAAAAATTCGGCCATCTCCCACTGAGGCAGGGTGACCCAAAAAAGAAAGGAAATCCCCAAAAAGAAAATACTTTCATAATCATTCAACACTTTCACCTCACTCACATGTAATCACTGTTTTTGCAGAGGTGCTCAGAACACAACAGCTTAGAATCATATACCTATAAAGATACACAAACACATCCCTCCAAACTGCTAATATCCTGAACCCCTCATTTAGAGTGCAGGCATTGTACTTCCCATTTCCAGGACTCAAGTCCGGCTATATAAAAATAACCGGTTTCCCTGAATCCCTTCACTAAATATTACCCTGCTTACACTCCAAACAGATTGTCAGGTCCCAAATACCATTAGTCTCCATTCACTCCTATCTAACATGCTCACGCACGCTTGCTGGAAGTCCAAGCCCCTCGCCCACAAAACCTCCTTTACCCTCTCCCTCCAACCTTTTCGAGGACGACCCCTACCCCGCCTTCCTTCCCCTACAGATTTATACGCTCTCCATGTCATTCTACTTTGATCCATTCTCTCTAAATGACCAAACCACCTCAACAACCCCTCTTCAGCCCTCTAACTAATACTTTTATTAACTCCACACCTTCTCCTAATTTCCACACTCCGAATTTTCTGCATAATATTTACACCACACATTGCCCTTAGACAGGACATCTCCACTGCCTCCAACCGCCTCCTCGCTGCTGCATTCACAACCCAAGCTTCACACCCATATAAGAGTGTTGGTACTACTGTACTTTCATACATTCCCTTCTTTGCCTCCATAGATAACGTTTTTTGTCTCCACATATACCTCAAGACACCACTCACCTTTTTTCCCTCATCAATACTATGATTAACCTCATCCTTCATAAATCCATTCGCCGACACGTCAACTCCCAAGTATCTGAAAATATTCACTTCTTCCATACTCCTCCCCAATTTGATATCCAATTTTTCTTTAAATCATTTAATACCCTCATCACCTTACTCTTTTCTATGTTCACTTTCAACTTTCTACCTTTACACACACTCCCAAACTCATCCACTAACCTTTGCAATTTTTCTTTAGAATCTTCCATGAGCACAGTATCATCAGCAAAAAGCAACTGTGTCAATTCCCATTTTGTATTTGATTCCCCATAATTTAATCCCACCCCTCTCCCGAACACCCTAGCATTTACTTCTTTTACAACCCCATCTGTAAATATATTAAACAACCATGGTGACATTACACATCCCTGTCTAAGACCTACTTTTACCGGGAAGTAGTCTTCCTCTCTTCTACACACCCTAACCTGAGCCTCACTATCCTCATAAAAACTCTTTACAGCATTTAGTAACTTACCACCTATTCCATATACTTGCAACATCTGCCACATCGCTTCCCTATCCACTCTATCATATGCCTTTTCTAAATCCATAAATGCAATAAAAACTTCCCTACCTTTATCTAAATACTGTTCACATATATGCCTCAATGTAAACACTTGATCTACACATCCCCTACGCACTCTGAATCCTCCTTGCTCATTCGCAATCCTACATTCTGTCTTACCTCTAATTCTTTCAATTATAACCCTACCGTATACTTTTCCTGGTATACTCAGTAAACTTATTCCTCTATAATTTTTACAATCTCTTTTGTCCCCCTTCCCTTTATATAAACTGACTATACATGTTCACTGCCAATCCCTAGGTACCTTCCCCTCTTTCATACATTTATTAAACAAAAATACCAACCACTCCAACACTATATCCCCCCTGCTTTTAACATTTCTGTCATGATCCTGTCAGTTCCAGCTGCTTTACCTCCTTTCATTCTACGTAATGCCTCACGCACCTCCCCCACACTCGCATCCCTCTCTTCTTCACTCCTAAAAGATGGTATACCTCCCTGGCCAGTGCATGAAATTACCACTTCCCTTTCTTCGTCGACATTTAAAAGTTCCTCAAAATATTCTCGCCATCTACCCAAAACCTCCATCTCCCCATCTACTAACTCCCCTACTCTGTTTTTAAGTGACAAATCCATTTGTTCTCTAGGCTTTCTTAACTTGTTTAACTCCAAAATTTTTTCTTATTTTCATTAAAATTTCTTGACAGTGCCTCTCCACCTCTATCATTTGCTCTCCTTTGCACTCTCTCACCACTCTCTTCACCTTTCTTTTACTCTCCATATACTCTGCTCTTCTTATAACACTTCTGCTTTGTAAAAACCTCTCATAAGCTAACTTTTTCTCTTTTATCACACCCTTTACTTCATCATTCCACCAATCACTCCTCATTCCTCCAGCACCCACTCTCTTATAACCACAAACTTCTGCCCCACATTCTAATACTGCATTTTTAAAACTATTCCAACCCTCTTCAACCCCCTCCCCACTACTCATACTTGCACCAGCCCACCTTTCTGCCAATAGTTACTTATATCTCACCCAAACTTCCTCCTCCCTTAGTTTATACACTTTCACCTCCCTCTTGCTTGTTGTTGCCATTTTCCTCTTTTCCCATCTACCTCTTACTCTAACTGTAGCTACAACTAAATAATGATCCGATATATCAGTTGCCCCTCTATAAATGTGTATATCCTGGAGCCTACCCATCAACCTTTTATCCACCAATACATAATCTAACAAACTACTTTCATTACGTGCTATATCATACCTTGTATATTTATTTATCCTCTTTTTCATAAAATATGTATTACTTATTACCAAACCTCTTTCTGCACATAGCTCAATTAAAGGCTCCCCATTTTCATTTACCCCTGGCACCCCAAATTTACCTACTACTCCCTCCACAACATTTTTGCCCACTTTAGCATTGAAATCCCCAACCACCATTACTCTCACACTTGGTTCAAAACTCCCTATGCATTCACTCAACATTTCCCAAAATCTCTCTCTCTCTCCTCTACACTTCTCTCTTCTCCAGGTGCATATATGCTTACTATAACCCACTTTTCACATCCAACCTTTATTTTGCTCCACATAATCCTTGAATTAATACATTTGTAGTCCCTCTTTTCCTGCCATAACTTATCCTTCAACATTATTGCTACTCCTTCTTTAGCTCTAACTCTATTTGAAACCCCTGACCTAATCCCATTTATTCCTCTCCACTGAAACTCTCCCACCCCCTTCAGCTTTGTTTCACTTAAAGCCAGGACATCCAGCTTCTTCTCGTTCATAACATCCACAATTATCTCTTTCTTATCATTTGCACAACATCCACGCACATTCAGACTTCCCACTTTGACAATTTTTTTCTTCTTATTCTTTTTAGTAATTATTACAGGAAAAGGGGGTTACTAGCCCATTGTTCCTGGCATTTTAGTTGACTTTTACAACACGCATGGCTTACGGAGGAAAGATTCCTATTCCACTTCCCCATGGATATAAAAGGAAAAGTAATAAGACCAAGAAGTATTAAGATAAAATCAAAGAAAACTCAGATGAGTGTGTATAAATAAACATGTGTAGTGTGACCTAAGTGTAAGTAGAAGTAGCAAGACATACCTGTAATCTTGCATATTTATGAGAGAGACAAAAGACACCAGCAATCCTACCATCATGTAAAACAATTACGGGCTTTCATTTCACACTCACTTGGCAGGACAGTAGTACCCCCCTGGGTGGTTGCTGTCATCTATATACACTATGTACAACAATAGGTATTAGTGCACTCCACGGTAAGCAAGGCAGAATAGAAGCCACTAGAGAGCAGACCGTGCTTCAACCAGCTCTAGAATGGGAATGACAAGGGCAGACAGGCGGGTGGTACCCACAACACCTCTGCGATTGCCAAAACCATCTTCTCATTGGCTTGAACCTGGGTACTGATCGAACGACGGGGCCCCATCATTTGACCCTAGTACTGGTTTGCTGGTTGGGGGATATAGCCTTTCAATGAGGGTGTGTACATGCGCCGAATAAAGGTTACATACTCTTTGCATGCCATATCACTTGATGGTTATACTACAGTCATTAACAGGAAACAAGCGAGTGATGCATTTCTGATCAGTAGATTATAAATAGCACTGAAGAATAGTGAGAGCTGAGTGATATTTCTACTACATGAGGGGATAATTAACATCCTGATGAAATGTGTTGAACACAAAGATATATGATGGCATATGACCCAGCTTTAGGTTTAATCTCCCCAAGTATACCTGGATGGGGTTTTGGGGGTAAACGTCCCCACAGCCCAATCCATGACCAGGCCTCCCAGTGAATTGGCCTGATCAACCAGGCTGTTACTGCTAGCCAAAGGTAAACCAACGTACGAGCCACAGTCCAGCTGGTCAGGTACAGGGTACTTTGACTTACGAGTTTAATTCATTCCGTGACCAAGCTCGTAACTCAGTTTGCTCGTATATTAAATAAATTTTCCTCATTGAAATTAACTGAAATGCTATTAATCCATTCCAGCCCCCCCAAAAAACACCCCAATTTTTTATTACAGGTTTTTAAATAAGAAAAATGTATTTATAAATAAGAAATGATTTTTGCCTTTTTTGCCAGGTCCCAGCAATGTTTTAGAAATGTTAGAGTATATATGAAACTTCTTGAAGCACGGTGTAAGATGAGTGTCACTCCACTGGTGGCAGTGGAGTGATATTTGATTATCGTACACTGCCTTGGCTTTATTTTTCACTGTCACACATAAACATGTCTGTCTTTCTGTTTGTTTCTGTCTATCTGTTTATTTCTGTCTGTCTAGCACTGTCTGCCTGTGTTTCTGTCTTCCTCTGTCTACTTGTCTCTCTGTGTCAGAGAGACAGCTGCTCATGAACCAACAGGTATTACATACGATGCAGAACCGGTTGTCATGTCTGATTCCTGAACAAGTGAAAATCAGCTAGCCGGCCTGCCGAACATGTATTACACGTTCCAGAATTGTTTCTCTTTACTTCGGGCATACGTTATAGAACATTCTGGCAGGATGACACTACTGGTGGTATCAAAATTGAAAGGATGTTGCATATTGGTTATTATTGAGGTTTAGATATTTCCTCGATATGTCCTGCGAGTGGCGGTATATCTGAGGCTCACTCGAAACTCTGATTTTGGCTCGCAACTCAAAGCAAAAAATCAACCGAGCAATGGCTCGTAACTCGGAAAACTCGTAAGTTGGGGCACTCGTAAGTCAAGGTATCGCTGTACTGACATTAGGTGCCTGTCCAGCTCCTTCTTGAAGATAGCCAGGGGTCTATTGGCAATCCCCCTTATGTTTAAATTACAGTTTGTGAGCATTTAGGAATACAGTGGAACCTCTACTTACAAGTACATCCACGTGCGAGTTTTTCCAGATACAAACAGTCACTCAGTCGATTTTTTGCTTCCAAACGCGAGTGAAATTTCCAGATGCGAGCGGGCCTCAAGGGGGGTTCCTTGATGCTGGTGAGGGGCTCCTGCTCTTGACCTAGGGAATTGGTTCTCAGTTGTTTGTTGGACTATCTTATTGAAACTTGGGCAATGTATGATGGAAAGATGTTTCTTAATGTACACCAAAAAGGAAAGAAATCAGACCATAAATAATGGAGTTTACTTCTCAGCCATTAACCTCCCCTTAGCGGTGTATTTTCATATGGTTTTTATGTTTGTATTCTAGTATTTTTTGGTCTCATTTGATAGAATGGAAGATATACTACAGAAATAGATATGCTTTTGATTGGTTTCAATTGAGCTCAAAGTAGCAGAAATGTTCATTTCTTTGGCGATGTTCAAGAGTAAACAAATGACGTCACCGTCCAATACCTGTCCGATTGGCACTGCCCTCAACCTTCACATATTGGAAAGCTCTTCAACACACTAGCAAAAGTGGGAGCAGACATCATGAGGCAGCAGTGGCAGACAACATGAAGCAGCAGTGGCAGACATCATGAAGCAGCAGTGACAGACAACATGAAACAGCAGTGGCAGACATCATGAAGCAGCAGTGGCAGACATCATGAGGTAGCAGTGGCAGACAACATGAAGCAGCAGTGGCAGACATCATGAAGCAGCAGTGACAGACAACATGAAACAGCAGTGGCAGACAACATGAAGCAGCAGTGGCAGACAACATGAAACAGCAGTGGCCGACAACATGAAACAGCAGTGGCAGAAAACATGAAGCAGCAGTGGCAGACATGAAGCAGCAGTGGCAGACATCATGAAGCAGCAGTGGCAGACATCATGAGGTAGCAGTGGCAGACAACATGAAGTAGCAGTGGCAGACAACATGAAGCAGCAATTGCAGACAACATGAAGCAGCAGTGGCAGATATCATGAAGCAGCAGTGGCAGACATCATGAAGTAGCAGTGGCAGACAACATGAAGCAACAGTGGCAGACAACATGAAGCAGCAGTGGCAGACAACATGAAGCAGCAGTGGCAGACAATATGAAACAGCAGTGGCAGACCTTGTACCTTGAAAACAACCTTGTTGTACCCTGGTAGCAACCTTGTTGTACCCTATACTGTAAGCGAGTTTCCAAACGCCACCACGAGATGGCAGTATGTATCAAAACAACGCTCAGTCCACTCCACTCGTGGTGGAGTGAATTCTTGTGTTTTCCCTACGTTTCGTGCAGTTATTTCTTGTTTCTAACCATGGGTCCTAAGAAAGCAAGTGCAGAGGACAATGCTGAGAAGAAAAAGAGGATGATTTCCATGGAATTACAGCAGGAAATCATAAACAAACTAGGTGGAGGGTTAAGAACTTGGCGAGGCATTACCAGTGTACCACTTCTACGAGGAGTGACAAAGTGTAGCCTTAAGAGTGTAGCAGTTAAGTGTAGAATTAAGAGTGAGAGCAGTTAAGTGTAGCAATTTTAAGTCACTCTGTCTGACTTTTTTGGGTTATCCTAGGTTCTCTACACATGTAGTCAGGAGCAGGAATGGCTGCTGTGGTGGCCCTATAAACCCAAAAACAACAATGGCCACTGTCACCACCACTAGCCACATACATAGACATGTATTTTATTCATTCTAGCATATATATCATGTTTCTATGTTATTAATATTGTTTGTCATATTAGATGAATTGTGATAGATAAATAAGCCATATAGTTGACATTAGGGAAATATTGAAGTATTTTGTCATGCCTGAAATTCCACTGGAATGCATTAATTCCATTTCAATTAATTTGAATGAGGAAAATTGACTATGCAAATGAGCAAATCCAGGTGCAAGCAAGGTCATGGAACGGATTAAACTCATAAGTAGAGGTTCCACTGTACTTTAAAGGAAAATGTTGAGAGACATGCGGGTGAGGAATCCAAGCAAATATATTAAAAAGTAATTAAACTTGCAGACATTTGAGCCAAAGGTTGTGTATCAATGTACTGGATACATCTTTCTTTCTTTCAACAAACTGGCTGTATCCCACCGAAGCAGGGTCGCCCCAAAAAACAAAAAAAGTTTCTCTTTCCAAATTTAGCAACTTATACAGGAGAAGGGGTTACTAGCCCCTTGCTCCCGGCATTTTAGTCGCCTCTTACAACATGCATGGCTTACGGAGGAGGATTTCTGTTCCATTTCCCCATGGAGATAACAGGAAATAAACAAGAACAAGAACTAGTAAGAAAATAGAAAAAAAAACCCAGAGGGGTGTGTATATATATATATGCTTGTACATGTATGTGTAGTGTGACCTAAGTGTAAGAAGAAGTAGCAAGATGTACCTGAAATCTTGCATGTTTAAGAGACAGAAAAAAGACACCAGCAATCCTACCATCATGTAAAACAATTACAGGTTTCCGTTTTACGCTCACTTGGCAGGATGGTAGTACCTCCCTGGGTGGTTGCTGTCTACCAACCTACTTCCTAGGTAAATTTTACCAGTTGCAGCATTTTATTCAATAATATAAGTTCATATAGGTGGGATTTACTCTTTTAGTACCGATTTTGTTTTAAGTACTGTACTTACTACCGAGTATGATTAGCAGTTGTGTTTTTTTGTTGTTTGCAGGACACCATGGAACCGGCACGCCATCTCAGTTTTACGAAAATTGGTTCGTGGATTAGAGGAACCTCGTGCAACTGGTAAAGTTACTTCACCAGATCTAACACAGTTAGCTACAATTATGACATCCCACAAGGTGTGTTGATGCACTTCAATATAATGTAATTATTCATGGTAAAAAGTATATTCATCTCTTACACAAATAACCCGCACATAGAAGAGAGGAGCTTACGACGACGTTTCGGTCCGACTTGGACCATTTACAAAGTCACACTAACGAAAAGGAGAGCAGGATGGGTATATAGAGGCAGGAGGTGATGGTAGTAATAGTAGTACTGGTAGTAGTGGAGATGGAAGGAAGTAGTAGTGGGGAGGTAGTAAGGGACCAGTCAAATACTAAGAAAGAGGAGCACTGCAAGGGAGCTAGGTGCCCACAGAGGGTAAGAGCAAGAACACCGAGGGGGGGAAAACAAATAAATAAATAAAGAAGGAACAAATACACAGGGCAGAAGAAAGACAACCCAAAGGAGAAAAAGGAAAGAGGAAAGGGGGAAGAGGGAGAAGAAGAAAAAAGTAGGAATCAGATTAGGTCACGAGTGTTCTGAAGTTTGGAGTATTTTACAATGTAGTGGGAGAGGAAGGCATCTACAGAGATGAAGCCGGGACTAAGATTCATACAAGGAAAATTGTGTATTAGGGAGGATTCAACCAGAGGGCAACTGTTAAAGTTGGAAGTAGGGAAGACAGTTTTAGCAGAAGACCAGTCAATAGGATGGCTGTGATCTCTGACGTGACAGAAAAGAACATTGTTAGTGTCGGCAAGCCTAACACTATTTTTGTGCTCCCTAAGTCTGTCAGAAAGAGATCGACCAGTTTCTCCAAAGTATTGAAGAGGACAGGAGGAACAAGAAATAGAGTAGACACCAGGAGCGATTAGTGCAAAGTATTAGTCTGGCAGAGAGTAAGTTTGATGTCTAAGGAATGGAGAGAGTTGTTGAGATTAGAAAGACCGGAAATGTAGGGAAGGCAGAGGACAGAAGAGTTCCCAGGAATGGAGAGTTTGGGAGAGAAGAAATTACATTTAGCACATGAGAAGGCAGAGTCTATGAAATGGGAAGGGTAGCCAAGACAGGAAAATGAATTATGAAGAGTGGAAATTTCTGATTGAAGGAACTGAGGATCACATATGCGGAGGGCACGGAGAAAGAGGGAGATAAGAACACTTTTCTTGATAGAAGAAGCATGATAAGAAAAGTAGTGAATGTTATGCCACTGTGCATAGGCTTGCGGTAAACGGAAAAGGCAAAACCTGTATTTGAGCAGTGCACATGAACATCTAGAAAAGGAAGTAAGGAATTAGATTCCCATTCAGCTTTAAACTTAATGGAAGAGGCAAGATTATTAAGAGCATCAAGAAATGGTTGGAAGAGACAAGAGTCATGAGGCCACAGAGCAAAGATGTCATCAACATAGCGGAGCCAGAGTGAAGGGCGCACATTGATAGTAGGAAGGAGAACAGTTCCTCAGTTCCTTCAATCAGAAATTTCCACTCTTCATAATTCATTTTCCTGTCTTGGCTACCCTTCCCATTTCATAGACTCTGCCTTCTCACGTACTAAACATAATTTCTTCTCTCTCAAACTCTCCACTCCTGGGAACTCTTGTGTCCTCTGCCTTCCCTACATTTCCAGTCTTTCTAATCTCAACAATTCTCTCTGTTCCTTAGACATCAAACTTACTTTCCGCCAGACTAACACACTTCGCACTAATCTCGTTCATATCTCTCCTCCCTCTACTGATGCTCCTGGTGTCTACTCTATTTCTTGTTCCTCCCGTCGTCTTCAATACTTTGGAGAAACTGGTTGATCTCTTTCTGACAGACTTAGGGAGCACAAAAATAGTGTTAGGCTTGCCGACACTAACAATGCTCTTTTCTGTCACATCAAGAGATCACAGCCATCCTATTGACTGGTCTTCTGCTAAAACTGTCTTCCCTACTTCCAACTTTAACAGTCGCTGTCTGGTTGAATCCTCCCTAATACACAACTTTCCTGGTATGAGTCTTAGTCCCGGCTTCGTCTCTGTAGATGCCTTCCTCTCCCACTACATTGTAAAATACTCCAAACTTCAGAACACTCATGACCTAACCTGATTCCTACTTTTTTCTTCTTCTCCCTCTTCCCCTTTCCTCTTTCCTTTTTCTCCTTTAGGTTGTCTTTCTTCTGCCCTGTGTATTTGTTCCTTTATTTATTTATTTGGTTTTCCTCCCCTTGGTGTTCTTGCTCTTACCCTCTGTGGGCACCTAGCTCCCTTGCAGTGCTCCTCTTTCTTAGTATTTGACTGGCCCCTCCTACTCTTACTACCTCCCCACTACTACTTCCTTCTACCTCCACTACTACTACTACTACCACCTCCTGCCTATATATACCCATCCTGCTCTCCTTTTCATTAGTGTGACTTTGTAAATGGTCCAAACCGGACTGAAACGTCTTCGTAAACTCTTCTCTTCTATGTGTGGGTTATTTGTGTATCGTTCCAGTCATGGCATTGTGCCTTTTTTTATTATTTATATTGATATTTTTCTTGTATATTGGCATTAGGTGCTGTAATAATGTAATAAAAAATATGTATGTATTAGTTGTTAATTGAATAAAGATAATATTGTATTAATTCATAAATACACATGGTTGTATATGTTTTAGATGGATAATTTTTGTAACATTGAAATCTTGCCCACAAAAATCATCTGAAAGATGAAATAACTTCATGTGGTTCAGTTGAAGGGATAAAGGGGTAACTTAAATTAACCTCAGTACCAAATTTATTAAAGTTGTGAGATTTATTTTTTATGAAGTAATGCATACTGACTTAATGTTGCCACTATATTGCTTAGCTGGAGGATAAATTTAGTGTAATCAAAGTATATTTTGTAGGTATGTGGAGTGTGTGTTCATCAGGGGTACAGCAGTATAGCCAGTGTAGTAGAAGCAGTACACAGTACTGGGGTTCACTTAACACAGGCACCAGATACTGAATTTGCTCTTGCTCTTCACCTCAAACTCTACCCAGCATTTATTATATCTGTCTGGGTGTATGTTGCATCACTTGTCAAGAGGGTGTGAGCTGTTCAGAAATACAGCAGGATTATCACTGTAAAGGTAAAGACTTAGATACAGACAGTTAAATGTTGTCCTACTTTTATTAGCTTAAATTCTGTTTTTCATCCAGAATTGAATTTTCTTTGACCAGTGTATTCATCTACAATATGAATATTGTTTCAATGTTTTTTTTAACACACCAGCCATTTTCCACCAAGGCAGGGGTGACCCCTAAAGATGTATTTTCATTTATTGATTTTAATTGTCTCCTCAAGGAAGGTTCCTTGACACTTGTAAGGGGCTCTTGATCCAAGGAATTCGACCTACCCTCCCTTTGATCAACTTTGTCTCCCATTTTCCCTGGCACTGCCCTACTCCTATATAGGTTTATTGCTTCCCCAGTGAATGTAATAAAGTAATGAATACAGTTATATCCTAAGCAATTTGTCTTGTATCCATTAGTAATTTTTCTTAACTTTTTTGTTATTCATTTTTCACCAAAAATTGCACTGAAGAGAATGTTGGGGTGACATTCTGGTACATCTTAGACCACTGTTAAATTACAACTAAGAAGTAGGGAAGATCAGAAGACAGAATGGGAGAAGGAAGAAAGTAGAGTAGGAGCATGGGAATAGTACCAGTAGTAGTAGTGGTGGTAGTAGAAATAGTAGTAGTGGTGGTGGTAGTAGAAATAGTAGGTGGTGGTGGTGGTAGAAATAGTAGTAGTAGTGGTGGTGGTGGTAGAAATAGTAGTAGTAGTAGTGCAGCAGTGGTAGTAGAAATTGTAGCAGTGCAGTAGTAGTAGTAGTCATAAGGAAGTAGCAGAGGTAATGGTAAAACAATTGGTAGAATAGCAGAAAGAGTAGTACTTGTAAAAAAAAAAAAAACTATTAACAGTGGTAGAAGTGGTAGTGTAAAAGAACAAGAAAACAAAGGAGCACTAAAGGAGTGCTACTGGTCCATGGGCTTAGGGCAAAATCCATGGGACAAAACCCCTACAGGGAAAAACCCAGACACAGAAGACAGGAGAGGCAAAGGAAAAAGATAATGCAAAAGACAAATGAAGTGGAAGGAGAGGTGGCAAATTATTATTATTATTATAATCAAGGGGGAAGGGCTAAACCCGGAGGATTATACAGCGCCTGGGGGGGGGGATGTGGAAGGCATTCAGGCTTAATTCGGGGAACTGGAGCACAGATCCAATTCCCTAAATCAAGAGCCCCTCACCAACATCAAGGAACCTTCCTTGAGGGGAAGAGGTGGCAAAGGTTAGCTAAGTCACCAGTGTTTTCAAGTTGTTAGACCATTTGACAAAGTAATGGGAAAGGCAGGCATCTACAGAAACAAAATCAGAACGAAGATTCATATTAGTTGTGTATAAGAACTACTTCAACAAGACTGCATTTTTGATGGTTAGAATAAGGGTAGTTTTAGTGGAGGGCCATTTAATAGGATGGCTGTGATCTCTGACATGATAGACAGTGGCATTGTTGTTGTTGTAAAGGTAAACATATCTTTTCTGCTCTTTAAGTCTGTCTGAAAGAGAGCAGCCAGTTTTACCAAGTATTGGAGAGGACGGGAAGAGCAGTTGATGGAGTAGACACCAGCAATATCAGTGATAGGAGAAGTATGAGCAAAGTTGGTGTGAAGGGTATTAGTCTGATGAAGAGAGAGCTTAGTAGCTACAGGATGGAAGGTGTTTTTAAAGTTTTGAATACTGAAGATGTAGAAAAGGCAAAGAATAGATTTCACAGGAGAAGTAGGTGTGGTAGAGAGGAAAGTTCATTTAGCATGAAAGTAGGCAGAGTTTATGAAATCATAAGGACAACCAAGGCAAGAGAACAACTGTGGAGAGTGGAAATTTCAATGTCAAGAAATTAAGGGTTACAGATGCAGAGGGCATGAAGGGTAAGAGAAACAAGAACATTTTTCTTGACAGAAAGAGGATGTTTAAAATAGCAAATGTACATCCCACTTGCCGTAGATGGAAAAAGTCAGTCATAGAGCAGTGGACAGAACATCAAGGAAAGGAAGCAGAGTAACTAGTTAGTCCTATTTAGTTTTGATAAAGGGGCAAGATTGTGAAGGGCACTAAGAAAAGATTGGAAGAGATTAGAGTTAAGTGGCCATAGAGCAAATGTATCATTTACATAGCAAAGCCAGAGAGGACGTACCCCAGTAGTAGGAAGTAGGACTGTTTCGAAATATTCCACATAAAGGTTAGCAAGGACGGGGAATAGAGGAAAGCTTATATAGCAATGCCAAAAGTTTGAGAATAGAATTTACCTTGACAGGAAAAAGAATGAGAGTTTATATAGATATTTCAATGAATATCAGGAAATAATGATTTTTTTTTTTTCAACAAGTCGGCCGTCTCCCACCGAGGCAGGGTGACCCAAAAAAGAAAGAAAATCCCCAAAAAGAAAATACTTTCATCATCATTCAACAGTTTCACCACACTCACACATTATCACTGTTTTTGCAGAGGTGCTCAGAATACAACAGTTTAGAAGCATACACATATAAAGATACACAACATATCCCTCCAAACTGCCAATATCCCAAACCCCTCCTTTAAAGTGCAGGCATTGTACTTCCCATTTCCAGGACTCAAGTCCGACTATATGAAAATAACCGGTTTCCCTGAATCCCTTCACTAAATATTACCCTGCTCACACTCCAACAGATCGTCAGGTCCCAAGTACCATTCGTCTCCATTCACTCCTATCTAACACGCTCATGCACGCTTGCTGGAAGTCCAAGCCCCTTGCCCACAAAACCTCCTTTACCCCCTCTCTCCAACCCTTATAATAACCGTATAATAATGATAAAAGTATTTTAATTATCCCAAAGCATCATTTAACACTATAGGTATGGGCATTTCCAAGTATCAAAAGTCATACCTGAAATTTCTAGTGAATCCATTATAATAAGCATAATACACAAAATCTAGAGTATATTAAAAAATGAAAAGCAGTTTTTATCTTAAATAATTTATTTTACAAATTTACAAGTATAAAAACTACCCTACTTTGTGACAAACTTGATTCATGTACACAATAATTACTTTCATTTACACATGTCCTATGCAGTTCATTCAGAAAATAAGTTTCATTTTATGTAATAGAATAAAATTATGAATTACCTTGTAATATATATACAGCCAAAATCCAGAGTTTAGGCTATTCTGGCTCTCTCTGATTTACGGCAACCAATCCAAATTTTTAATAGTAAATGTACGAATATGTGTGTGTATATGTGTATGCATGTATGTATTTTCAACATGGCCCTTTTCCCACTGAGCATTTTAAAAATAAAAATGCTAGATATGCTTAAAGATGGGTCACTTATGTGGTTTACATTTAATAAAACATTACGAAAGAAAGCCACTATTATACAATGTATTTTGGGCAAACTAATAATGTGATGAAGAAGGCCTGTGCCTTTTATGTAATAATAATATAATCAGATTAGGTGCTAAATCTGAAAGGGTCACCTTCTCTGTAAAAGAAGCAATAATTCGTACAATTAGAAAAATATTGAGTAATCCAGATTGTGAGCAGATGAAAAGAATCGTAAGTTAATACAGCTAAATAAGACAGAAAAGGAATATGTCAATTGAGCAGAAGACAAAGAAAGGTGCTCCATTTAACCCTCTCAGGGTTTTTGACGTACTAGTACGCCTAAATTCTAGCGCCCTCAAATCTAGTGAGAGAAAGCTGGTAGGCCTACATATGAAAGAATGGGTCTATGTGGTCAGTGTGCGCAGTATAAAAAAAAATCGTGCAGCACACAGTGCTTAATGAGAAAAAAAAAAACTTTGACCATGTTTTTGGATTAAAACAGCGACTTTGCACTGTATTTTCGTATGGTATTTATTGTTGTATTCTAGTTTTCCTGATCTCATTTTATAGAATGGACGATATATTACAGAAATTGAGATGATTTTGACTGGTTTTACAATGAAAAGTACCCTGAAATTGAGCTCAAAGTAGCATAAATGTTTGATTTTTACCAAAGTTCAAAAGTAAACAAATCATGCTAAGCGTCCAATACACGTCAACTGGTGAGTCTAATATTCTTTCACAAGTGCGCTGATATTATTTATACCATTTCTACACTAATGCAGTAGTCTGCATAACAGTAAATCTTCTATTTTTTGTGAGAATAAAAATTCAAAGTGGAAAGCAAAATAATGTAAGAGGGGCATGGGGACGTGACTAATGAACAGAGGAAATGTTACTTTAGTGCCAGGAATGTCTTTCTTGTTTATTCTGGACCCTATTTGGAAATTGGCATCTTTTGAAATTTGTGTGAAATTGGCAAAATTGCTAAATTCTGACCACTGTATTGGATAGTTGAAATTGGTAAATGGGTGGTTTCTGTACTCTTTCGATAGAAAAAATGGAGTTCTAGCAAAATAGCTATGATTTTTGTCAACTAGTACACTGGATTTGGCCGAAAATAGGGCTCAAAGTGGGCCCTATTATGCTCTCGCTAACTTCGCGAGAGCATAATTCCGTAAGTTTTCCATCAAATTATATACTTTTGGTGTCATTATGATCGGGAAAAGATTCTCTAACTTTTCATAGAGAATTTTTTTTTTTTTTTTTAATTTTGGGCAACCCTGAGAACAAGTCTGGGAGAGGGCCTGGGGACCCAGAAAGGGTTAATGGCCTTATATTAACCCTTTCAGGGTCAGGACCCCTGATCTGAGAAGAATTAAAAGAAAAAAAAAATTCTTATGAAATTACAGTGGACCCCCGCATAGCGAACGCCTTGCATAGCGAACAATCCGCATAGCGAACGCTTTGTTCGCTAAAATTTTGCCCCGCATAGTGGACAAAAACCCGCTCAGCGAACTTCGTCCGAGACGCGTCCAATCTGCGCCCTCAGCCAGCCTCACATGTGCCGCCCGTCCCATTGTTTACCAGCCAGCCTCCGCGGTAACATTCAAGCATACACTCGGAATATTTCGTATTATTACAGTGTTTTCGGTGCTGTTTGTGGAAAATAAGTGACCATGGGCCCCAAGAAAGCTTCTAGTGCCCACCCTACACCTCAAAGGGTAAGAATACCCATAGAAATGAAGAAAGAGATCATTGATAAGTATGAAAGTGGAGTACGTATCACCGACCTGGTCAGGTTGTACAAGAAACCAAAATCAACCATCGCTTCTATTGTGGGCAAGAAAACGGCAATCAAGGAAGCTGTTGTTGCCAAAGGTTTAACTGTGTTTTCGAAACAAAGATCGCAAGTGATGGAAGATGTTGAGAGACTCTTATTGGTGTGGATAAATGAAAAACAGCTAGCAGGAGATAGCGTCTCTCAAGCGATCATATGTGAAAAGGCTAGGAAGTTGCATGACGATTTAATTAAAAAAATGCCTGCAACTAGTGATGATGTGAGTGAATTTAAGGCCAGCAAAGGTTGGTTTGAGAGATTTAAGAAGCGTAGTGGCATCCATAGTGTGATACGGCATGGTGAGGCTGCCAGTTCGGACCACAAAGCGGCTGAAAAATATGTGCAGGAATTCAAGGAGTACATAGAAACTGAAGGACTGGAACCTGAACAAGTGTTTAATTGTGATGAAACAGGCCTGTTCTGGAAGAAAATGCCAAGCAGGACCTACATTACTCAGGAGGAAAAGGCACTCCCAGGACATAAGCCTATGAAAGACAGGCTTACTTTGTTGATGTGTGCCAATGCTAGTGGTGATTGCAAAGTTAAGCCTTTATTAGTGTATCACTCTGAAACTCCCAGAGCGTTCAGGCAAAAGAATGTCCTCAAGGATAATTTGTGTGTGCTGTGGAGGGCAAACAGTAAGGCATGGGTCACTAGGGAATTTTTCTATAACTGGTTACACCATGCATTTGCCCCCAATGTGAAAGATTACCTAACTGAAAAGAAATTAGACCTTAAGTGCCTCCTGGTGTTAGACAATGCCCCTGGTCATCCTACAGACGTGGCAGAGCGACTTTATGGGGACATGAGCTTCATTAAGGTGAAGTTTTTGCCTCCTAATACCACTCCTCTCCTGCAGCCCATGGACCAGCAGGTCATTTCCAACTTCAAGAAACTGTACACAAAAGCTCTGTTTCAAAAGTGCTTTGAAGTGACCACAGACACTCGATTGACTCTAAAAGAGTTTTGGAAGGATCACTTTAATATCCTCAATTGTGTAAACCTTATAGGTAAGGCTTGGGAGGGAGTGACTAAGAGAACCTTGAACTCTGCTTGGAAGAAACTGTGGCCAGAATGTGTAGACAAAAGGGATTTTGAAGGGTTTGAGGCTAACCCTGAGAGGAGTAGTATACCAGTTGAGGAATCAATTGTGGAATTGGGGAAGTCCTTGGGGTTGGAGGTTAGTGGGGAGGATGTGGAAGAGTTGGTGGAGGAGGACAATGAAGAACTAACCACTGATGAGCTGATAGATCAACTTCAAGAGCAAGAGGCCAGACCTGGGGAAACTGGTTCAAAGGAGGGAAGAGAGAAATTGAAGGAATTGCCTACTTCAAAGATTAAGGAAATGTGTACAAAATGGCTTGAAGTGCAAACCTTTTTTGATGAAAATCACCCTCACACAGCTATTGCAAGCCGTGCTGGTGACTGTTACAATGACACTGTTGTGAACCACTTTAGACAAATCATAAAGGAACGAGAGGTACAGGCCACTATGGACAGATATGTTGTGCGAAAGAAGTCCAGTGACTCTGAAGCTGGTCCTAGTGGCATTAAAAGAAGAAGGGAAGTAACCCCAGAAAAGGACTTGCTACCTCAAGTCCTAATGGAAGGGGATTCCCCTTCTAAACACTAACACTCTCTCTCCCCTCCTCCCATCCCATCAATCATCACCAGATCTTCAATAAAAGTAAGTGTCATGTAATTGTGCATGCCTTTTTCAGTTTGTGTGTACTAAAATTAACATTTTTTTGTGGTAAAAAAAATTTTTTTTCATACTTTTGGGTGTCTTGCACGGATTAATTTTATTTCCATTATTTCTTATGGGGAAAATTAATTCGCATAGCGAACATTTCGCATAACGACCAGCCCTCTTGCACGGATTAAGTTCGCTATGCGGGGGTCCACTGTATAATATTTTTCTGAAGGCAGTGAAACTAAAAGTACAAAAATTTATGAAAAACTTACAGAATTATGCTTTTGCAAAGTTAGTTATCTTGGCGGTATTTATGCATCCATGATTTTGCCCTATTCTGGGCCAATTCCATTGTTCCAGTCGACCAGACTTACAGCTATTTTGCTAGTATTCCTTCTGTTCTATTGATTGAGTACAAGAAACTGTCCATTTACCCAATAAAGTGATCAGAAATTGGTAATTTGGCCAATTTCACACCAAATTAAAACTTGCCAATTTAAAAATAGGGTCCAGAATAAACAATGTAGACATTCCTGGCACTAAAAAACATTTCCTCTGTTCATTAGTTATGTCCTCAGGCATCTCCTAAATTATGTTTGATTTCCATTTTGAATTTTTAATCACGCAAAAAATAGAAGATTTAATGTTATGCAGAATGCTGCATTATTGTAATAATTGTATAAATAATGTCAGCGCATTTGTGAATGCATATTAGACCGACTAGTTGGATGCGTATTGGAAGAGTAATATAATTTGTGTAGCTGGAAATAATGACAAAAATCAAACATTTCTACTACTTTGAGTTCAATTTCAAGCTAATTTCTATAATATATCTTCCATTCTATTAAATGACACCAAGAAACTGAGAAAACAACCATAAAAACCATACAACAATATACAGCAATAGTACACATTTACTGCATAGACCCATTCTCTCATATCTAGGCCCAAATTTACCACTCACAGTTTAGCTGAGCTGAGCTCATCATGTAGTAAACCGACCCGCATGGTTGGTATTTTTATAGGAGAAACCCCCCATTATGCAGGAAGGAAACTGCATGTAGGCTGTTTAAGCAGTCAACTTTTTTTTTTTTAATACCACCAATATAGTACACCATTTTTTTGAGGTCTCTGCATATGACCCATTTTTTCTAATGATTTTATATATAAAAATATAGGAAAAGAGAGAATACCCCAAGTACAGTGGACCCTCAACCAACGATATTAATCCGTTCCTGAGAGCTCATTGTTAGTCGAAATTACCATTAGTCGAGTTAATTTTCCCCAAAAGGAATAATGGAAATCAAATTAATCCGTTCCTGACACCCCAAAGTATTGAAAAAAAAAAAAAAATTTTACTACATGAAATATTAATTTTAATACACACAAACTGAAGAAGACATGTACAATTACATGACACTTACCTTTATTGAAGATCTGGTGATGATTGATGGGATGGGAGGAGGGGAGAGTGTGGATGGTGTTAGTGTTTAGAAGGGGAATCCCCTTCCATTAGGACTTGAGGCGTCAAGTCCTTTTCCAGGGTTACTTCCCTTCTTTTAATGCCACTAGGACCAGCTTCAGAGTCACTGGACCTCTGTCGCACAACATATCTGTTCATAGAGGCCTGTACCTCCCATTCCTTTATGACATTCCTAAAGTGTTTCACAACATTGTCAGTGTACAGGTCGCCAACACGGCTTGCAGTAGCTGTGTCAGGGTGATTTTCATCAAAAAAGGTTATCACACTATGTATGCCACTACGATTCTTGAATCTCTCAAACCAACCTTTGCTGGCCTTAAATTCACTCACATCACCACTAGTTGCAGGCATTTTTCTAATTAAATTGTCATGCAACTTCCTAGCCTTTTCACATATGATCACTTGAGAGATGCTATCTCCTGCTATCTGTTTTTCGTTTATCCACACCAATAACAGTCTCTCAACATCTTCTATCGCTTGCGATCTCAGTTTCGAAAACATAGTTGCACCTTTGGCAAGAACAGCTTCCTTGATTGCTGTTTTCTTGGTCACAATAGTAGCGATGGTTGATTGGGGTTTTGTGTACAACCTGGCCAGCTCGGAGACACGCACTCCACTTTCATACTTAGCAATGATCTCTTTCTTCATATCCATAGTAATTCTCACCCTTTTTGCTGTAGGGTTGGCACTAGAAGCTTTCTTGGGGCCCATGGTGACTTATTTTGCAGGTGCAATCACTAAAAACGCTGTGATAATATGAAATGTTCGGATTGTATGTTTGGATGGGACCGCGGTGGCTGGCTGGCTTGTAAATACTGGAGCGCTCAGGCCACAAGTGGACGCGTCTCGAACGGAACGAATCGTGTTGGTCGAGTTTTTTAGCACTAGTCGAGGCAAAATTTTTGCGTTAAAATGTATCGCTAGTCGGATTTAATATTAGACGATGCCATCGTTGGTCGAGGGTCCACTGTATACCCTAGACTTGCTTAGGATACACTTCCCCCCCAAATTCTTTAGATTATATTTTTGTATATGTAGTTAGGTGACATCTATGACTTTCCCATGTATATTTCCACAAATATTATATTTAAAATTTCTGATCACCTTTTTGTTTTATTGATAACTTAAGCTTATGTGATAATTCAGAACATAAGATGATAATAAATATGTACATATACAATAAATCATTACTTCAATAATATTCTGCTTTCATTACATAGTGTAAAAGAGTTTAGGTCTAATATTTACCAGATGTTGCTATAGATGAAGTAATTCTAACATCCCTCTCAGTACGAGTTTCATAGGGACAAGGCACAGGTGCTCTGAAAAGGCACTTGGATGCCAGTGGTGACACGAGTTAGATCCTCGGGAACAGTGCTATGGTGCCACTGATTTTCTATTTTTGTGAAGTAATGTGATGTGATATTTTTAACAGGTTTATCTGGACAATACACATGTATAGATCCACAGATCACATGATAGGAAATAGTACAAGTACAGTAAATCTATCATGTAATCAAAGAGGTTCAGGTCAAATGAACATGAATATAATCTGAAGGCAATTGTGACTGATTATTCATATCTTAATAAACAATAAACAGTTTTAAGAGTATAAAATTAATTATTTGTGAAACCATGAATATGTTGCCTATGCACACAGCTTTTCCTAGTTTAAAGATTTGCTTTTAATAATTATATATCTTCTTACAGCTTTCACACAATATATTAAAACATATTTAATGCACTTTGTTAATACAGGCAACTCTCTGCTAACTTTGAATATACATATACAGATTTATGTAATTTCAGTAGTACCTCGGTACTCGAACTTAATTTGTTCCAGAAGGGTGTTCGAGTACTGAACAAATTTTTCCCAACCAATTTTCTTTTTGGTTGGCTGTTATCACTAATCTTCTTAGGCCCTTTGGTGACTTATTTATAAAAAAAAAAAAAAAAAAAAAAAGTGAAGAAACACGAAATAGTTTACAGCGAAGTTCTGGCAGGTTGTGTTTCTTTGGTTGAGTGCCAAGCAAACAGTCAACTACTGAGCAATTTTTTTTTTTTTACCAAACAAAGCGTTTGAATACCAAATTGTTCGAGTACCAAGGTTCCACTGTATTATCATCTGTTTATACATAAAATATATTTACCATCAGTGGAACAATGCATAGTCAAATTTTGGTACATTACTCTTTGATATGTCAGAGATAAAATTATCATCATCAAATTAGATGAGATATGACGGCTCCAAAGCTTGAGGTAGTTAGCTGTATAATGGTTAGATCAAGTCAGAAATGCCATCTTATTTTACAAGCACTATTATTCTGGTTTACCCCTGATGAGTTTGGAGTTTTTCTACTCCTGGAGTCTAGCCCTAGGCCAGGCTTGTCTGGTCATCCAGGCTGTTGCGCTGTTGGCAGCTTTCTGGCCTACATATCCGCCACAGCCTGGTTGACCTGGTTTGGTTTTATTTATTTTCAAAGATATAGTTTTTCAACTTCAACCACTCTTGAGTACTACTATAACAATGGTATTACCAGCAAGCAGACCTTTTAGACCTGCTACTTTGCTAATTTCTGAGTACCTTCTCCCCTTATGAATGTAATAATAATTCTCATCTGGGAGAGGATAGAATGGGAAAGGAAGAGGCAAGGAATGGGAACAAGGAAGCGTATCCCTCATGAGTACAGTGTGTAGTTATGAATTCCACCCCCATCCCCCCCCCCCAAAAAAAAAATAATACGAATTATATGTGCAAGATTATTACTGTGGTCCACATATCGAGTTAAAACATGGGCTTCAGTAGAAGAGTACAATTCACATAATATAATTTTTGCTTAGCAAACCTTTTCTTCTGTCCCTATCTAGGTTTGCTCAGAATATGCTTAAACAATGTATCCAGGATAGGGCAGAATACGTAAGGTATAGGTATGAAATAAAAAAATCCAATGAGAGTTACGTGCATTAACAAAACCTAAGAAATTTCTTGTATAGTAAACCTTCAATATAATGAACGTTTAAAATTGTGGTCAAAATCCACTTTTTAGTATCTGCCAACCCACAAGAGGGACCACAGCCCTTAACAAGACACTGACAATCCTCCCTATTAGTCAGTTTCATTGAGGGTTTACTGTACATCTCAAAATAACTATCACTGACATAATTGAAATAATAGCAACAATATACAGTACATGTAAGTATTTGTACAATTATTATACTCCAATGATATCTAATGAGCAATATAAAAATGCATATTTAATTTTCTTATTATAAGCAAAAATGCCATTTATATACAGTGACTAGTTAAATTATTAAAAACACTTGCATATTTCACATCAATGTAGGAATTTTTCAGCACCAAATGCATCATACAGTGCTAGAAAAAAAAAAGTTTTCTACATTTCAACCACAATTAATGGCCTCTGATAATAATCAGTCCATAGACATAGTTAAGCATCCATATCATAAATTTAAGAATGCTTTCAAATGTTTAATAAAGAAAAGAAATTACCTGAAAAATTACATAATAAGTTTTTACTATATTTAATGTATAAAAATTATATTTATACAATTTGGGCAGTGAACCATGACTTAGTCAGTCACATATATTATACATTATTAAGCAATAAAAAGGTGGCTTATTTGTAATATTCCTAATATAATAAAAAAAAGTTGTTTCCATACTACTAAGATATTAAGATTAAACGGAGTGCCCTAAATATTAGGACTTTTATTTGTCTACATAAAAAAAAAAACTATTTTTTCACTAAATATATTTTAATTTCTTAAAAGTATGATAACAAAAGTAATTTACATTAAGTCATTATATATGAATGTATATGTATGTAT
>NC_091302.1:55096084-55286084 GCF_038502225.1 Cherax quadricarinatus | reverse complement strand
TAAGTGTATTTTTGGGGGTCTAAAACGTATAATCTAATCTACTTTATTCCTTACAGGAACAATTTCATTCGGTACTGGCACTCTAACAGCCTTCTGGAACGAATTAAGTTTGTAACTCGAGGTACCACTGTATATATAAAGGAATCAAATTTTTTTTCATACAACCTCGAAGATTTAACATTGCCTGTCTCATTAAGTATCTACAGGACATCATATTATAATATAAATAACAAAAATCATAGTCACAAAAATAGTACAGTACATCACATCAGTTCACAGTTTTAATATGAAATAATGTCTATGGGATGTAAAAATGCTTAACAGTACAGTGGACCCCCCGCCTTACAATCAGCTCCCAACTAGAACAATTATGTAAGTGTATTTTTGTAAGTGTTTTTGTACATGTATTTTTGGGGGTCTGAAATGGACTAATCTAATTCACAATATTCCTTATGGGAACAAATTCGTTCAGTAACGGCACCCGAACAGACTTCTGGAATGAATTAATATCGCAAGTCGGGGGTCCACTGTATTTTCTTGGGTAATAAGTATAAAAACAAAATACTATGACACTTTGCTATATACAGAAAACAAACTATTGTCTTAATCTTTGCTATGTACAGAAAACAAACTATCGTCCTAATCTTTGTACAATATGGTGAGAGTGCAAGAGATTATAAATCTTAGTGTATGCGAATAATACAGTTTAGTAACGATGGCTTCATGGAAGCTTTTCTGTGAAATTTCTTTACAGCTTAAATTAACTTATGTTTTCCATAAAGAACATTTAATCTAAAATACTAAATCCCAATTTGTTCATGGGTTATATGAAGCTTTAAATATTCAGCTATGCATCTGGTTGTAGCATTATCACAGTGCCTATTTCTAATACTACCATGTATTAGTTTTTTATTGTTTTCAATACACAATTTATTAAATTTTTTATGATTTTTTTTTTCAGAATAATTCTTCAGTTGTTAATTAAAAATGACATAAGAGAGTTAGTTCTAATAAAAAAATTATGAATGAAAGATATATTTTCAAAAGTTATGGTTCCCACTGACACACTTTAGCTAAGGTTTTACTGAGGGCAGTGCCTGTGGGCACAAACTGCTTTAAAAATACTGTACATTATTCCTCTATCTTATCAGCTGGTCATTACTGTTTCATGTTATTGTATAACTTAGTTATGGATTAGTAATGCAGATGAATAAACTATTCTTGTGTAATTAATTTTTTGTATAGATATTTGCTTAATATCACTATGAAAGTCACTTGATAAAATGAAGAATTTTACCAACTGGAATGACTTTCATAGTGACATTAAGAAATGTATATAATAAAAAAAAATTCATTTGCCTGTTCAGTAAGTAGTCGATGAAAATCATTTAGTTTCTACTTTACATGTACCAAAACTCAGGTTTTATAAGCTAATGTACAGGTAGAACACTGTGCTTGTAAAATGAATTTCAGTTTCATGCATCAACATTTTCATCATTTAAAGATTCCTCTTAGTTTTCTTAACATGTGAAATAAATTTACCTAAATTACAAATTATAAAGGCAATTCATTTCTCATTTCCTGCACCTGATAAAACAATGCTCATGCAGTATACAGTCTGGTTGAAAAACTGCTTTATTAATTATGTGCAAAACCATATTACCTAGCAATTGGACTGTATTTCACTTGCCAACACTGTAAAGTGAAATATCGTACTCCCTCAGAATTCATGATGAATTTTTCATGGCTAGTGAATCTGCAGATAGAGAACCAATATTTCCTGAGTAAAGGGGAAGTCATTCCAAGCCCCTATGCCTAAACGTGGTATTTGAGAATTTTGCAATATTTTGTATCAGTCATGGTAAACAGGTCCTCTAAAGGAATACGTACTGCCAAAATACTTTTCAAAAATTAAGTTCTGGAAACCAGGCTCATAGATAAGGCCATTACACCAACAAGTCATAGATAATGGGCATTATGGAATAAAACAAAGCACCTGAACTTGTGGATGCCAGATAAGGAAATCCGAAATCTGAGGAAGAACAGTTGAGAAATGACTTCTTATTATATATAACCACATGCTTGTTATAAAATCCCAGCTGGTCCTTGCACTGTAGTAAACTTGCCTTACTAAGGACAATCATTAAAAGAATTACAGAATATTAATTATAAACAAAGACATAGGTTTTGTAATGTTTACATTGCTGTTTCTAATGGTTGACTTTGTGATCGACCTTGAGAAAAGTAATCTTCAGAAACTTCTGAAGGAGTTTTTGACTGTCTACCTGATAGAACATCTGCAGAAACATAGTGGAAAGGTGCTGCTTGATCTCTTGGTAAAGTTGCAGTAAGGTGTGGGTCTTGAGTATCCCTAGCCAAGTCTAACTCTTTCTTCATCTCTAAAGTTGAATCAGTGGTAACACTGCTTGCTGCTAACTGTGGATTGGATCCATGAAGAGACTCGTTTTTGAAGCTTGATGTTGTACTGGTGGGAAAAAAATTACATTGAAAGTATGCATCAAATTATAACAAAAAAGTACATTCCCTGTACTGATGTCCTGTTTGTTTTTTACAATTACACTATGACTTAAAATTTTTCATTTGCAATTGTAAATGGGAATAAATATTGTAGGTATATAGCATTATATATATGGATGTGAAGCTTGGGTGGTAAATGCAGCAACGAGGAGACGGTTGGAGGCAGTGGAGATGTCCTGTCTAAGGGCAATGTGTGGTGTAAATATTATGCAGAAAATTCGGAGTGTGGAAATTAGGAGAAGGTGTGGAGTTAATAAAAGCATTAGTCAGAGGGCAGAAGAGGGGTTGTTGAGGTGGTTTGGTCATTTAGAGAGAATGGATCAAAGTAGAATGACATGGAAAGCATACAAATCTATAGGGGAAGGAAGGAGGGGTAGGGGTCGCCCTCGAAAGGGTTGGAAAGAGGGGGTAAAGGAGGTTTTGTGGGCAAGGGGCTTGGACTTCCAGCAAGTGTGCATGAGCGTGTTAGATAGGAGTGAATGGAGACGAATGATACTTGGGACCTGACAATCTGTTGGAGTGTGAGCAGGGTAATATTTAGTGAAGGGATTCAGGGAAACCGGTTATTTTCATATAGTCGGACTTGAGTCCTGGAAATGGGAAGTACAATGCCTGCACTTTAAAGGAGGGGTTTGGGATATTGGCAGTTTGGAGGGATATGTTGTGTATCTTTATACATATATGCTTCTAAACTGTTGTATTCTGAGCACCTCTGCAAAAGCAGTGATAATGTGTGAGTGTGGTGAAAGTGTTGAATGATGATGAAAGTATTTTCTTTTTGGGGATTTTCTTTCTTTTTTGGGTCACCCTGCCTTGGTGGGAGACGGCCAACTTGTTGAAAAAAAAAAAAATATATAGCATTACTAAACCCATACCAATTTTTTAACACAAATTTAAGTTGTATATGATAGCTTATTATCTGGAAGCAGGGTATGGGTTTCCAGCAAAACAAAGAGAAATGCTTACATAAAAACAGCTTTTACAAATGACAACATTTTGCTCATCCAGAGTAAAGCATTACTTGACACAAAAGTTTGCCCTTGTATGGCATGTCCTATAAATTATCAGCCTTTTTTATGTATGTACACCTTTGGCATCTTATTCTTTCAGAGGCTTTATAAGTTGACAGCCCAACTGAGAATGATCCTCATACATTTACAGAGGTCCTGAATCCTGTTTTGGCTAATGTGTGTAATATTTATCACTTGAGTATAGTGTGAAATGCAATTAAGGTGTTTATATTGCCTTAACAAGGCAATGTAAGTAGAAAAGTAAGAATAATGAAGGGAAAAATAGAAACTTTTTAAAGAGACAACAGAGTAATAGAAAAGAAATATGTTTCATCCAAATCGAGGGGATTTCTATTTTTATATGGGTGGGCCCCTGGGCAATCAAAGTGATTCACTAAAATTAATTGTGCATTATGAACATTGATTAATATAATAAGTACAGCCTCTCCTTGCTTAGCAACATACAGTGGACCCCCGCATAACGATCACCTCCGAATGCGACCAATTATGTAAGTGTATTTATGTAAGTGCGTTTGTACGTGTATGTTTGGGGTTCTGAAATGGACTAATCTACTTCACAATATTCCTTATGGGAACAAATTCGGTCAGTACTGGCACCTGAACATACTTCTGGAGTGAAAAAATATCGTTAACCGGGGGTCCACTGTACTCATTTATCAACGACTCGGACTTACGACGGGTTCTCTGACCAGTATGCATACCTAAATAATGTATATTAGAGCTGATTTCCTCTATTGTGTTTATTACAATATACAGTACACTACTGTATAAACATTTAAAAATATACCAGAAATGTTATAAATGGTGCAACTGTGACGTTAAAACAATACCAAAGATGGTTTCCACAAACCCACTACCATTACAGTATGCTCCTCACTTAGCGACGAATTCATTTACCAACGAGGTCTTAGGAACGGAACTCCACCGTTAAGTGAGTAGAGGTTGTATAAAAAATAGCAGATTATTATTATTATAATAAAAAAGAAGCGCTAAACCACAAGGGCTATACAGCGCTGCAAAAAAGATAGCTGAGATGTTGCTCTCTAATGTGTGTTATTATATTATAATCATGGGGAGCACTAAACCCATAGAGATTATACAGCACCTGTGGGGGGAGGGGATGAAAGATATTCAGGCTTAATTTAGGGAACTGGAGCATGCATGCATGTACACACACACATGCACACAACCAGATAACTGCTGCAGCACATGGGCGCCTGGCAAACCTGAGAATAGCGTTCCGATACCTTAGTAAGGAATCGTTCAAGACACTGTATGCTGTGTATGTCAGGCCCATACTGGAGTATGCAGCACCAGTTTGGAACCCACACCTGGTCAAGCACATCAAGAAACTAGAGAAAGTGCAAAGGTTTGCAACAAGGTTAGTTCTGGAACTCAGAGAAATGTCCTACAGAGAAAGGTTGAGGGAAATCGGCCTGACGACGCTGGAGGACAGGAGGGTCAGGGGAGACATGATAACGACATACAAAATACTGCATGGAATAGATAAGGTTCACAGAGACAGGATGTTCCAGAGAGGGGACACAGAAACAAGGGGTCACAGTTGGAAGCTGAAGACTCAGATGAGTCAAAGGGATGTTAAGAAGTATTTCTTCAGTCAGAGTTGTCAGGAAGTGGAATAGTCTAACAAGTGATGGAGATAAATAACAAAAAAAGGCACAATACCGTGACTGGAACGATACACAAATAACCCGCAAATAGAAGAGAGGAGCTTACGACGACGTTTCGGTCCGACTTGGACCACTTAAAAAGTCACACTAACCAGAAGTGGAGCAGGACGGCTATATATAGGCAGGAAGAGGTAGTGGTAGTGGTGGTGGTAGTGGTAGTTGTGGTGGTGGTGGTGGTGGTAGTGGTGGTAGTGGTGGTGGTAGTGGTGGTGGTAGTGGTAGTATTAGTAGTAGTATTAGTAGTAGTATTAGTAGTAGTAGTATTAGTAGTAGTAGTATTAGTAGTATTAGTATTAGTAGTAGTAGTATTAGTATTATTATTATTATTATTATTATTATTATTATTATTATTATTATTATTGTTGTTATTATTATTATTATCAGCAGCAGCAGCGGCGGCGGCGAACTAAGGAGGAGGAGCCAGTCAAATATAAAGACAGGAGAGCACTGCAAGGGAGCTAGGTGATGTAGGGGAGGCAGGAACCATACACAGCTTTAAGACTAGGTACGACAAAGCTCAGGGAGCAGAGAGAGGACCTAGCAGCAATCAATGAAGAGGGGGCCAGGAGCTGAGTCTCGACCCCTGCAACCACAATTAGGAGAGTATACACACACACACACAGGCGATCTTAACAATACAAGAAGGGGTGTTAATCATTAGCTCAAGTACTTTCATACTTCTCAGTGCATCATCAGGAGCTGTGCAGTGTTACAAGGGTAGCAACAGGAGAAGTAAGATAAGTTTTCTCGCAGTATGGTAGCACGGTGGCACCAGCCTCTGACTGAGCGAGGGTAGCAGAATACCAACCACACACCGGTCCCTCTCACACCCTACTCCATATGGGGTCGGGTGGAGTAGGCCTCAGTTTGCAGATAGCATGAGGTGAAATAACTAGAAGATAGTTACTAGCCAGCCCTAAGCTTCTAACCGCTGGGGACAGGTCATGTGACATAAGAGGTTACATTACAATAGTGGATCATTTACATACAGAATGCAGCTAATGTGAACAACCTCTAACTAATGAAACAGAGGGAATAAATCCCTTATTTTGTCAACCGGTGTCACAGAACATTCCAGAATGTTCAGGAAATACTCTCAGTGTCAATTAATATGCTTGTGTGAATTAACATATTCAGGCTTTTCTTTCTTACAACACCTGAGCAAAGCCTGATTTTTAACACCATTACCATCATTATTATCCACTATCATCTGGTAATATCATTATTATTGTCATTATAATATTACTAATAACCTAATTCAGAAAACCACTAAACTAGTTGCAATCACCTATGTGTACCTTGTACCACTCTACTTAGAAGGGTTAGGACCTCAAAAGGTCACTCTGCATTTCTTTTGGGCTATCCTAGGATTATCGCACATATGCACCCATACCTAAATAAACCCCCATACCTATTTCCTTACTACTGATGTTGTAGCTGAGAATGTTATACGTACCATGATGTTCAGTTTGCAGACTCTGGTTGAACATAACCGAAACATCACGAAACCCCCTGGCATAAGGAGCAGTCCTGTGCCTTTGTATAACATTGTTGTTTAAGGCTGTGCACAATGGACTCGACTAAATAACTATCGAGCTTGTACAGCCCATAATTTGAGTTATATACGGCATTCCTCTCATGTTTCAAGAGGGAGGACTCAATCATGTTTTTTTCTATGATGGAACTGTTGGGTACAATTATCTGGGTAGCAGCCCGCCCCAGTGGGTGATTGCAAGAGCTGACGTGGTTCAAGATCGCATTTGACAGCTGGCCTGTCCTGATTGAGTGCTGGTATTAGGATAATATAATCTAGTTTCCAGAGATTTACCTGTCTGACCAATGTTTGAGAATGGGCAAAGAGTACATGGGACCTTGTAGACACCACTCAAATTATTAGGAGGTTTTTTTTAATCAATCTCTGTTTCACTGTCCTAGTGTTTTTGAAAGTCAGATTTATATTGAGTTCTTTTAGTGCCTCATACAGGCAGACCAAATTTTCATTGTATGGCAAGACAAATACATTTTTCCTGTTGGGCATTTCCTTAGGTTGTCCTGTAGAAAATGCTCCTAGTTGACAAGCGGACCTTCTCAACAAAATCCTTGGGGTATCTCAGTTTTGTGGTTATGTTAAATATCTTGTTGATTTTATCATCTAAATACTCAGGACTACAGATACACAAAGCTCTCAGGAACACTAAGGAAAACACTCCTTTTGACCCTAGATTCATGATAATGATAATAATAATGATACTAGCAGATGATAGTGGATAATAATGATGGTAATGGTGTTAAAAATCAGGCATTGCCCAGTTGTTATAAGAAAGAAAAGCCTGAATATGTTAATTCACACAAGCATATTAATAGACGCAGAGTATTTCCTGAACATTCTGGAATGTTCTGTGACACTGGTTGACAAAATAAGGGATTTATTCTCTCTGTTTCATTAGTTAGAAGTTGTTCACATAAGCTGCATTCTGTACGTAAATGATCCACTATTGTAATGTAACTTCTTACATGGCATGACCTGTTCCCAGCAGTTAGAAGCTTAGGGCTGGCTAGTAACTATCTTCTAGTTATTTCACCTCATGCTATCTGCAAACTGGGGCCTACTCCACCCGACCCCATATGGGGTGGGGTGTGAGGGGGACCAGTGTGTGGTTGGCATTCTGCCCCTTGCTCAGTCAGAGGCTGGTGCCACCATGCTACCATACTCCAAGAAAACTTACCTTATTTCTCCTGTTCTTGCCCTTGCAATATTGCACAGCTCTTGATGATGCACTGAGAAGTGTGAAAGTGCTTGAGCTAAAGATTTCCACCCCTCATGGCTTATCTTACAGAGGTATATACAATTAAGCATCAAAGAGAAAGCCAAAGCAATCTGCTCAAATCTTAATGTTAAGAAACTGTAAACACAAAGAAAACCATTTCAGATACTATCTTTATAAGTAAAGCCTACTGTGACACATAGTTTCTATTTGTACATCATTGTTAGTACAGTGGACCCTCGACTAACGATGGCATTGACTAACGTTAAATCCGGCTAACAATACTTTTAACGCTAACATTTTGCCTCGGCTAACGCTAAAAAACTCGACTAACGATATTCGTTCTCGGGTATCAATTAATATCGTTAGTCGAGGGTCCACTGTACTTTGTAGTATATCCAGCCAGACCTGGTGCCTACACATTAATGGTTTACTATACCACTAGCTCAGTAAATACAGAAATAAAATTAATACTGGTAGAAAATCTGACTCTCTTCATATATAGATATCAAGTTAAGGAAGAAATATCAAAGGATTTACCTATGTAACAGAAAGTCAGTAATAAGAGTTTTGAATATCAATATGGTATACAATACCGACAAGTTGGTAAGACACGAAGGCAATTTATGCATTCTTATTCTGAAACGTTTTGCCTACACAGTAGGCTTCTTCAGTTGAGTACAGAAAGTAGACAGGAGCAGCAGAAATATGAAGATGATATAATCAGTCCACCACCCTTGAAGTTGTAGAATTTGAGGTTGTCAGTCCCTCAGCCTGGAGAAGAATTCTGTTTCATAGTATGAAACATCTTCAAGGGTGATGGAATGATTACATCGTTTTCATATCTCTGCTACTTATGCCTACTTTCTGTACTCGACTGAAGAAGCCTACTGTGTAGGTGAAACGTTTTGGAATAAAGATGCCTAAATATTGCCTATGTGTCTTACTTACCACCAATAAGAGTTCTGTAGAGTAAAATGCAAAAAAAAATATGTATAAAGGATTCCTGCAAGAAGGCCTATGGTGGAAGTGCTGTGGAGATGCCAACAAGTTTTAGGTAAAAGACATGAGTCTTTTGCCTACAAGAAGGCCTATGAAAACTCTCACTAAATTACTAAGTTATATTTCTTGATAGAAAGTAAAGTTGCAGTAAACCATGCAGAAGGCAATCTTCCCAAGTTAATTTGTGCAAGCTAAGCAATCCGCTCGCCTTTTTTCCCTCATCAATTCTATGATTAACCTCATCCTTCATAAATCCATCCGCCGACACGTCAACTCCCAAATATCTGAAAACATTCACTTCTTCCATACTCCTCCTCCCCAATTTGATATCCAATTTTTCTTTATCTAAATCATTTGATACCCTCATCACCTTACTCTTTTCTATGTTCACTTTCAACTTTCTACCTTTACACACACTCCCAAACTCATCCACTAACCTTTGCAATTTTTCTTTAGAATCTTCCATAAGCACAGTATCATCATATGTGCATGTATGTATGTATGTATGTAAGTGTTTCTTCTTTTTCAGGGCACCCTGCCTTGGTGGGAGATGGTTGGTGTATTAAAAAAATGTAAAATACATGTATAGTGTCGCATATATACAAAAGTGAACAAGCCTTAAAGAGCAACACCTAAAATTAGTATACTTATAATTGAAATAATAAATGAGATAATGGGAAGCTTCTACTACAGGTCGGCCATCACTAATCCAGCATCATTGAGACCTGTAGTGTGCCAGATTAATGAGTTTGCCGGATTACAGAGTGTTAGGTTAGAATACACCTAATTAACCTATCAATACTCTTTCTGCTACATCTTCCTCTTCATCACTGCTTTCTCCTCCACTGGCTTACTGCTGTGGATTTACAACCATCTGCACAATTTTTGAGTCAGTATAATAATGAAATTTGAGTCAGTATAACGATCTGAGTCAGTATAATGATGAAATTTGAAATTATGCTAGCTGAAATTAGTGCCGGATTACTGATGAAACAGGATAACTGATTGCCAGATTAGTGATAGCTGACCTGTAATATGCTGTAATAAAAGATCAATGTTGAGATTGTATTTGTTCAAGACAACATAGTACATAGATACACAAGCTTAATCCCATGACCCTAATACAAAGTTCATGTAACATGAGAAACAAGTAGTAAACTGAAGAAATGTACATCCTATCTATAATTTAATGAGCTCAACAATAACTCTAAATAAATTATTTTATTTTAATTTATTTTATCAGAAAATATAATATGATAGTTCAGTGTGATTTAAGCTTAATTAATACTGAGCTGCCTCTAATATATTCAAGTACCAAACCACAAATACACCAACAATACTGCACATAATTCAAGCAAACTCCCAACATTTATACCAGTTAATTCATCTAGATTACCCGTGCAAAGACAAGGGTCGGCCAAAGCTGTACATGTAGGGATTGCTGAATCTGTCAAAACTGCTGTGGAAGGAAATTTGTTATTAGTTTGTATCATGCAAGTGGTGATTATTACATTCTATTTATTCTCTATAGCTGTTATTTTAATTTGACACTGGCCAAGTAAGTGGAAATAATAAATACCTGTACTTTCCTGACAGAGTAACAGATTCTAATTAACTTACTCTTCAGAAATGATAGATTCTGACCAAAATAGTAGTCCTCATGCATCCCATATGCAGTGATAAACAAAAACAGTGTATATCAATACTGTTCTATGACCAAGTCCTACCTTGGAACATGAGAGCCCTGCCATGGAAGCTGAGGTAGGGGTCGTGCCCCAGGTGGACGTGGTAGTGGCAAATAATGCTGATTACTTGAAGGCAGGTGTCGGCCAAGACCATAAGTAGAGAAAGTTGGTTTACCATAACTGTAAATGTAAATATAAAGGCTTCGTACAAGCAAAGAGAGTGTCACTAGAACCACATTCAAGGATGAGTTATCACCATGTTCCTCTGTGCAAGTGAATAAGAATCCTATTGGCGATCGTTCTGAAAGAAGAATGCAGAATCCTCTAGTGTATTATTTTAAGAGAAGAATGCAAAATAATCGAATGAGAAAAATGACATAATTAAAATACTGTTAATACCCACTTAACAACATTCTGATGTAAGAGACTCATATTTGCACTATTAGTTGAAACAATAGGGAATACATTCACTGTATGATGCCCTTGGTTCTGATACAGTACAAAAAATATCACAGCATCTGGCTCTCACCAGGTTAGCCGATGTTGGCCTGTGAAGACCAAATGAACAGTGGCAAGGCTCATATGCTAGGTGATAAAAACTCTCCTGGTCATTATTTTGAAGCATCAAGATGCCCTGTGGCTCATACATGCCAGTTTTAGCCTTGCTTTAACATTATATTTAGTTTTACCTTAACCAACACAAATTCCAAAAGGTCATTAAGTGCTGAAAATTTCAGTTTATCTGATGCTGTAAGCACAAGGCTCGCATAGTGTCGGGACCTCTGTATAAAAGTGAGCTGAGTAACAGTTCGCGTTACCCACATAGAAATCTTTATCAAAGAAACTTATGGGGTATAGTAAATCCATTTAACATTTCTTAAAATAATACAATATAGCTGATTCTGATTCTGAGCTATAATCAATGCTAAAAATTTACATAGTTCTATTTCCTTATGTATTACTCTAATGGCTTTTACATTGAAAATCCATAAAAACTCATCAAAATACTTTATAAAAATGTCCGCATTATGATGGCTACGAGAAAGATCACATTTCATCTCATCATGCCAAGAAATCAACTAATGTTACTGAGTGTTCCTCTTATATTTTTCTTTTTACTTGTTTTCTAGTTTTTAACCAAATGTGCTTATTCTCTGTATACACCACAATGGCATATGTGTAATGCTTTTGTGTATTTTATGAATCTTCACAGTATATTAATTTGTTCTATATATCTCCACTTAAGTATTAAGTTTATAGGAAGCAAATACAGTAAAGGTGTACAACAGGTGTTTTGGAATGCACCTGTGTCATTAAGTGAGGATTATCTGTATTTTAAACACTTGTGACATGAGGAAAATGGCTCACATGCAGTAATTATGGTGGTTAATGGAATACATGGCAGAACATGAGTTTCTAGCATGGATATATTAACAGATATTCAATATTACAGTACAATACATAGCAATACATAGTTGTCTGAAATTTATACACATTTTTCTGTGGTGGCAAGAGTACAATTTGAAGCAAGAGCTGTATATGTTATTTTAACCATGTTTTATCTACTGTTTTAACAAACAACTTTTCAGTTGATAGTATTAAAAAGAGAAGGCATGTAATTCATGAAACAAACTCATGTCTGTCATAGTATTTCTGAGCAGCATTACAGACTAACAAGAATATTGGTGTCATCCCGGTCTGCTAGCAAACAAGACAAGACATACCATGCATATTAAAACACAGCAACAACAGAGCTAAGTCTTGAATACAATATCAGTAATTACTGTATTATTAATACTGTAGCTACTTTCCCATGCATCTCCTGTATATCATGACAGATACTGATATGATAAGCATGCAGTCAACTTACAAAAGCCTGAAATGAACTATATCTCAATAGATAAACATTAAAAGTATTATTTGTTTAATTTTTACATTAACTGAATGTTATATGGATGTAAAGTTGGGTACAGCATTTCATTTCAGAGAGTTTGTCAGTACATAGCTTAGCAAACTGCCCTAGGTAAACTTGATTTAAAGGATGATGATGAGACAAGATTCAAACTGATGCAGTGAACTTTGTCCCATATTTCTGAAGTACATACATTAAATTGAGGGTTTACTACTGTAATTACTTATTTGAATTGTAAGAGATAGGGAAGGTGGGCTCTAGCTCTTAGTCCTACCTCTTTAACTTTATACCAAATGACACATCAAAGCTTTATCATATCTACTTTTGAACCTGTATATAAAGTCTGCTTCTACAGTCACTGTTAAGTTCATTCCTCTTCTTTACCACTCATATGTTGAAGTACATTATTTTCAGTCAGTCCTGCACCCTATGTGTGAAATTTCCAACCACACCTTCCTATTCTTGATTCAATTCTACCTTGTTTATGCTAAAGAGTATTTTATAACCATATTCCCTATTGTTCTTCATTTTTCCAGAGACATTACTAGATATAAGGCTTGCAGCTAATTTATCATGTGATCAACATCATCTTAGTGATATTTTTACATTTACACAAAATATTTGGTATCTTGTTATTAGTTGCCTGAAATGGATTGCATAATTAGTGGCTTTCTTTTGTGCCTTCCATTTTATTAATTCATTTAAAATACACATCTGTATGGCATAAAGAGATAAACATTATTATTATATTTTGCAATACATGCAATCCTGACTGATGGTGAATATCGCACATAGGAATCCCATTATAGCATGTAAAAGATAAAGACTCATTCTGAGACTCCGCTTTATATTGTTTTGCCTTAAGGCATTCTGCTAATACAGAATTTCAAATTATGACCAAAACTCGCTATATGGCTCCCCCACCTGACTTTCTTATATGGCCACCACACCCCACCCGGTTTGTTTCCATTCTCAGTGAGCATATTGTCTCTCCATTATGTCTGGAAACTTTCTAAAATTTCAAGTATTTTAAAGTTATTTCATGTTTTATATAGTATACTCTGATAATTATACTTATGTGTACCTGTACCTAAATAAACTTACACACTGTGCTGGCGTGCAGGTACACATTAAAATCACTAAGAGTGTCTTATTAGTCTTGAGGACACCATATTAATAATGATGATAATAATATGGAATAATAATCACTCAGTACATTAAATGTCGTAGGTTATGTTAATATAAACATTTTCATTAATTCATCTATGATATTTTTTTCAAAATTATATAATAAACGTGCTACATAACAAATATGATAAATACACCCCACAGTAGAATAAATTAACAAATATGAGATGTAACATGTAGATGAAGGTGTATGACCCAAAACCAGACGCATTCGTCTGCTTGCTTACATACTCAACGTCTCTCTTCTCTCATTTACTCGTTCTCTCTCTCTCTCTCTCGTTTATTCATTTTACCTCGTTTATTCACCTCTCACCCTACATTAAAACTACAAATATTTTAAGGTAAGTAATGAGTGTACTGTGTGTGTATTTTACTTTTTATTGTTTTTAATGCCTAGTTCTACTGCTAAATTAATATATGTAATATAAACTTGTTATCTGGCATTTATATGCATTTATAAGTGGAAAAAATGGCATTCTACTTTCAGTGGTAGCCTGGAACCTAACATGCTGTATAAGTGGGGTCCTACTGTATATTACTTTATTTCTCAGTTGTTTACCAAATGCACTCATGCTTTTGAATGTTTATATATGTGTTAAGAGCTCACATTTTTTATGGTAAAGATTTATCAAGAACTGTAGATTTGTTATTTACATTTTGTCATCACATGATTAGTTGGCAAGACAGGGGCCATTGGTTGGTCAGGGATAGTGGTGGGTAGTGAGCTAGGGAGGGTAGCCTCAGCCCTGCTGAGTGGGGAGGTATGAGAAGTGGGTTGTCTGGGTTCCAAGTAAGAAAGCCCCAGGCCTAGCTGGTAGTTGAGTCCCTCACTGCCTCTCTGCTCACTCTCTCCCTCACTAATTCACTGCATCCCTGCCTCCATAAGTGATTCACTTCCTATCTTTCTCATGGTTTCCTTTACAGATTCACTGTCTCCCAGCATGCTTTACTGATTCACTCCCTCACTTGCATATTTACTACCTTACTGCTTCTCTTAGTTTCATTGCATACTTTATTATTTACTTTGTTAGTACAGGAGGGGGGAGAAAAGAGCTCACATGTTTTAGACATGTTTAGTGGGCGAGGTGTGGGGACATCATACAACACCATCCCTCGCACTTACCACTACCTTCAGCACACTACATGTGCTCACTGGATTTACCATGCCAAAATTTGTTTTCTTTCTATTAATACCTTTCTTATGAATGTCAGCGTAAATCAGTTTAGAGGGATAATTAATTTGACACTGGTAAGATAATTAAATGGTGCTGTGTTTGGCTGATCGCATACAAGTGAAAATGCACAACCACCACTCATTCCAATCTTCCAATCACATAACAGTGAATTTTTGCAGCATATAGCAAATTTCTGGTAGAAATAGGGTTGCAGCAAGTAAGAGAAACTGCACAGAGTGAATCCATATAAAATGAGGGATACATGTACATGAAACAACTTTGATTGGATGAAATTGTAAATTGTCTACAGTAACTGTTACCATTAACCCTTTCAGGGTTTCGGCCGTACTAGTACGGCTTACGCTCCAGGGTTTTTGATGTACTAGTACGCCTAAATTCTAGCACTCTCAAATCTAGTGAGAGAAAGCTGGTAGGCCTACATATGAAAGAATGGGTCTATGTGGTCAGTGTGCGCAGTATAAAAAAAATCCTGCAGCACACAGTGCGTAATGAGAAAAAAAAAAAACTTTGACCGTGTTTTTGGATTAAAACAGGGACTTTGCACTGTATTTTCGTATGGTATTTATTGTTGTATTCTAGTTTTCCTGGTCTCATTTTATAGAATGGAAGACATATTACAGAAATTGGGATGATTTTGACTGGTTTTACAATGAAAAGTACCTTGAAATTGAGCTCAAAGTAGCAGAAATGCTCAATTTTTACCAAAGTTCAAAAGTAAACAAATCACGCCAAGTGTCCAATGCACGTCAACTGGTGAGTCTAATATTCTTTCACAAGTGCGCTGATATTATTTATACCATTTCTACACTGATGCAGTAGTCTGCATAACAGTAAATCTTTTATTTTTTGAAAGAATAAAAATTCAAAGTGGAAAGCCAAAGAAATATAAGAGGGGCCTGGGGATGAGACTAACGAACAGAGAACTTGTTACTTTAGTGCCAGGAATGTCTTTCTTGTTTATTCTGGAATCTATTCGGAAATTGGCATCTTTTGAAATTTGTGTGAAATTGGCAAAATTGCTAAATTCTGACCACTTTATTGGATAGTTGAAATTGGTAAATGGGTGGTTTCTTGTACCCATGCGACAGAAAAAATGGAGTTCTAGCGAAATAGTTATGATTTTTGTCGACCAGTATATTGGAATTGGCCGAAAATAGGGCTCAAAGTGGGCAAAATCGCTGATGCGTAAACATTGTCGAGACCGCTAACTTCGAGAGAGCATAATTGGGTAAGTTTTCCATCAAATTTCATACTTTTGGTGTCATTATGATCGGGAAAAGATTCTCTACCTTTTCATAAGAAAAAATAATTTTTTTTTTAAATTGGGGACCCTGAAAACAAGTCTCTGAGAGAGCCTGTGGACCCTGAAAGGGTTAAATCTATTATAGCTTAGATAGTCTTAAGTTAATTTTAAGCCTGCCCATAATGCTCTGCATACAAGGGGCTTTCGACATGTACACCCAACTACTATAATACCTTGTACAACTATGTATCATGTCCTAATAAAATATTATTATTATTATTATTTTTATTATTATTATTATTTTTATTATTATTATTATTATTATTATTATTATATTACAAATGTTTAAAAAATTGGATCCACAGTTCCAGTAAAATTCTAAAATTTGGTACTTTGGGAGCAGTAGTACTGCATTCTTTGTAACTACAGTAAATAATAAACCATGATGCTTTAGAGACATGTGAGGTATAAAATCTGTTGGTCTGGTACACTGGCAAATTATTATGTGACCTCTGTTGGTTCGGCAAAATGGATAATCTGACAAAGCTTTGGAACTAAGGGTGCCAGAAAAATGGTGGTGTATAGCAAACATGGTGGACATAAGAGCTAATTTTCTTTTACATTGTATACATAGTTGCTCTTCTTTGATATTATAAATACATTTTTATTTTTATGTATATCAATATGCATTTGTTTTTATGAGGATAGTGAGGCTCAGGTTAGGGTGTGTAGAAGAGAGGGAGACTACTTCCCGGTAAAGGTGGGTTTTAGACAGGGATGTGTAATGTCACCATATATATTTATAGATGGGGTTGTAAAAGAAGTAAATGCTAGGGTGTTAGGGAGAGGGGTGGGATTAAATTATGGGGAATCAAATACAAAATGGGAATTGACACAGTTACTTTTTGCTGATGATACTGTGCTTATGGGAGATTCTAAAGAAAAGTTGCAGAGGTTAGTGGATGAATTTGGGCGTGTGTGTAAAGGTAGAAAGTTAAAAGTGAACATAGAAAAGAGTAAGGTGATGAGGGTATCAAATGATTTAGATAAAGACAAATTGGATATCAAATTGGAGAGGAGTATGGAAGAAGTGAATGTTTTCAGATATTTGGGAGCTGACATGTCAGAGGATGGATGTATGAAGGATGAGGTTAACCAAAGAATTGATGAAGGAAATAAGGTGAGTGATGCATTGAGGTATATGTGGAGACAAAAAATATTAGCTATGGAGGCATAGAAGGGAATGTATGAAAGTATAGTGGTACCAACACTCTTATATGAGTGTGAGCTTGGGTTGTAAATGCTGCAGCGAGGAGATGGTTGGAGGCGGTGTAAATATTATGCAGAGAATTCAGAGCGTGGAAATTAGAAGGTGTGGAGCTAATAAAATTATTAGTCAGAGGGCTGATGAGGGGTTGTTGAGGTGGTTTGGTCATTTAGAGAGAATGGATCAAAATAGAATGACATGGAGAGCGTATAAATCTGTAGGGGAAGGAAGGCGGGGTCGGGGTCATCCTCAAAAAGGTTGGAGGGAGGGGGTAAAGGAGGTTTTGTGAGTGAGGGGCTTGGACTTCCCGCAAGCATGTGTGAGCATGTTAGATAGGAGTGAATGGAGACAAATGATATTTGGGACCTGATGAGCTGTTGGAGTGTGAGCAGTGTAATATTTTGTGAAGGGATTCAGGGAAACTGGTTATTTTTGTATAGCCGGACTTGAGTACTGGAAATGGGAAGTACAATGCCTGCACTTTAAAGGGGGTTTTTGGGATATTGGCAATTTGGAGGGATATGTTGTATCTTTATACGTATATGCTTCTAAATTGTTGTGTTCTGGGCATCTCTGCAAAACCAGTGATTATGTATGAGTGAGGTGAAAGTGTTGAATGATGATGAAAATATTTTCTTTCTTTTTGGGTCACCCTGCCTCGGTGGGAGACGGCCAGCTTGTTAAAAAAAAAAAATCAATATTCAATATATTGCAGCACTTGATTTATACCACACACTGAATTCAGTGTCAGTGGCTCATTAAAATTTAAAATTCTTTTGATACTACTAAATATTAAAAATAGTTTGATATGAAATTTATGAATGACTAAGTATGTAATCATTATTGATGTTCAGAATGACAGTTAGCATTTACACCTTATAGTATTGTTAAAATTATTTCAGTGATCCTAAATGCACTACTTATCCCTGTGTTGCCATGCATAAAAACTGGGGAAAAGCTATATTAAATATTAAATGCACAAACCAAAGTTGATTACTTATCATCTTACCAGAGCCACTCACAAATCTGGTGATCCATATTATACTGAGTAAATTTGTATTACAGATGACAATGACAACATACATGCAATATACAAATGTTCAAATTTATATATCTGATACTTATCCTCTTAAGAAACTCCTCTTCCTTGAGGAAATAACCCTTGGATACTCTACTCAGGGTAATTCATCTAAATTCAAGCATTAAAAACTGAACGTGTGTTTGAAATACATGTACATATATCTCAATGAGTTCCACATGCTGGTTTTACTACGTTCTACATGTACATAACTGAAAGCTTCACTTTCTTGCACAAAGATACAAGAATGTGTGGAAAGAATGAACTGTCTTAGTAAGTACAGGTATTTACAAATGAAAAATGGGAAGATACAGAACAGGAAAATATAGAGTAATTAGGCACTGTAATGCTAATTCATAAAATGTCAAGGAAGAATGATGCAAATGATGCCTTATGAAGTTGAGGCAAAAATGTCATGATACATATGAAATCTTGGTCTGTTTTTTAATACTGCTGACTGCATTAAAACATGCAGAGAATAAGGTTATCATCCAAATCAACAAAGATAAACTAATGAGATAAGACAGTATATTCATTTGACCTGCACCAGATATGAACTTGGGGAATACATACTTCAACAATTCGCAACCAAGAACTTTATACCCCCTTACAATACGAGCTGTTTACAGGTCACTACATATCCTCCTTGTTCATGGCAACAGCAGGCAGACTCTGCTGCATGGTCAGCTGTACATGGCCTCCAGTTTCATACAGAAGTATTCCATGCTCAAACTATTTTGCTGTAATCTCTGCCTTCACAACCTGTGACAACACCATTAGTCTGACATGACTCATAACAAATTATATTCCATCGATCCAAGTTTAGGTTTCTTGCCTTCTTGTTATCAATGCTGAGGTTGGGAGACTATGCTCTCCCATCTTCGCATCAGGCACACCAGTCTTACTCATGGGTATCTCATGGAGAGGCACCCTGTTCCACTCTGTGAGAACTGTTAAGTTACAATTTCAGTTTGCCATAGTCTTTCGGACTGTCCTCTCTTTCAAAGAGCATGCAGAATTTACCTCCAATGTTGTCACCACTAACACCCTCACATAATCTTATCTCCTTGCTGATGACCCCACCTTTGACACAGACTCTAGAACTCCTCACAACCCTTACCAACTCTACTTCTGTTTCCTCTCCACCTTCACTAGTCTCTCCAGCAATACCTCCTGCCCTGCAGTGCTGTTTGATCCTCAAATGCAGATCTTGCTGCACTCAGCACCGTAAATGACGAACTTTAAAAGATATCTACTTGTATCACAATCAAACTCACACTTGATGCTGATAAGACATTTTACATAATGTTTGGGAACAAGGATAAAAATATTCTTTGATCATGAAAGGCATCATGAGGGCAAATTGTTAGGAGTAAACCTGGACAGCAAACTGAAATTCAACCCTCATATCCAGAATATTTCTGATTAAATTTCCAGAACAGTGGACATTCCTACTCTTTACTAATCCCTAAATCTATCCCTACCTCACCTATCGTATTTATGCATGAGGATCCACCAGAAATTAGCTCCTAGAATTATCAATTATTCAGGTTCTAGGCAACACACACTTTTTTCAAAAGCTTAAATTTGCTTAACATAAAAAATAATCAAACTTTCTACTGTGCACTTTGTGTATGCAAGGCACTCACTGCTAACATTAACCCATAGCTTAAACTCTTTTTTTTATTGAGAGCTGCACAGAACACAAACTCAATACAAGGAATACATTTCTTTGATATACTACATGTATGACTCAACTTGTTCAGAACAACATGCAAAATAAATGCTAAAAAACCTAGAACTCATTGCCAGAAAATGCAAAAAGTTTACTATTTGCCAACAGCTTTAATAACAGTTAAAAACACCTATCAAATCTTGCTTAAACAAATGTTGTATCTAGTAAATATGTGTACCTGTAAATACTCGTGCAATACTGTCACCATTATACTTCTATTACTACATAAAATGCACATCATTGATCTATTATAAATTCAATGTACATTATCTGTAATTGCCTTAAATTATACTATGCTATCACTTGAATTAAGTAGTAAGTTCTAGGATTACTTTCTATGAAATGCTAAGCATAATTTTATCAAAATTAACTATATGCACTGTAAACTTCTTTGTATACCTGGAGAGGGTTTTGGGGGTCAACGCCCCTGCAGCTTGGTCTGAGACCAGGCCTTGTGGTGGATCAGGGTCTGATCAACCAGGCTGTTACTGCTGGCTGCACGCAAACTGACATACGAACCACAGCCCAGCTGGTCAGGTACTGCCTTTAGGTGCCTGTCCAGTGCCTTCTTGAAGACAGCCAGGGGTCTATTGGTAATCCCCCTTATGTATGCTGGGAGGCAGCTGAACAGTCTTGGGCCCCAGACACTTATTGTGTTATCTCACAACACACTGGAAGTGATTTTCATGTGCAAGTTTGGTACTAATCCCTCTAGGATTTTCCAAGTGTATATTTTCATGTATCTCTCTCACCTGCATTCCAGGGAATACAAATCAAAGGACTTCAACTGTTCCCAGTAATTTAGGTGCCTTATCATAGTTATGTGTGCTATGAAAGTTCTTTGTACACTCTCAGAGGTCAGCAATTTTGCCTGCCTTGAAGGGGGCAGTTAGTGTACAGCAGTATTCCAGCCTAGAGAGAACAAGCAATTTGAAGACAATCATCATGGGCTTGGCATCCCTAGTTCTGAAGGTTCTCAATATCCATCCTATCATTTTCCTAGCAGATGTGGTAGATACATTGTTGTGGACTTTGAAGGCAAAATCCTCTGACATTATCACTCCCATGTCCTTCATATTACGTACTTTTTCACTCTATTGTATGGTTAGAATTCGTTGTATACCCTGATACAGTTTTAATCTCAAATTTTCTATATCTGAGTAGTTGAAATTTCTCTTCATTGAGCTTCATATTGTTTTGAGTGGCCCATTTGAAGATTTGGTTGATGTCTGCTTGGAGTCTTGCGGTGTCTTTGATGGAGGTCACTGTCATGGCAATTCGGGTATCATCCACAAAGGAAGATACAGAGCTATGGCTTACATCTCTACGTCAGATATGAAGATGAGGAACAGAATGGGAGTGATTAGTGTCTTGTGGAACAGAGCTTTTTACCGTAGCTGCCTCAGACTTTACTCTGTTTACTATTAGTCTTTGTGTTTTATTTGTCAGGAAGTTATAGATCCATCTACCAACTTTTCCTGTTATTCCTTTTCATGCATTTTGTGCGCTATTACACCACTGTCACACTTGTCAAAAGCTTTGGCAAAGTCTGTGTATACTACATCTGTATTTTGTTTATCCTCTACAGCATCCAGGACCTTGTCATAGTGGTCCAGGAGAGACCTGCTCTAAACCCGTGTTGCCCTGGGTTGTGTAATTGATGGGTATCTAGGTAGTTTGCGATCTTGCTTCTTAGAACCCTTTCAAAGATTTTTATGACAAAGATTTTTATGACAGTAAGAAATAAAGATTTTTGTTTTATTTTTTATAATTTTTTTTAACAATTAGAACATTAAAACACTGCTGAATTATGTTGAGGATACAAACAACTGAATCCATTAAGCCAAAATGAAAATATATCACAGAAGATATAATAATTTCATTTGGTGCTAATTAAGGCACAAGAGTTCACAAATATAGTTTGTACTAAAGTAACAAGCCATGAGTATTTGAATTTATTGTTCCAATAAACCTAACTGGCTCTCTTGTGGCTATATTAGTCTACCAATTTTAGTTATAAATCCTGCCCTCGTGTAGCTGTTTAATTATGAAACATTATTAATGGTAGCTAATTATCAACTCTAGTATAAAATAATATACTTGGGAAGAAAAAAAAATACATTCTGGAAGTCATGCAAATAAATCAGCATATTAGTGATGCAGTCTTTACCATCATCCACACCTGTACTGTGCAAGAACAATCTGAAACTGGGTATGGATTGCAACTGTTTAAACAGTATTTGGAGTAAAATAGCATCAAGATAAACTTTATTTGGTAAAGGAAAAAAGGTTGGGTTCATGTTGACTTTTCCAACATGATATTTCTAATGAGCCAAAGGTGGATTAAACCACTCTCCTACTCAAGGCACACATTTTCAACAACTGCTGTCTACTCTTATCATTATCCAAGATAAGTTGACAAAATTTACTTAGGTATCATTAAAGATGGATCTCTCTGAATCAATAACATGATGATTCTTCAACTGTTCTCACATTCTGTACCAGATTCTTTAGAATGTTAGCAAATCCTCAGTGAAAATGAAACATTAATGGCATTAAAGTAAAGATCAATAGGAAAAAAAAGTGTATATTACTGTACTAAAAAAAAAAATACTTAGGATTTGGAAAAGCCATCAATACCATTTATAGAAAAATTCCATGGCTTCTTTGAATTTTTAAATAAATCCACATTTACAATACCAAGCATTCAGGAGTCTGTATTTTTTTAACCCTTTCAGGGTTTCGGCCGTACTAGTACGGCTTGCGCCCCAGGGTTTTTGACGTACTAGTACGCCTAAAATCTAGCACCCTCAAATCTAGTGAGAGAAAGCTGGTAGGCCTACACATGAAAGAATGGGTCTATGTGGTCAGTGTGTGCAGTATAAAAAAAATCCTGCAGCACACAGTGCGTAATGAAAAAAAAAAAAAACTGACCGTGTTTTTGGATTAAAACAGCGACTTTGCACTGTATTTTCGTATGGTATTTATTGTTGTATTCTAGTTTTCCTGGTCTCATTTTATAGAATGGAAGACATATTACAGAAATTGAGATGATTTTGACTGGTTTTACAATGAAAAGTACCTTGAAATTGAGCTCAAAGTAGCAGAAATGTTCGATTTTTACCCAAGTTCAAAAGTAAACAAATCGTGCCAAGCGTCCAATACACGTCAACTGGTGAGTCTAATATTCTTTCACACGTGCGTTGATATTATTTATACCATTTCTACACTAATGCAGTAGTCTGCATAACAGTAAATCTTCTATTTTTTGTAAGAATAAAAATTCAAAGTGGAAAGCCAAAGAAATATAAGAGGGGCCTAAGGATGTGACTAACGAACAGAGAACTTGTTATTTTAGTGCCAGGAATGTCTTTCTTGTTTATTCTGGACCCTATTCGGAAATTGGCATTTTTTTAAATTTGTGTGAAATTGGCAAAATTGCTAAATTCTGACCACTTTATTGGATAGTTGAAATCGGTAAATGGGTGGTTTCTTGTACTCATTCGATAGAAAAAATGGAGTTCTAGCGAAATAGTTATGATTTTTGTCGACTAGTACACTGGATTTGGCCGAAAATAGGGCTCAAAGTGGGCAAAATCGCCGATGCGTAAACATCACCGAGACCGCTAACTTCACGAGAGCATAATTCCATAAGTTTTCCATCAGATTTCATACTTTTGGTGTCATTACGATCAGGGGAAGATTCTCTATCTTTTCATAAGAAAAAATAATTTTTTTTTTTTTTGAAATTTGGGTGACCCTGAGAACAAGTCTCGGAGAGGGCCTGGCGACCCTGAAAGGGTTAAATATTGCTCTAATGGTATTATTACTAAAATTCAAAATAAGAAGAGTTTTTTTTTTTTCAATAGTACATGCCTTGTACTTCTTATCCCTTCCAACACTTAAGCCAGACTAATTGTTTTCTGTGAATCCCTTCAGTTAAAATAATTAATTTTTAACTCCTCATTGCATAATAAGGATCTGAACCTCTACTTACAATTTTACCAGTTTTGTCATCAACGTTACCAGCTCAGTACCATATCAATTGAACCATGATGGACTTAAGATAATGGACAGTATTCATGGCTTTATTCCCAATACAAATCCCCACTCAGAATGATGTAAAGTGTATGGTAGGGTTGTTATTGAAAGAATTAGAGGTAAGACAGAGCAGGATTGCAGATGAGCAAGGAGGCTTTAGAATGGGTAGGGTATGTGTAGATCAAGTGTTTACATTGAAGCATATATGTGAAAAGTATTTAGATAAAGGTAGGGAAGTTTTCATTGCATTTATGGATTTAGAAAAAAACATATGATAGGGTGGATAGGGGAGCAATGTGGCAGATGTTGCAAGTATATGGAATAGGTAGTAAGTTACTAAATGCTGTAAAGAGTATTTATGAGGATAGGCTCAGGCTAGGGTGTGTAGGAGAGAGGGAGATTACTTCCCAGTAATAGTAGGTTTTAGATAGGGATGTGTAATGCCACCATGGTTGTTTAACATATTTATAGATGTGGTTGTTCACCATGGTTGTTTAACCCCTTCAGGGTCCAAGGCCAAAATCTGAAGTGGTGCCCCAGTGTCCAAGAATTTTCCCCCCCAAAATTTGTTATTTTTTCTTATGAAATGGTAGAGAATCTTTTTGTGAAGGTAATAAAACAAAAGGTATGAAATTTGATGGAAAATTGACGAAATTATGCTCTCGCTAATTTTGATGTGTCAGCGATATTTACGAATCGGCTATTTTGCCGACTTTGACTCCCATTTTAGGCCAATTACATCATTCCAGTTGACCAAATTCTTAGCTATTTCACTAGTATTACTTCTATTCTATCGATTGAGCAGAAGAAATCGCCAAGTCAACTGTTTCAACTACAAAATAAAGTGACCGGAAATTGGTAATTTGGCCAATTTAACACAAAGTTCAAAATATTCCAATTTCAAAATAGCGTCCAGAATAAACAATGTAGGCATTCCTGGCACTAAACTAACATTTCCTCGGTTCATTAGTTACATTTTGAGGCTTTACAAATAAATCCCATTTTGATTTTTTATTCACATAATGAATTTTTATTCACACCAAAAAATAGAAGATTTACTGTTATGCAATATTGTAATAATTGTATAAATATCATCACCACATTTGTGAATGTATGTTAGACCCACCAGCTGGCGTGCATTTGATGTGTGAGGTCGTTTGTTTACTCTTGAACATCGGCAAAAATTTAACATTTCCGCTACTTTGAGCTCAGTTTCAAGCCATTTCCAGTGCTAAAACCAATCAAAATCATCTCTATTTCTGTAATATGTCTTCCATTCTATCAAATGAGACCAAGAAATTGCAAATACAACTATAAAAAACATACGAAAAACACTGCAAAGTTGCTGTTTTAATCGAAAATCGTGGTTTCAGTTTTTTTTCTCTCATTATACACAGTGTGCTGCAGGATTTGTTTTATGTGGTGCACACATACCACATAGATGTATTCTCTCATATCTAGGCCCAAGTGTACCACTCACAGTTTATCAGAGTGAGCTGAGCTCATGACGTAGATCTACGGTTTGGACCCTGAACGTAAAGCCGTAGATCTACGGGACGGACCCTGAAAGGGTTAACATATTTATAGATGTGGTTGTCCACTATGGTTGTTTAACATATTTATAGATGTGGTTGTAAAGAAGTAAATGCTAGGGTGTTTGGGAGAGGGGTGGGATTAAATTATGGGGAATCAAATACAAAATGGGAGTTGACACAATTACTTTTTGCTGATGATACTGTGCTTTTGAGAGATTCTTAAGAAAAGTTGCAAAAGTTAGTGGATGAGTTTGGGAGGGTATGTAAAGGTAGAAAGTTTAAAGTGAACATAGCTAAGAGCAAGGTGATGAGGGTATCAAATGATTTAGATAAAGAAAAAATTAGATATCACATTGGAGGGAGGGAGTATGGAAGAAGTGAATGTGTTCAGATATTTGAGAGTTGACTTGTCAGCAGACAGGTTTATGAAGGATGAGGTTAACCATAGAACAGATGAAGGAAAAAAGGTGAGTGATCCTTTGAGATATCTGTGGAGACAAAAAAAAAAATTTATCCATGGAGGAAAAGATGGGAATGTACAAGAGTATAGTGGTACTAACACTCTTATATGGGTGTGAAGCATAGGTTGTAACTGCTGAAGCAAGGAGGAGGTTGGAGGCTGTGGAGATGTCATGTCTAATAGCGATGTGTGGTGTAAATATTATGCAGAGAATTCGTAGTGTGGAAATTAGGAGGAGGTGTGGAGTTTCTAAAAGAATTAGTCAGAGGGCTGAAAAAGGGATGTAGAGGTGGTTTGGTCATTTAGAAAGAATGGAACAAAGTAGAATGACTTGGAGAATGTATAAATCTGTAGGTGAAGAGGGTTGGGTAGGTGGTGGTTCTAGGAAAGGGAGGGGGTAAAGGAGGTTTTCTGGGTGAGGGGCTTGGACTTCCAGCAAGTGTGCGTGAATGTGTTAGACATGAGTGAATGGAGACAAATTGTTTTTGGGACCTGACGAGGTGTTAGTGTGTGAGCAGGGTAATATTTTATGAAGGGATTCAGGAAATCCGGTTAGCTGGACTTGAGTCCTGGAGGTGGGAAGTACAATGCCTGCACTTTAAAGGAGGAGTTTGGGATATTGGCTGTTTGGAGTGACATCTAAACTGTCGTATCTAAGTGCCTCTGCAAAGATAGAGATTATGTATGAATGATGGTGAATGTGTTGAACGGTGATAAAAGCTTTTTCTGTCTTACTGGGTTTTTCTTTCTTTTTGCGTCGCTTTGCTTCGGTGGGAAACGGTCGATGGGTTAAAAAAAATCTTCAAATCTTCCTCTCAGGCTTACACCACACACAAAAGAGTAATGTTGTGTCAGACTTGAATGGACCCTGAGTTCATATTAAATTTTAACACTATCTTCCAGTTAGTTTAATTTTTTATACTCTTTCAGTCACTCTACCACCATACACTGCAGTATTCCTTGTATTTATTTATGGTGCTCATCATTTAGACTATCACTACTCATTACCAATCATTCATCACAGTGCCACTTTACCAGGCCTTCTGGAAAATCTCTATTATTATAATATTCATACAGCACTGGGGGTATAGGAGGTAGTAATCAAGAGTTGATTTGAAGGTGAAAGTAGCTCCAATTCTTAAGATCAGGTGTCCATCAGTATATAGTCACCTTCCTCGAAGGAAGGTATTTTATTGATATGTGTTGTAACAAGTCCCCCCTAACCTACACTATTTTTATATAGATAAGCTATACTCCCACATTAGACTTCTTACCACAGTAGTTATCGTACCTGGAGGGCGGAATGTTATTGTTTGAACCATTCCACTGTTGTGAGGGTGCTTCAGCAATGAAGGTACTGTTTTCTCGGGAGGTAAAGGTGGAGTTGTCCCTATATCCATGATTTTGAAAAGTCATATTAAAGCTAGGGTGCACTAGTTCATTCACATTTGCATTTTCCAGATTAGGGTCAGCAGAGAATCTGAAATAAAATTTTTGGATAACTTAAAATAATCAAATTTTAGACTCTGATCCTTCACAACATTAAGTCATTTTAATGATAATTTTCAACGTACGGTAAGGAGTAAAGAAGCAAAATACTGACATTAGTCTGTTAATGTTGAAACCTTAGAGCAGTATGCATGCATTACATCCCAAAAAAATCAAGCAGTTTATTAGATGAGAAGAAATTGGCTCATTTTCTTATGAAACTGAGCTAATAAAATTGTATTCTCTGGCTGATATCATAGGTCTGGTCATGGACTGGGCCATGGGGGCATTGACCCCCAAAACACTCTCCAGGTATACAATTATTAAATTAATGGAAAACCCTTAATTCTATAAACAACAGTGGTCATTAGAGATGCATAGGAAGGCTTGTTGGGAGAGTAAAGTAATATATTATCTTGAATGACAGCAAATGTACTGAAACCATTATCATGTCAGCAGTCTTTGACCAAAATTTATTGCAATCTAATAAATTCTTAAAGTGACACCTAATATGTAAAAGTGTTTTAATTCCATTTTCTAATTTCTGAGAATAAAGCTGTGTATAATAAAATACTACATGATACAATATCATGGCTGGAACAATTTACAACTAAACCACAGATAAGAAATGAAAACTAGACAATATGTTGCTACATCCTCAACCACCATTAAATCATGAGTGAGAAAGACAAGGACAGGAAGTCGAAAGTCAGGTCAAAGCATAACAGGAGGGTGACAAGATGGCCAAGTTCAGGTTGAGTCATGTTTTTTGAGGATTAAAGCATTTGTATTTCTGTTTTAACTAAGTAACTTGCTGTACCTTCACCATCTCTACTCAATCGCTCCACAAAACTGAAGATCACCAAGTCAGTTTGAAATGTGTAATTCTTTTGTATTTGACCATTTGTCATTAGCTTCCTTTCTTATTGTATTTATGATTGTAGTTACCTGCATAACAAGTCCTACTTAATGGTCTATGTCTAGTTCTTAAGTAGCATTTAATCCCTATGATTAGTTTGCCTGAAATGCATTGCATTATAATTAGTGGCTTTCTTTTGTGTCTACTAATGTTTTAATACACATAAAACTACAGTACTTGTACTTTATTGAGATATAATAACTGTATTGTATTTTATTCCTACAAACCTCTGGGTTTTCTTTTTTGTGGGTTTCAATTATCCAACACTTTTACTGATAAACAACCCATTACTGTAATAGATTCATCTACCTACAGGTTTTCTGGCACTATTTGAGTTTTTCAGGCTTATTTCATGGCCCCAAAATTTAAAGATAATCATAAGGTTTCGTTCAAATTGTGCTCAATGGATTTCCCATGTGCAAATCTCCTTTTATTTTAGACATTCTTTTTTATGATTGTCAGTATTAACTAAATTAGTAATTTATAATATATGCTCTCTGAAACAAATCCAAATTTGAAAAAAAAAAAATTTAACATGCAAACTAGGAATGGGATGATACCAAATTTTTTGCAGATTTTTTTTTTTTAACAGGTTGGCTGTTTCCCACCAAGGCAGGGTGATCCAATAAAGAAAGAAAAACCCAAAAAGAAAGAAAAAACTTTCATCACTCAACACTTTCACCATCACTCATACATAATCACTGTCTTTGCAAAGGCGCTCAGATACGACAGCTTAGACGTCCCTCTAAACTGCCAATTTCCCAAACCCCTCCTTTAAAGTGCAGACATTGTACTTCCCATTTCCAAGACTCAAATCCGGCAAACCAGTTTTCCTGAATCCCCTCACAAAATATTACGCTGCTCACACTCCAACAGCTCGTCAGGTCCCAAAAACCATTTGCCTCCATTCACTCCTATCTAACATGCTCACGCATGCTTGTTGGAAGTCCAAGCCCCTCACCCACAAAACCTCCTTTACCCCCTCCCTCCAATATTTTCGGGGACGACCCCTACCCCACCTTCCTTCCCCTACAGATTTATACGCTCTCCAAGTCATTCTACTTTGTTCCATTCTCTCTAAATGACCATACCATCTCAACAGCCCCTCTTCAGCCCTCTGACTAATACTTTTAGTAACTCCACACCTCCTAACTTCCACACTACGAATTCTCTGCATAATATTTACACCACACATTGCCCTTTGACACGACATCTCCACAGACTCCAGCCACCTCCTCGCTGCGGCATTTACAACCCAAGCTTCACACCCATATAAGAGTGTTGGTACCACTATACTCTTGTATATTCCCTTCTTTACCTCCATGGATAATGATTTTTGTCTCCAGATACCTCAACGCACCATTTGCCGTTTTTCCTTCATCAATTGTATGGTTAACCTTCGTTCCAGAAGGCTGTTAAAGTGCCGTTACCGAATGAATTTGTTCCCATGAGGAATAATGCAAATTAGATTAGTCCATTTCAGACCCTCAAAAATACACTTACAAAAGCACTTACAATAATACACTTACATAATTGGTCCAGTTAGGAGCAGTTCAAAACTCGGGGTACCACTATCTGAAAACATTCACTTCTTCTATACTTCCTCCCTCCAATGTGATATCAAATTTTTCTTTATCTAAATCATTTGATACCTTCATCACCTTACCATCTATGTTCATTTTCAACTTCTTACATTTTCAACTTCTGATACTGGTGCGAGTACCAATACTAGCAAAATTGGCCAATATCCATACTTTGGCACACCCCAGTGCAAATATAATTGTGCATTTATTCACAATTTTTAGTTCTGACGAAACTTGGAATGTAACCATACCCCTGCAAATGTGTAGAGATGACCTTACTACAAAAGGAAAACATATACAGTCATATTAAGGATGTTATGTAACACCTAACACGATAGTGTCCTGTGAAGACTCAAAGAAGGATAATTTTGGAAGAGGGCCAGTTTATGGGATAACTATGGTTCCTAACATGACAGGAAAAAACAAAATGTATCACTGCAAAGTTGCTGTGGTTTTTCAGCATGTAGGATTGACACTGTGTGCCACATTTGGCCAGAATACTGACTTGCATAAAGACATCTTTTTTTCTATTTAACATCAGCAGTGTGCTGCTACTTTATTCTATATAATAACTGCATCAAGACAGTTGTTGAGTGTACAGTAGAGATTATTCACATACTTCTGCTCTCGGGTCATTTACACTACAGCACTGCTTGGTGATTTACTGAACATGCTGTAACCCATTTTTAACTTTCAAACATTGTAATGATGCTTCTAACATTTAATATTTCCCACCTTTACATTTTCCCCTAATAAATCATTTATCTAAACTTTCTAAAGTATCTCTTGTTTCACATGCATAAATATGCAGAGGAGGGGTAGGGGTCGTCCTAGAAAAGGATGGAGGGAGGGGGTAAAAGAAGTTTTGTGTGCAAGGGGCTTGGACATGCAGCAGGCATGTGCAAGCGTGTTAAGAGTGAGTAGAGATGAATGGTTTTTGGGACCGAATGAGCTGTTGGAGTGTGAACAGGGTAATATTTGAGATCACAGGCCTGGCTTGAAAACAATTCCAAATCCAGTGATGTGGAAGTGGCAGAGCAATCAAGCAGTAGTAGTCTCATCAGTGTGAGTCTTGCTAGTGGGGATGGAAGGGACAGAAAGTTTTCTAATTACATCTTCACTAGCAAACCCAAACTGATGATGATGTGACCACTAGTATTACTTAACTAATTTACTACTTCTACCTCACTGGTTCAACTATATCTCTCAATTAAAGATATCCAGGTGCTGCACATGTGTGTTGTTCATCATTATTAAATTTTCAACTAAAGATGATAAATGTACACACGAAGTGCCCTGATGTCGAAGAGTCCTTGATGCTGGTGGAAAGTTCTTGATACAAGGAATTGGAGCTACCATTCCCTTTATTAAATCAACCTTTATTACTCCCATTTTCCAGGCACTATACAATCCTTACAAATTCAGTGTTTCTCTACAAATGTAATATCAATGCACCACTTACCTATTATCAAGTTCTGATGTGTAACCTGGGGGTGACTGAGGTGTTTCCTCATAAACAACAAAGCTTGGGTCCTCCTCCATTGAGGAATTAAAGTTAGATTTGGAGATGGAATCAAAAGATCCATGAAGACCATTCATCCGTGCTGCTCCTCCAAGAGAACCTCCACCCTTCATGGGTATTGCTCTCTGTGGATCCTGTGGAGTTTGAAAAGCAAAAATATATTTATTAAACTTATAAAGTATTGAGATAATTGTGAAAAGTATTAATCATATATATATAAAAACCTGGTTTTATCCAGGTATTATATGTAAATTAAACAGATTTTTTAAAATAGTATATGGTGATGTACAGCATAACCTCTTCATCACTATGTAAATGATAAAATATAAAGCATAGTTTAATCTGAAAAGCAATTATAATTTATTACATTATTAATATATCCTCAATGTTTCAAACCAAATTTCTTATTTTCATGTACCATACATATCTCACCGTGTAGTAATTAAAAGTTAGTTTCAAGGCTGCCTGAAATGCCTTGCATAACAAGTGGGTTTCTAGAAAGTATTTTTTTTTTTTTTTTCAACAAGTCGGCCGTCTCCCACCGAGGCAGGGTGACCCAAAAAAGAAAGAAAATCCCCAAAAAGAAAAATACTTTCATCATCATTCAACACTTTCACCACACTCACACATTATCACTGTTTTTGCAGAGGTGCTCATAATACAACAGTCTAGAAGCATACACATATAAAGATACACAACATATCCCTCCAAACTGCCAATATCCCAAACCCCTCCTTTAAAGTGCAGGCATTGTACTTCCCATTTCCAGGACTCGAGTCCGACTATATGAAAATAACCGGTTTCCCTGAATCCCTTCACTAAATATTATCCTGCTTACACTCCAACAGATCGTCAGGTCCCAAGTACCATTCGTCTCCATTCACTCCTAACACGCTCACGCACGCTTGCTGGAAGTCCAAGCCCCTTGCCCACAAAACCTCCTTTACCCCCTCTCTCCAACCCTTTCGAGGACGACCCCTACCCCTCCTTCCTTCCCCTATAGATTTATATGCTTTCCATGTCATTCTACTTTGATCCATTCTCTCTAAATGACCAAACCACCTCAACAACCCCTCTTCTGCCCTCTGACTAATACTTTTATTAACTCCACACCTTTTCCTAATTTCCACATTCCGAATTTTCTGCATAATATTTACACCACACATTGCCCTTAAACAGGACATCTCCACTGCCTCCAACCGTCTCCTCGCTGCTGCATTTACCACCCAAGCTTCACATCCATATAAGAGTGTTGGTACTACTATACTTTCATACATTCCCTTCTTTGCCTCCATAGATAACGTTTTTTGACTCCACATATACCTCAACACACCACTCACCTTTTTTCCCTCATCAATTCTATGATTAACCTCATCCTTCATAAATCCATCCGCCGACACGTCAACTCCAAAGTATCTGAAAACATTCACTTCTTCCATACTCCTCCTCCCCAATTTGATATCCAATTTTTCTTTATCTAAATCATTTGATACCCTCGTTACCTTACTCTTTTCTATGTTCACTTTCAACTTTCTACCTTTACACACATTCCCAAACTCATCCACTAACCTTTGCAATTTTTCTTTAGAATCTCCCATAAGCACAGTATCATCAACAAAAAGTAACTGTGTCAATTCCCATTTTGAATTTGATTTCCCAAAATTTAATCCCACCCCTCTCCCGAACACCCTAGCATTTACTTCCTTCACAACTCCATCTATAAATATATTAAACAACCATGGTGACATTACACATCCCTGTCTAAGACCTACTTTTACCAGGAAGTAGTCTCCCTCTCTTCTACACACCCTAACCTGAGCCTCACTATCCTCATAAAAACTCTTTACAGCATTTAATAACTTACCACCTATTCCATGTACCTGCAACATCTGCCACATTACTCCTCTATCCACTCTATCATATGCCTTTTCTAAATCCATAAATGCAATAAAAACTTCCCTACCTTTATCTAAATACTGTTCACATATATGTTTCAATGTAAACACTTGATCTACACATCCCCTACCCACTCTGAAACCTCCTTGCTCATCCGCAATCCTACATTCTGTCTTACCTCTAATTCTTTCAATTATAACCCTACCGTATACTTTTCCTGGTATACTCAGTAAACTTATTCCTCTATTATTTTTACAGTCTCTTTTGTCCCCTTTCCCTTTATATAAAGGGACTATACATGCTCTCCGCCAATCCCTAGGTACCTTCCCCTCTTTCATACATTTATTAAACAAAAGTACCAACCACTCCAACACTATATATCCCCCTGCTTTTAACATTTCTGTCATGATCCCATCAGTTCCAGCTGCTTTACCCCCTTTCATTCTATGTAATGCCTTACATACCTCCCCCACACTTACATTCTGCTCTTCTGCACTCCTAAAAGATGGTATACCTTCCTGACCAGTGCATGAAATTACCGCCTCTCTTTCTTCCTTAACATTTAAAAGTTCCTCAAAATATTCTAGCCATCTACCTAATACCTCCATCTCCCCATCTACTAACTCCCCTACTCTGTTTTTAACTGACAAATCCATACTTTCCCTAGGCTTTCTTAACTTGTTTAACTCACTCCAAAATTTTTTCTTATTTTCATTAAAATTTCTTGACAGTGCCTCTCCCACTCTATATCTGCTCTCCTTTTGCATTCTCTCACCACTCTCTTTACCTTTCTTTTACTCTCCATATACTCTGCTCTTCTTATAACACTTCTGCTTTGTAAAAACCTCTCATAAGCTACCTTTTTCTCTTTTATCACACCCTTAACTTCATCATTCCACCAATCACTCCTCTTTCCTCCTGCCCCCACCCTCCTATAACCACAAACTTCTGCCCCACATTCTAATACTGCATTTTTAAAACTATTCCAACCCTCTTCAACCCCCCCACTACTCATCTTTGCACTAGCCCACCTTTCTGCCAATAGTCGCTAATATCTCACCCGAACTTCCTCCTCCCTTAGTTTATACACTTTCACCTCCCTCTTACTTGTTGTTGCCACCTTCCTCTTTTCCCATCTACCTCTTACTCTAACTGTAGCTACAACTAAATAATGATCCGATATATCAGTTGCCCCTCTATAAACATGTACATCCTGGAGCCTACCCATCAACCTTTTATCCACCAATACATAATCTAATAGTAAACTAATAAACTAATAGTAGTTTATACACATCAATTACCATAATTGTATACAGTACAAGCACACCACTTTATAGAAATAAAGTTTGCTGTGTTTGTTTGAGACTAAATTTTAGTTCTTCAGTTACATATGAGTTAAAATGGTATTGTGTTCATTTCTGGGAAAGGATCAAATAATCTTTGCTGTTTAAAAGCCCTTATCCAAATTATTATTTTTCAACATAACTTACTACCTTCAAAACAAATTATGAAATGATAGCCCAATTATTATTATTTTACTGTAGATCAGTGCAACAACAAAAATAAACCAACCTCAATGATCCTTGTGTGCCCCATATCACTGAAGCCACCACTGGTAGTTGATATGGCAGATCTATTAGAACGGATGGATGCACGAATGGAATTCCTTCGCATTATGCGCTCCTTGCGTCGTTCCCGCGATTTACATACCCAACATGAAACGCATGCAGCTACAAGAATCAAGCAACCGAAAGTCACAGTTATGGCTGCTACAGCCAATGGGTCAGAAGTCCAAGCAAATTTATCAATTGTTTTATCTGGGTCTGTGGGTAAAAAAAATAAAAAAGTAGTAGTGTAAATTATATTATAATATGCATAAAGTTTGTATAGTATTTCATTTTGTCTACTTTTATAAAAAAGTCAGTATACTATACACTTATATATATTATATGTATGACATCACTGTCTAAATATATGAGAATGTGATATACATGCATTACACATGTACAAATATAAGTATGTATATTAAAAAACATATGCACTGAACAATGCTGAAGTATTATAATTCATCTTACCAGATTCACAAATAAAGGGGAGATTCAGATTGCAGTCAACAGAACGGACTTGTCTATATACAAAGGCAGCACATCCACTAATGACATCTAAGTGTTGAACCCACACCATATCATATTCCCATAAGTACTCGGGTTGCTGATCAAATATCCAATACTGCAGTAAAAACAAAGAACAGTTTTAAATGTTTTAACATAAAATACCAAGAGAAAAATATAAAATATTTATATATTTTTATTTATATATTTATATTTATAATGCGAGGGTCTTGGCAAGAGGCGTGGAGTTAAAAGATAAAGAATCACACATAAAGTGGGAGTTGTCACAGTTGCTCTTTGCTGATGACACTGTGCTATTGGGAGATTCTGAAGAGAAGTTGCAGAGATTGGTGGATGAATTTGGTAGGGTGTGCAAAAGAAGAAAATTGAAAGTGAATACAGGAAAGAGTAAGGTTATGAGGATAACAAAAAGATTAGGTGATGAAAGATTGGATATCAGATTGGAGGGAGAGAGTATGGAGGAGGTGAATGTATTCAGATATTTGGGAGTGGACGTGTCAGCGGATGGGTCTATGAAAGATGAGGTGAATCATAGAATTGATGAGGGGAAAAGGGTGAGTGGTGCACTTAGGAGTCTGTGGAGACAAAGAACTTTGTCCTTGGAGGCAAAGAGGGGAATGTATGAGAGTATAGTTTTACCAACGCTCGTATATGGGTGTGAAGCATGGGTGATGAATGTTGCAGCGAGGAGAAGGCTGGAGGCAGTGGAGATGTCATGTCTGAGAGCAATGTGTGGTGTGAATATAATGCAGAGAATTCGTAGTTTGGAAGTTAGGAGGAGGTGCGGGATTACCAAAACTGTTGTCCAGAGGGCTGAGGAAGGGATGTTAAGGTGGTTCGGACATGTGGAGAGAATGGAGCGAAACAGAATAACTTCAAGAGTGTATCAGTCTGTAGTGGAAGGAAGGTGGGGTAGGGGTCGGCCTAGGAAAGGTTGGAGGGAGAGGGTAAAGGAGGTTTTGTGTGCGAGGGGCTTGGACTTCCAGCAGGCATGCGTGAGCGTGTTTGATAGGAGTGAATGGAGACAAATGGTTTTTAATACTTGACGTGCTGTTGGAGTGTGAGCAAAGTAACATTTATGAAGGGGTTCAGGGAAACCGGCAGGCCGGACTTGAGTCCTGGAGATGGGAAGTACAGTGCCTGCACTCTGAAGGAGGGGTGTTAATGTTGCAGTTTAAAAACTGTAGTGTAAAGCACCCTTCTGGCAAGACAGTGATGGAGTGAATGATGGTGAAAGTTTTTCTTTTTCGGGCCACCCTGCCTTGGTGGGAATCGGCCAGTGTGATAATAAAAAAAATAAGCATTAATTGTATAATATGGTATTTCAACAATATTAATAAAGTAACTGTTGTCAGGCACCTGTGTAGGCCCTACATTTCTTTTACTAATAATATTCTTTAAACATAAACTGTAGTACCAGATGGGTGTGTCATACTTTAACTCCATATTACATTTTCCATGACTGGTTAAAGGTTCTCCCTGAATCATTTCATAAATGTTACTGTGCTCACACTCCATCACATCTATTAAAAAGTACTTTTTTCCATTCACTTACAAAACTTTTTTTTTTTCCAACACGTCGACCATCGCCCACCAAGGCAAGGTGACCCAAAAAAGAACAAAACACTTTCACCATCATTCACGCATAATCACTGTCTTTGCACAGGAACTTAGATATTACAGTTCAGATGTCACTCCAAACAGCCAATATCCCAAGCCCCTCCTTTAAAGTGCAGGATTGTACTTCCTACCTCTAGGACTCAATTTAATATAATATATTATAAATTTATTACAGAACACAAAACAAAGAATTTTCTGTTTTTTGTTTTTTGTTTTTTTTCAACAAGTTGGCCATCTCCCACTGAGGCAGGGTGACCCAAAAAGAAAGAAAATCCCCAAAAAGAAAATACTTTCATCATTATTCAACATTTTCACCTCACTCACATATAATCACTGTTTTCGCAGAGGTGCCCAGAATACAAAGCTTAGAAACATATACGTATAAAGATACACAACATATCCCTCCAAACTGCCAATATGTACTGTACCAAAATCATGTTATGGTAATATTGTTAATGACTGCCTAAAATACTGAGTGTGCTGTAGGAACCACATTATTAATATAATACAACAGATTTATTTCTGTGGTTTTTTACACACTGGTCATTGCCCACCAGGGTAGGGTGATCCAAAGGATGGAAACACATTCACTAGCTATACTCACCTATCTGTGGTTCCAGGAGTCAATTCTCAGATCCTGGCCTTTCCACTTAACTTGCCAGTCTTCAGATTCATTCCCTCTTAGCCTTGTGGGCCCTATCATACCTGCTCTTAAATCTATGTATGGAGCCTGCCACCAGCACTTCCTCACCAAGATCATTCCACTTCCCAACCACTCTGAAACTAAAAAAAATACTTCCTAATATCTCCATGGCTCATCTGTGAATAACTTCTAGAGGTGCCTCCAAGTTCCTGTTTCTTGCCTTTCAAACAACCTGTCCCTGTCTATCTTATCAAATCCTCTAAGTATTTTGTATGCTGTTATCATGTCCCCCTGGTTCTTTTATCTTCCAGTTCTGCTAGGTGCAATTCCATCAGCTTCTTCTTGTAGTTTGTGAACCTTAGTTCAGGAACAAGCCTTGTTGCATACCTCTGCACTTTCTCCAGTTTCTTAACATGCTCTTTGAAGTACAGGCTCCATACTGGTGCTCCATACACATGTCGTATAACGGTTACTGCCTTATGAATATGCTCACCCAATTGTTTGGAGACAATACCATTAACCTATACAATGATCTTCAAGCTACTTAATGAAATGACTACTTTATTGTGTTTACAATACTATGGAGGTACAGAAATATTATTTTTTAATGTATTCTGTAAACTCATTCCATTTTAAATATTATGTTATTATCTGCTATTCTTTCAAATATAAAAAACGAGTTAGAAAGTTACAGTACCTGGACGTCCCAGTACCACTTCTGTAGGAAGGGCAAGGAGGCATTGTCCTTCTTGCAGAATGCCTTAGCTTCTTCGTGTGTGACTGGAGCACCTACATAAAGATAACAAGCATCACCAACTCGTGTGTAGCCTGGTTCACACCCGTGTAGTAGCGAGTAGTTGTTTAGCTTCCACTGACTGTTGAAAAAATATTTATAAAAATTTAGTATCTATTTCAGCTATAAATTACAAGATAGTAAGACAAAATTTCAAGTTTTATGAAAATTATAACGTTAAGCAACAGATATACAGATATATATATATATATATATATATATATATATATATATATATATATATATATATATATATATATATATATATATATATATTATTTTATTTTTTTTTTTTTATTATCACACCGGCCGATTCCCACCAAGGCAGGGTGGCCCAAAAAAGAAAAACTTTCACCATCATTCACTCCATCACTGTCTTGCCAGAAGGGTGCTTTACACTACAGTTTTTAAACTGCAACATTAACACCCCTCCTTCAGAGTGCAGGCACTGTACTTCCCATCTCCAGGACTCAAGTCCGGCCTGCCGGTTTCCCTGAATCCCTTCATAAATGTTACTTTGCTCACACTCCAACAGCACGTCAAGTATTAAAAACCATTTGTCTCCATTCACTCCTATCAAACACGCTCACGCATGCCTGCTGGAAGTCCAAGCCCCTCGCACACAAAACCTCCTTTACCCCCTCCCTCCAACCCTTCCTAGGCCGACCCCTACCCCGCCTTCCTTCCACTACAGACTGATACACTCTTGAAGTCATTCTGTTTCGCTCCATTCTCTCTACATGTCCGAACCACCTCAACAACCCTTCCTCAGCCCTCTGGACAACAGTTTTGGTAATCCCGCACCTCCTCCTAACTTCCAAACTACGAATTCTCTGCATTATATTCACACCACACATTGCCCTCAGACATGACATCTCCACTGCCTCCAGCCTTCTCCTCGCTGCAACATTCATCACCCACGCTTCACACCCATATAAGAGCGTTGGTAAAACTATACTCTCATACATTCCCCTCTTTGCCTCCAAGGACAAAGTTCTTTGTCTCCACAGACTCCTAAGTGCACCACTCACTCTTTTTCCCTCATCAATTCTATGATTCACCTCATCTTTCATAGACCCATCCGCTGACACGTCCACTCCCAAATATCTGAATACGTTCACCTCCTCCATACTCTCTCCCTCCAATCTGATATTCAATCTTTCATCACCTAATCTTTTTGTTATCCTCATAACCTTACTCTTTCCTGTATTCACCTTTAATTTTCTTCTTTTGCACACCCTACCAAATTCATCCACCAATCTCTGCAACTTCTCTTCAGAATCTCCCAAGAGCACAGTGTCATCAGCAAAGAGCAGCTGTGACAACTCCCACTTTGTGTGTGATTCTTTATCTTTTAACTCCACGCCTCTTGCCAAGACCCTCGCATTTACTTCTCTTACAACCCCATCTATAAATATATTAAACAACCACGGTGACATCACACATCCTTGTCTAAGGCCTACTTTTACTGGGAAAAAATTTCCTTCTTTCCTACATACTCTAACTTGAGCCTCACTATCCTCGTAAAAACTCTTCACTGCTTTCAGTAACCTACCTCCTACACCATACACTTGCAACATCTGCCACATTGCCCCCCTATCCACCCTGTCATACGCCTTTTCCAAATCCATAAATGCCACAAAGACCTCTTTAGCCTTATCTAAATACTGTTCACTTATATGTTTCACTGTAAACACCTGGTCCACACACCCCCTACCTTTCCTAAAGCCTCCTTGTTCATCTGCTATCCTATTCTCCGTCTTACTCTTAATTCTTTCAATTATAACTCTACCATACACTTTACCAGGTACACTCAACAGACTTATCCCCCTATAATTTTTGCACTCTCTTTTATCCCCTTTGCCTTTATACAAAGGAACTATGCATGCTCTCTGCCAATCCCTAGGTACCTTACCCTCTTCCATACATTTATTAAATAATTGCACCAACCACTCCAAAACTATATCCCCACCTGCTTTTAACATTTCTATCTTTATCCCATCAATCCCGGCTGCCTTACCCCCTTTCATTTTACCTACTGCCTCACGAACTTCCCCCACACTCACAACTGGCTCTTCCTCACTCCTACAAGATGCTATTCCTCCTTGCCCTATACACGAAATCACAGCTTCCCTATCTTCATCAACATTTAACAATTCCTCAAAATATTCCTTCCATCTTCCCAATACCTCTAACTCTCCATTTAATAACTCTCCTCTCCTATTTTTAACTGACAAATCCATTTGTTCTCTAGGCTTTCTTAACTTGTTAATCTCACTCCAAAACTTTTTCTTATTTTCAACAAAATTTGTTGATAACATCTCACCCACTCTCTCATTTGCTCTCTTTTTACATTGCTTCACCACTCTCTTAACTTCTCTCTTTTTCTCCATATACTCTTCCCTCCTTGCATCACTTCTACTTTGTAAAAACTTCTCATATGCTAACTTTTTCTCCCTTACTACTCTCTTTACATCATCATTCCACCAATCGCTCCTCTTCCCTCCTGCACCCACTTTCCTGTAACCACAAACTTCTGCTGAACACTCTAACACTACATTTTTAAACCTACCCCATACCTCTTCGACCCCATTGCCTATGCTCTCATTAGCCCATCTATCCTCCAATAGCTGTTTATATCTTACCCTAACTGCCTCCTCTTTTAGTTTATAAACCTTCACCTCTCTCTTCCCTGATGCTTCTATTCTCCTTGTATCCCATCTACCTTTTACTCTCAGTGTAGCTACAACTAGAAAGTGATCTGATATATCTGTGGCCCCTCTATAAACATGTACATCCTGAAGTCTACTCAACAGTCTTTTATCTACCAATACATAATCCAACAAACTACTGTCATTTCGCCCTACATCATATCGTGTATACTTATTTATCCTCTTTTTCTTAAAATATGTATTACCTATAACTAAACCCCTTTCTATACAAAGTTCAATCAAAGGGCTCCCATTATCATTTACACCTGGCACCCCAAACTTACCTACCACACCCTCTCTAAAAGTTTCTCCTACTTTAGCATTCAAGTCCCCTACCACAATTACTCTCTCACTTGGTTCAAAGGCTCCTATACATTCACTTAACATCTCCCAAAATCTCTCTCTCTCCTCTGCATTCCTCTCTTCTCCAGGTGCATACACGCTTATTATGACCCACTTCTCGCATCCAACCTTTACTTTAATCCACATAATTCTTGAATTTACACATTCATATTCTCTTTTCTCCTTCCATAACTGATCATTTAACATTACTGCTACCCCTTCCTTTGCTCTAACTCTCTCAGATACTCCAGATTTAATCCCATTTATTTCCCCCCACTGAAACTCTCCTACCCCCTTCAGCTTTGTTTCGCTTAGGGCCAGGACATCCAAATTCTTTTCATTCATAACATCAGCAATCATCTGTTTCTTGTCATCCGCACTACATCCACGCACATTTAAGCAACCCAGTTTTATAAAGTTTTTCTTCTTCTCTTTTTTAGTAATTGTATACAGGAGAAGGGGTTACTAGCCCATTGCTCCCGGCATTTTAGTCGCCTCATACGACACGCATGGCTTACGGAGGAAAGATTCTTTTCCACTTCCCCATGGACAATAGAAGAAATAAAAAAGAACAAGAGCTATTTAGAAAAAGGAGAAAAACCTAGATGTATGTATATATATATATGCATGTGCGTGTCTGTGAAGTGTGACCAAAGTGTAAGTAGGAGTAGCAAGATATCCCTGTTATCTTAGCGTGTTTATGAGACAGAAAAAGAAACCAGCAATCCTACCATCATGCAAAACAGTTACAGGTTTTTGTTTCACAGTCATCTGGCAGGACGGTAGTACTTCCCTGGGTGGTTGCTGTCTACCAACCTACTACCTTCTATATATATATATATATATATATATATATATATATATATATATATATATATATATATATATATATATATATATGTATATATATGTATATATATATATATATATATATATATATATATATATATATATATATATATATATATATATATATATATATATATATATATATATATATATATATATATATATATATATATATATATATATATACATATATATATATATATATATATATATACATACATATATATATATATATACATACATATATATATACATATATATACATATATACATATATATATACATATACATATATACATATATATATACATATACATATATACATATATATATACATATATATACATATATATACATATATATATACATATATATATACATATATATATACATATTGTAGGTAGTAGGTTGGTAGACAGCAACCACCCAGGGAGGTACTACCGTCCTGCCAAGTGAGTGTAAAACGAAAGCCTGTGATTGTTTTACATGATGGTAGGATTGCTGATGTCTTTTGTCTGTCTCATAAATATGCAAGATTACAGGCATGTCTTGCTACTTCTACTTACACTTAGGTCACACTACACATACATATACACATTTATTCATACACACTCATCTGAGTTTTCTTTGATTTTATCTTAATAGTTCTTGGTCTTATTAATTTTCCTTTTATATCCATGGGGAAGTGGAATAAGAATCTTTCCTCCGTAAGCCATGCGTGTTGTAAAAGTCAACTAAAATGCCGGGAACAATGGGCTAGTAACCCCTTTTCCTGTAAAGATTACTAAAAAGAATAAGAAGAAGAAAATTGTCAAAGTGGGAAGTCTGAATGTGCGTGGATGTTGTGCAGATGATAAGAAAGAGATGATTGTGGATGTTATGAATGAGAAGAAGCTGGATGTCCTGGCTTTAAGTGAAACAAAGCTGAAGGGGGTGGGAGAGTTTCAGTGGAGAGGAATAAATGGGATTAGGTCAGGGGTTTCAAATAGAGTTAGAGCTAAAGAAGGAGTAGCAATAATGTTGAAGGATAAGCTATGGCAGGAAAAGAGGGACTATAAATGTATTAATTCAAGGATTATGTGGAGTAAAATAAAGATTGGATGTGAAAAGTGGGTTATAATAAACGTGTATGCACCTGGAGAAGAGAGAAGTGTAGAGGAGAGAGAGAGATTTTGGGAAATGTTGAGTGAATGCGTGGGGAGTTTTGAATCAAGTGTGAGAGTAATGGTGGTTGGGGATTTCAATGCTAAAGTGGGTAAAAATGTTATGGAGGGAGTAGTAGGTAAATTTGGGGTGCCAGGGGTAAATGTAAATGGGGAGCCTTTAATTGAGCTATGTGTAGAAAGAAATTTGGTAATAAGTAATACATATTTTATGAAAAAGAGGATAAATAAATATACAAGGTATGATGTAGCACGTAATGAAAGTAGTTTATTAGATTATGTATTGGTGGATAAAAGGTTGATGGGTAGGCTCCAGGATGTACATGTTTATAGAGGGGCAACTGATATATCGGATCATTATTTAGTTGTAGCTACAGTTAGAGTAAGAGGTAGATGGGAAAAGAGGAAGGTGGCAACAACAAGTAAGAGGGAGGTGAAAGTGTATAAACTAAGGGAGGAGGAAGTTCGGGTGAGATATAAGCGACTATTGGCAGAAAGGTGGGATAGTGCAAAGATGAGTAATGGGGGGGTTGAAGAGGGTTGGAATAGTTTTAAAAATGCAGTATTAGAATGTGGGGCAGAAGTTTGTGGTTATAGGAGGGAGGGTGCAGGAGGAAAGAGGAGTGATTGGTGGAATGATGAAGTAAAGGGTGTGATAAAAGAGAAAAAGGTAGCTTATGAGAGGTTTTTACAAAGCAGAAGTGTTATAAGAAAAGCAGAATATATGGAGAGTAAAAGAAAGGTAAAGAGAGTGGTGAGAGAGTGCAAAAGGAGAGCAGATGATAGAGTGGGAGAGGCACTGTCAAGAAATTTTAATGAAAATAAGAAAAAATTTTGGAGTGAGTTAAACAAGTTAAGAAAGCCAAGGAAAAATATGGATTTGTCAGTTAAAAACAGAGTAGGGGAGTTAGTAGATGGGGAGATGGAGGTATTGGGTAGATGGCGAGAATATTTTGAGGAACTTTTAAATGTTAAGGAAGAAACAGAGGCAGTAATTTCATGCACTGGTCAGGGAGGTATACCATCTTTTAGGAGTGAAGAAGAGCAGAATGTAAGTGTGGGGGAGGTACGTGAGGCATTACATAAAATGAAAGGGGGTAAAGCAGCTGGTACTGATGGGATCATGACAGAAATGTTAAAAGCAGGGGGGGATATAGTGTTGGAGTGGTTGGTACTTTTGTTCAATAAATGTATGAAAGAGGGGAAGGTACCTAGGGATTGGCGGAGAGCATGTATAGTCCCTTTATATAAAGGGAAAGGGGACAAAAGAGACTGTAAAAATTATAGAGGAATAAGCTTACTGAGTATACCAGGAAAAGTGTACGGTAGGGTTATAATTGAAAGAATTAGAGGTAAGACAGAATGTAGGATTGCGGATGAGCAAGGAGGTTTCAGAGTGGGTAGGGGATGTGTAGATCAAGTGTTTACATTGAAGCATATATGTGAACAGTATTTAGATAAAGGTAGGGAAGTTTTTATTGCATTTATGGATTTAGAAAAGGCATATGATAGAGTGGATAGAGGAGCAATGTGGCAGATGTTGCAAGTATATGGAATAGGTGGTAAGTTATTAAATGCTGTAAAGAGTTTTTATGAAGATAGTGAGGCTCAGGTTAGGGTGTGTAGAAGAGAGGGAGACTATTTCCCGGTAAAAGTAGGTCTTAGACAGGGATGTGTAATGTCACCACATTGCTCCCCTATCCACTCTATCATATGCCTTTTCTATATCCATAAATGCAATAAAAACTTCCCTACCTTTATCTAAATACTGTTCACATATATGCTTTAATGTAAACACTTGATCTACACATCCCCTACCCACTCTAAAACCTCCTTACTCATCCGCAATTCTACATTCTGTCTTACCTCTAATTCTTTCAATAATAACCCTACCATACACTTTTCCTGGTATACTTAGTAAACTTATTCCTCTATAATTTTTACAATCTCTTTTGTCCCCCTTCCCCTTATATAAAGGGACTATACACGCTCTCCGCCAATCCCTAGGTACCTTCCCCTCTTTCGTACATTTATTAAAAAAAAAGACCAACCACTCCAACACTACATTCCCCCCTGCTTTTAACATTTCTGTCATGATCCTGTCAGTTCCAGCTGCTTTACCCCCTTTCATTCTACATAATGCCTCATGCACCTCTCCCACACTCACATCCTGCTCCTCTTCACTCCTAAAAGATGGTAAACCTCCCTGGCCAGTGCATGAAATTACCGCCTCCTTTTCTTCATCGACATTTAAAAGTTCCTCAAAATATTCTCGCCATCTACCCAATACCTCCATCTCCCCATCTAACTCCCCTACTCTGTTTTTAACTGACAAATCCATTCGTTCCCTAGGCTTTCTTAACTTGTTTAACTCACTCCAAAATTTTTTCTCATTTTCATTAAAATTCCTTAATATATATTGGGATTGGCAGAGAGCATGTATAGTAGTCTCTTTATATAAAGGGAAGGGGGGCAAAAGAGATTGTAAAAATTATAGCGGAATAAGCTTACTGAGTATGCCAGGAAAAATGTACGGTAGGGTTATAATTGAAAGAATTGGAGGTAAGACAGAATGTAGGATTGTGGATGAGTAAGGAGGTTTCAAAGTGGGTAGGGGATGTGTAGATCAAGTGTTTACATTAAAGCATATATGTGAACAGTATTTAGATAAAGGTAGGGAAGTTTTTATTGCATTTATGGATATAGAAAAGGCATATGATAGAGTGGATAGGGGAGCAATGTGGCAGATGTTGCAAGTATATGGAATAGGTGGTAAGTTACTAAATGAGAAAAAGAGTTTTTATGAGGGTAGTGAGGCTTAGGTTAGGGTGTGTAGAAGAGAGGGAGACTACTTCCCGGTAAAAGTAGGTCTTAGACAGGGATGTGTAATGTCACCATGGTTGTTTAATATATTTATAGATGGGGTTGTAAAAGAAGTAAATGCTAGGGTGTTCGATAGAGGGGTGGGATTAAATTATGGGGAATCAAATACAAAATGGGAATTGACATAGTTGCTTTTTGCTGATGATACTGTGCTAATGGGAGATTCTAAAGAAAAATTGCAAAGTTTAGTGGATGAGTTTGGGAGTGTGTGTAAAGGTAGAAAGTTGAAAGTGAACATAGAAAAGAGTAAGGTGATGAGGGTATCAAATTGGGGAGGAGGAGTATGGAAGAAGTGAATGTTTTCAGATACTTGGGAGTTGACGTGTCGGCGGATGGATTTATGAAGGATGAGGTTAATCATAGAATTGATGAAGGAAAAAAGGTGAGTGGTGCATTGAGGTATATGTGGAGACAAAAAACATTATCCATGGAGGCAAAGAAGGGAATGTATGAAAGTACAGTAGTACCAACAATCTTATACGGGTGTGAAGCTTGGGTTGTGAATGCAGCAGTGAGGAGGCGGCTAGAGGCAGTGGAGATGTCCTGTCTAAGGGCAGTGTGTGGTGTAAATATTATGCAGAAAATTTGGAGTGTGGAAATTAGGAGAAGGTGTGGAGTTAATAAAAGTATTAGTCAGAGGGCTCAAGAGGGGTTGTTGAGGTGATTTGGTCATTTAGAGAGAATGGATCAAAGTAGAATGACATGGAGAGCATATAAATCTGAAGGGGAAGGAAGGCAGGGTAGGGGTCGTCCTCGAAAAGGTTGGAAGGGGTAAGGGAGGTTTTGTGGGCGAGGGACTTGGACTTCCAGCAGGTGTGCATGAGCGTGTTCGATAGGAGTGAATGGAGACGAATGGTATTTGGGACCTGACAATCTGTTGGAATGTGAGCAGGGTAATATTTAGTGAAGGGATTCAGGGAAACCAGTTATTTTTATATAGCTGGACTTGAGTCCTGGAAATGGGAAGTACAATGCCTGCACTTTAAAGGAGGGGTTCGGGATATTGGCACTTTGGAGGGATTTGTTGTGTATCTTTATACGTATATGCTTCTAAACTGTTGTGTTCTGAGCACCTCTGCAAAAACAGTGATTATGTGTGAGTGTGGTGAAAGTGTTGAATGATGATAAAGGTATTTTCTTTTTGGGGATTTTCTTTCTTTTTGGGTCACCCTGCCTCGGTGAGAGACGGCCGACTTGTTTAAAAAAAGAAAAAAAAAAATGTTTTACTGCATGAAAACTTTGTGTAATAAGTAGATATATTGCAAGCAGCACACTATATCCTTCATACATGCTCCCATGAATACTAAAATGCATAAACATATATAGTTACAAGTATAATTTTATACCTATAGTCAACACGAAGAAGTGTCTCATCATCTGTTCTATCATGGATGCGTCCAGACACAGCAACTGATGTATTAAAGCCCCACCAGTTATTTCTGGCATCAATAGGGGTCTTCCAAACATCTGATCTGTAAAACCAAGCAGTATATATAGATGCAACACTTAATTTTATAAAACAAAATTATATTAATTTTCCCAATTCAATCTTGACAATGGTGTGTGTACTTGCTGCAAGTGAAAATATATGGAGAATGAAACACCATAAATTTCAGTTAACCCTTTGACTGTCGCAACCCCCAATCCTGAGGTGTCTCCTGGTGTCGCAAAATTTAAAAAAAAAAAATTATTTTTTCTTATGAAATGATAGAGAATCTTTTCCCGATTGTAATGACACCAAAAAAACGAGATTTGATCAAAAACTGACGGAATTATGCTCTCGCGAAGTTAGCGACCTCGGCGCTGTTTACAAATCGGCGATTTCGCCCACTTTGAGCCCTATTTTCGGCTAATTCCATTGTTCCAGTCGCCCAAACTCATAGCTATTTCTTTAGAACTCCATTTTTTCTATTGATTGAGTACAAGAAACTGCCCATTTACCGATTTCAACTACCTAATAATGTGGTCAGAGATTTGCAATTTGGCCAATTTCACGAAAACTAAAAAATATGACAATTTCAAAATAAAGTCCAGAATGAACAATGAAGACATTCCTGGCTCTAAAATAACATTTTCTTTGTTCATCAGTCATGTCTCCAGGCCCCTCTGATATTACTCTTGCTTTCTATTTTGAATTTTTATTCAAACAAAAAATAGAAGACTTACTATTATGCAGACTACTGCAATACTGTAATAATTGTATAAATAACATCAACCCATTCATGACTGCATATTAGAATGGCTAGTTGGACATTTATTGGACAATGGCATCATTTGTTTACTTTTGAAGATTGGCAAAAATCAAACATTTCCCCTACTTTCAGCTCCATTTCTAGGTTCTTTTTATAGTAAAATCAATCAAAATCACCTCTATTTCTATAATATGTTTCCATTCTATCAAATGAGACCAAGAAAACGAGAATACAATCATAAATACTATACGAAAATAGACCACAAAGTCGGCATTTTAATTAAAAAAATCGGTCGGAGTTTTTTTTTCTCATTATGCACTGCGTGCTCCAGGATTTTTTTTATATGGTGCACACTGATCACACAGACCCATTCTCTCACATGTGGGCCTACCAGCTTTCTCCTGCTTGATTTGAAACCGCTAGAATTTATGAGTATATATACGTCAAACACGGTACCTCGTAAGACGTATATATACGGCCGCGACAGTCAAAGGGTTAAGATAACCTACTAGATAAATCCATGTTCACCGCTGCAGGATTTTAGCTAAGAATTATAGTACATTTTCTTTGTCTATGTCAAGAAAAAACTACTACATCACAGAAAGTAATTAGTTGGCAAGTTTAATATTAAATTTAATCATCATACAATGAGCCAAAATATTATTCCTGCCATTCATTACATTAATAAACTGATTTGTTATAAATATCATTATCTATTAGCTTTACTAAGATGTTTGTTAACAAAATATTAATTAAGTACTTTACTGTAATAAACAGATTGAATTTCTACATTATTTTATACTGCAATAAACCTATTGAATTTCCATAGCATTTATATTAATATTATCAAGAAACTTTTATTTTTACACAATATATAATTTATATTTCAAAATTAAATGTTCTTAATAGTGTCAGTAAAAGATGGAAGCCAAAACTGATGTTAGTCAAAGCACACAAATAAAAGTTTTTTACTGTTATACAAATTAAAAAAATGGAGTAATAAATTACAAGAGAAAGAGCTTAACCCAGAATATATTACCTCTAACTTGAGTAACTGTTAACTTAATTAACCAAGCAACTAAATTTTAGATCTACATTACTAATGGACCAAACTTGCAAAAAGCTTACTGATAATGTCTTCCTTCAACATACTGAAAAATAAGTAGCTACAATATTCTCTAACATTCAGTACAATCTTTAAAAAAAATAAAAGATTGGTACTTTCAGGGACTGACCACCAAGATACAGTGGTCCCTCGTTTTTCGTAATTAATCCGTTCCTGGAGCCGTTACTATAAACGAAATTTACGATTTACGAATAAATTTTCCCCATAAGAAATAATGTAAATACAATTAATCCGTCCCTGACACCCAGAAGTATTAAAACAAAAAAAATTTTAACATGAAATATACATGTAGTACATAAACAATACAATGGGAAATGATGAATGAAACATTAACAGCATAACACTTACCTTTATTGGAGATTCTTCTTAGTGTATGGGAGACTGGAGGAGGAGAGAGAGTGGATTGTTTATAGTTTGGAAGGGGAATCCCCTTCCATCAACACCTCAGGTACCATTTGCTTTTCTGGGGTTCCTTCTCTTCTCTGTTTCTTAATGCCACTAGGACCACCTTGAGAGTCACTGGAGTCCTGTCTCACAAAATAACTGTGGAGAGAGCTGTTTCTGGCATCTCTTTAACACTTCCCTAAAATGGCCCAAGACTTTGTCACTGTACATGTTGCCAACCTGGCTTGCAACAACCTTGTAAGGGTGATGTTTCTCCATAAAGCTTTCCATCTTACCCCACATAGTAAAAATCTCTTTAATTTCTGAAGAAGGCACCTTCTTCCATCTCTCTTCCTCCTCTGCAGCAAGATTCTGAGCTGCGATGTGTTGCTCTTCCTGCTGAAGCTCTTGCAGCTCCTCAGTGGTGAGCTTTTCATTGTGGTCTTCCACCAATTCTTCCACATCCTCCAAACTCACATCCAACCCCATGGAACTCCCCAGTGCCACAATTGATTTTACAACAGACATAGGCTCATTAGGGTCAGTCCCAAATCCTTCAAAATCCCTCTTGTGGACACAATCTGGCCACAATTTTCTCCAGGCAGAGTTCAAAGTCCTGGTAGTCACTCCCTCCCAAGCCATACCTATAAGGGTTATGCAGTGGAGGATGCTGAAGTGTTCTCTCCAAAATTCCCTTAGGGTCAAGTGAGTGTCTGTGGTCACAGTCAAGCACCTGTGAAACATTGCTTTTGTGTAGAGTTTTTTAAAGTTTGCAATAACCTGCTGGTCCATGGGTTGGAGGAGAGGAGTGGTATTCGGGGGCAAGAACTTTACTGTGATGAACCCAAACTCTTCGAAAATTAGGTCATCCAAGTTTGGAGGATGAGCAGGTGCATTGTCCATTACTAGCAGGCACTTGAGATCCAATTTCTTTTCCAGGAGATACTCCTTCACACTAGGGCCAAACACTTCATTGAACCACTTGACGAAAATTTCCCTCGTGACCCATGCCTTACTATTAGATTTCCAAAACACACACAATTTACTCTTCATAACATTGTTTTTCCTGAACACTCTGGGATTTTCAGAATGGTACACTAGTAATGGCTTCACTTTGAAATCCCCACTAGCATTAGCACAGAACATTAGCGTCAGCCTGTCTTTCATAGACTTGTGTCCTGGCATTGCCTTTTCCTCTTGTGTAATGAAGGTCCTCTTTGGCATTTTCTTCCAAAAGAGGCCTGTTTCGACACAACTGAACACTTGTTCAGGTTTCAGTCCTTCAGCCTCTATGTACTCCTGGAATTCATGCACATATTTTTCAGCCGCCTTGTGGTCCGAACTGGCAGCCTCATCATGCCTTACCACACTGTGTATGCCAGTACGGTTCTTAAATCTCTCAAACCAGCCTTTGCTGGCCTTAAATTCACTCACTTCACCACTATTTGCAGGCAATTTTTTTACCAAATCTTCATGCAACTGCCTAGGCTTTTCACAAATAATCGAAGTCATAAGAGTATCTCCTGCTAATTGTTTCTCATTTGTCCACACCAATAATAACTTCTCAACCTCTTCCAGTACTGGTGATCTCATTTTTGTCAGCATAGTTACTCCCTTTGCAACAACAGCATCCTTTATTTCCTTTTTCTTGGCCACTACGGAACATAAGGTTGTGTAGGGTTTCTTATACATCCTGGACAGTTCGGCCACACTTGTACCACTTTTATATTGTTCAATGATGGTTTTCTTAAATTCAGTCGTATTTCTCACCTTCTTTACCACAGGCTTGGCACTAGGAGCTTTCTTTGGAGCCATGGTAGTTTATTTAGTACTTGCAAGCACTAAAATAAATGGAATATTATGAAATATTTTGCTGGAGCACGTGAGGGGACCTTTGCTCACTGGTAAACAATGCCAGACTGGCTGCCGCCCCGGCTCACGCCGTGGGTACGCGTCCTGGACGAACTATGACTCGCGAGTCAACCTATGAAAAGCGAGTCCATGTTCATACGAAAATACCCCTATGATTGGCGAATTTTACGATTGCCGGGAACTACGAAAAGCAGGGGACCATTGTATATTCATTCTGGCACCTGAATCAATTTTTATCCAACATAACAGTGATTATGTGTGAGTTAGGTGAAAGTGTTGAATGATGACGAAAGTATTTTCTTTTTGGGGATTTTCTTTCTTTTTGGGTCACCCTGCCTCGGTGGGAGACGGCCGACTTGTTGAGGAAAAAAAAAAATGTATGTTATACAATGCTAATGATTGTTTTCACTTCCCTACAAATTTATCTATCATTTCATCATATAGATATAACATAAATGTGCTCTTTCTTCCATATTAGTTCAGTTTAAATTTAATTCTTGCTACAGCTTTGAGTTCGGTTAACATTTACTCCATAACATTAATTAAACGTGTACACTTAAATATTTGTAAAACCTTTACCCTGATAAATTGCTCACCCAGAAGCACCTACTAACCTCTCATCAACCAAGACATCGTAGATATCCACTTGCGAGCATTCCGTAGAAATGTTGCAGCGTCTGTAATCCATAAGCAAGCATGCAATTGTGTGTTCATCAATAGACATGCAATTCTGTAAGCTCAAGAATACTATGAATCCCTACTACTCCATGCCAAACTAAATGTGCTATGCCTATAAAAGGCTGTAGTAAAGCAATATTACTGAATGCTATGTAGTAATACCATACATGGAAAATACATTAGATACAGTACAGTGGTAGATTCAGGTAAGAAAAGGCATGACTGAGGCAATTTCATCTCTTTATGGACTTAGTAAATTAAAAATATAGATTCAAATGCTTTCTTTTATTGAAATTGTAATAGAGTAGAAAATTATTTGTAAGAATCACAATAGCACTACATCCAGCCCAGGATTTAGTCAAGGAACTGCTAGCCCTAGGAAATAGTGTATTTCCACATAATGTAACATGGATGAGTGAGTGGCCATACTAGTGGTACTAGAGAGTAAACACATTACACCACTGTTTACTCAGATTATTGTTAACTACTGTATGTAATTGAAAAATCAATTAAAGCCTCCAAAAAATTCAGTGTAGCAGTTTTAATATACCAAGATGCAGGAAATGTGAAATATGAAGGAAAGTTATGAAATGATAAGAGTGGTCATACTAACATTGTTACTAGTAGATTTATGCACACATTGTGACCCTATTTAATTTTTCATCGAGTTCATATACATCAAAGGATTTACAAGGCTACAAAGATTTTGTATGGCTGGATTCATAACAAAAGACAAGGATGACAAATGACAAATGACAAATAACTTGTCAAAGCAAGAAGGGTGTACATGTATTTGTCATATATGCAGTAGATATATATGATTTGTAACTCTCTATTGGAACATTATATTGTTTTCCACCATCATACTGAAAATATACACATGTAAACATGCATGTAACTTAATTATTTGACCAGTATCCACTGCTTAGTACTTGTTGTAAATATCTATCTTCTACATAAATGAATTTTTTCTATAGTTTACATGCAGAAAACTGAAGGAAATATAAATGCTTAAGCAGGACACAAAATCATACATTTATCAGATCCAACAGAAGGTGAGCTTTCAGATATTTTTCAAAATTCATTAAGCACTGGAGCCTAACTAGCATCATCATCATTAATTCCTCTTTTCTTAAAAAATTACATCTCAGGACCAGTTAAAAAAAAATTCTAAGGCACTCACAAAGGTGATAGAAGAAACAGCATTTCATCTTAATTTTAGAAGAGTTGCCTGATGAATGTATAACCCTCTGATGTGAAGATTGCAAAACAATAATCAAAAGCAGTGTACAAAACAATAATCAAAAGCAGTGTACAAAACAATAATCAAAAGCAGTGTACGTATAATTATGCTCAAACAGAAATAACAGTCCTGTAAGACTTATAAAGTGACTGGAAAACTGGAGAAAGTCAGGTCTGATACAAGGAAGTGGAGAGTAACTAATTCCTTGGATCAAGACTCATTAGCATCATCAAAGCACCCTGCTTAAAGGGTAGAAAGAGCAAAATATGCTATGCACGAGGAATCCAACTCAAAATTATCATAACGATTTACTACAGGAAGAACAACCGTTTCACAAATGAAAAACATGTATTGCACTGATCCAGCTGACCCTGATAAAACTTTCATTTATTAACTATCTACTACCCAGAAACATAGATCAATATCTCCAATGTGGGTGACTTCTGGTTTGATGACCTCACATATAAACACTATAGTAAAAAGATAACAACAGTATTATAATTAATTTTCCCTAATGAGGATAACTCATTGCAATTGGAGTTTTACAATTGTTCTCTAGTTGGTATATGTCTATGGTGTTGCATTTACAAAAGGGCATTCCAATTAAATGGATTGAAATCAATTTTGATTTGATATATAAACATATAAACACTGCAATTGGCCCAAAGGATAATTCTTACTTTTCTGGAATGCAAGAAATATTGTAGTAAGCCCCCACTGGCCTAAACTTCATCTCACAAGATGAATATAAACATGACATTCATTTAAACACTCCCACCTCACTCCCATATATCAGCAATTCTTGCATGATCACATGAAAGAGGTAAAGAGGCTTTTTTATCTTTTATTTTTCATTGTGGTGGGTTCTCAATACTGTATTGTATAGAATAATGACTGATGAAAAGATATCTGAACTACAGTGGGAGACGGCCGACTTGTTGAAAAAAAAAAAAAAAAATTAAGGTTTTCTGTTTACTATATACATTACTCATAATCCAGCATAATTAATGAATACTAAACAAAAGAGAAAACAGAGGTTGAATTCTATTACTGAAGCAATGATATGGCAGAAAACTAAACAAAAACAAATAACAGAATCATTTACAAACCAAGAGAATTTTTTAAGGAGCATTTGTAGTTTAGTCAAAAGTGGGGTTACTAATATGAAATGTGAAAGGCTCAAATATTTTCCTGACAAATGTTTTCAAGGAACAGTACAACCATGTTATATAAGCCTCAAGTAAGTGACAAAGTTTTAACACTGTTCAACAGTGCTTGGATTTGCAGAGACGATGTTCAGTGATGATTTAGAGAAGAGTCAGGTGCTAGTACTGAAACTACAGAGGTGGCAATGTATGGTACTCAATGTCTGTTTTTAAAATGCACTTAATTAGTCAATGATGATGGAATGGTGGTGTACATAACTTTTGGGTAGAATCTAGGAAAAAGAATTCAAAGCTTAACAGTGAGACAGATTATATAGTATATACTTGTATTTCAAACAGGATAAGGAATTTAAATTTCCCCTTTTGTTAATACAGTATATGCCCTCCCCTTACAGAAATAGTCTGGATCTACCACTTATACAATATAGTTATGCAATTATATGGTTAAACAACTGCACTGGTACAAAGCTAATAAGATATCAAAAGCTATGGGGAAAACTAGGAGATACTGAAGTACATTACTGTATATAGAGATCAAAAAGTATATTAATACCAGGTATTACTTTGTAATCCTAGAGTTGTAGAAATACTTCACTATTAATGTAACTGGACACCCTAATTTTTATATGGATAAACAATATTTTAGAAAAGCATTAAATTTCCTAGAGGTTCCACATGACATGTTTTGATTCTGATTTTTGTTTCTAAATTCATTTATTTCTTGACATTAAATTATATAAATAATATTTGATAAAATTTTTATGCTGAGTATGTCAAATGCCAGTACCTTTGAAATTACTAGACTAAATAGGAAAATGAGTCTTCTTGAAACTTATTCATCAAACTAGTTAGATTTGATTACTTAGGCACACACAAAGTGTACTTTTAAAATAAAATTCACAAAAGTAACTGGAACAAATCGCATAATGAAATAATAATAATCAACAAAAGATTGAAATGAAATTAAGTTTTACATTCCAAATTGTGGGCTTATTATATTTATTCAATATATAGAATATTTTTATAAAAAAAATATTTTTTGTCATAACCTCTTGTATTGTACATAGACAGTATCTGTTAAACCTAAAACCCAATCTAACTTTATTATTTTTTAAATACACTACCTAACAGAATCACTACCTAACTGAATGCAACCATATGACCTGTCTTTGTAATACTCACTTGTGCTTTATAGTTATCTGTTTACATTAATGTTTTATCACTGATTTCATCATTGCTTAGTAGCAGCGCTGTATAGTCCTTGTGGCTTAGCGCTTCTTTTTGATTATAATAATAATAATAATAATAATCATTGCTTAGTTAATCTTAAGTTAATTTTAAGCCAGCCCGTAATGCTATGCATAGTATAAGTGGCTTTGGCATACTGCTCTTATCTGTATTTTTTTTGTACCTCTGTATGTGTGCACAAATTGGAAATAAATAAATAAATAAATAAATAAATATTTCAGGTACAGTAAACCCTTAATATATTGGACTTTTAAAATTATGGGCAAAATCCACTGGTTAAACTGTACTTTAACCCTTATATTTTCCATGTTTATTGCAGTATATCTGTAAACTGTGTGTACAATATCAGGAAGCGTAATTAAGAGTTTTTTTTGTTTTTTTCTATTTCAAAACATATATGTTGATAAGTCACAATTATTATTCTGATTCAATGGACACTCAGACAATTCCCCCTATTAGTCCATTTTATTAAGGGTTTACTGTACATAGTCACTCACTGCTTTTCAGCATCCAATAAACAATGACCTAGAAAATAATTAAACTACTTTTTGACCTTTAACCATACAGCAACATCCACAGGCAGAATAATAATGACTGAGCATGCAATGCTACGCTTCCTTTTTTGGGATGACATGACCTTACCTACGGAGTCCAGACCTGTGCAGGGGCAGTCAAGTGGGCGTGCCATGTGCATAAAGTTGAATAATTAGATATGCAGTATATAATATACTGCATGCTGTTTTTTTTTTTACTATAAGAGTTGTACTTGGAAAACATTTACAAATATATTTATATTTTTAGGATGATTTAGGATCAAATGGCAGCTTGGCTTTTGCGTGGAGTTTAACCCATAAACGGTCCAAGCAGATCTACATTCACATGTGTAGTGCTACAAAAGTAGATCTACGTTTTTTTTACATATTTTCAAATATAACAAAAAAAAAAAGTAGATCACAGTTTTTTTACACATTTTCAAATGTAAAAAAGCAAAAAGAAGATCTACTTTTTTTACATACTTTCAAATGTTGAAAAAACATATATATACATTTGGACCGTTTACAGGTTAATCATGAACAGAAAGCACAGCAGTCATTTTTATCTTTAAATTTCTCCTAGTGCAGTTTTCTAAATAACCTCTTATAATAGTGTGTCATGAGGTACAGCATTTGCTATAATGAAGGAAAACTACAAAATGCACAGAATTATATGAACATGTTGAACCTATATTATAGTGCTTAAATGATTTTTAAACAATACTGTAATTAAATGAAAAATATATTCAAATACAAAATATTATTAACCATACTCTTCTTTACTAAGTACTAATGTTTAGAGTTTTTAAATTTTAAAAAACATAAAAATATAAAGATAATTAGAATCTATAAAAGATCAGCTTTTTTTAGAAACTTACACAGACTCATTTACAGCAACAAGTTCGTATGCATTGTCTAAGTTGTAGAAAACATTGTCTACAAATTGTTGGCCAGCACTCCCTGCTATGATGGTACCCTGGTAGGTTGGGTCTACTGCCATGTTCCTGTTGGAGGTAATACTTTAAAATACTCTATGGTCAAACACAGTTCTGTATTGCAGCATTAAATACCATTATACTCCATGTTACTTTGTTGATGGTGAAGCATGCATCTATATAACATAATAGTGTGTGACAATAATAAATATATGATTTTTTGAAAGCTTCTAAATGGGAAAATGGAGAAGAATCCTTCCTTTGTAAGCCATGCATGTCATAAGAGGCAACTAAAATGCTGGAAGGGGCTAGTAACCCATTCTCCTGCATAAATTACTAAATGTAAAAAGAAAAACTTTATGGAAGTTTTCCTGATTTTTGGGTCACCCTGCCTTGGTGTGAGTGTATGAGTGTGAGAGCGTGTGGGCACATGGTAAAAAAAAAAAAAAAAATACATAAAGAAAACTTCTAGGTAGTAGGTTGGTAGACAGCAACCACCCAGGGAGGTACTACTGTCCTTCCAAGTGAGTAACACGAAAGCCTGTAATTGGTTTACATGATGGTAGGATTGCTGGGGTCTTTTTTGCCTCATAAATATGCAAGATTCTAGGTAGTAGGTTGGTAGACAGCAACCGCCCAGGGAGGTACTACTGTCCTGCCAAGTGAGTGTAAAACGAAAGCCTGTAATTGTTGTACATGATAGTAGGATTGCTGGTGTCCTTTTTTCTGTCTCATGAACATGCATGATTTCAGGTATGTCTTGCTACTTCTACTTACACTTAGGTCACACTACACATGCATTATTTTTTTTATTTTTTTTATTATCACACTGGCCGATTCCCACCAAGGCAGGGTGGCCCGAAAAAGAAAAACTTTCACCATCATTCACTCCATCACTGTCTTGCCAGAAGGGTGCTTTACACTACAGTTTTTAAACTGCAACATTAACACCCCTCCTTCAGAGTGCAGGCACTGTACTTCCCATCTCCAGGACTCAAGTCCGGCCTGCCGTTTTCCCTGAACCCCTTCATAAATGTTACTTTGCTCACACTCCAACAGCACGTCAAGTATTAAAAACCATTTGTCTCCATTCACTCCTATCAAACACGCTCACGCATGCCTGCTGGAAGTCCAAGCCCCTCGCACACAAAACCTCCTTTACCCCCTCCCTCCAACCTTTCCTAGGCCGACCCCTACCCCGCCTTCCTTCCACTACAGACTGATACACTCTTGAAGTCATTCTGTTTCGCTCCATTCTCTCTACATGTCCGAACCACCTCAACAACCCTTCCTCAGCCCTCTGGACAACAGTTTTGGTAATCCCGCACCTCCTCCTAACTTCCAAACTACGAATTCTCTGCATTATATTCACACCACACATTGCCCTCAGACATGACATCTCCACTGCCTCCAGCCTTCTCCTCGCTGCAACATTCATCACCCATGCTTCACACACATATAAGAGCGTTGGTAAAACTATACTCTCATACATTCCCCTCTTTGCCTCCAAGGACAAAGTTCTTTGTCTCCACAGACTCCTAAGGGCACCACTCACCCTTTTCCTCTCATCAATTCTATGATTCACCTCATCTTTCATAGACCCATCCGCTGACACGTCCACTCCCAAATATCTGAATACATTCACCTCCTCCATACTCTCTCCCTCCAATCTGATATCCAATCTTTCATCACCTAATCTTTTTGTTATCCTCATAACCTTACTCTTTCCTGTATTCACCTTTAATTTTCTTCTTTTGCACACCCTACATGTACAAGCATATATATACACACCCCTCTGGGTTTTCTTCTATTTTCTTTCTAGTTCTAGTTCTTGTTTATTTCCTCTTATCTCCATGGGAAAGTGTAACAGAATTCTTCCTCCGTAAGCCATGCGTGTTGTAAGAGACGACTAAAATGCTAGGAGGAAGGGGCTAGTAACCCCTTCTCCTGTATATATTACTAAATGTAAAGGAGAAACTTTCGTTTTTCCTTTTGGGCCACCCCGCCTCGGTAGGATACGGCCGGTGTGTTGAAAGAAGAAGAAATATGCAAGATTTCAGGTACGTCTTACTACTTCTACTTACACTTAGGTCACACTACACATGCGTGTACAAACATGTACATATACACCCATCTGGGTTTCCTTCTACTTTGTTACTATTTCTTGTTCTTATTTATTTCCTCTTATCTCCATGGGGAAGTGGAACAAAATTCTTCCTCCATAAGCCATGCGTATCATAAGAGGCGACTAAAATGCCGGGAGCAAGGGGCTAGTAACCCCTTCTCCTGTATACATTACTGAAGTTAAAAAGAGAAACTTTTATTTTTATTTTTGGGCCATCCTGCTTTGGTGGGATGCGGCCGGCTTGTTGAAAGAAGATAAAGAAAACTTGTAATCTGATATCAATCTATGTCTTTCATGTATTGTTTCCTCTGAGAGCTGCAGTACATCCTCGAGGAGGTGGCAATGTGTACTCTTATCCAGGCATTTAACTGCCTTCAAATATTAAAGAATTCTTGAAATAGGACATGAAATATTTGTCAAATAATGGGCTTACTACATTTAGCTAATGCTAATATTATATACTAATATTATATATTATATACTAATATTATATAAAACTAATAACATCAAAATATATTAAGCATCAATGCTTACATTTGGCAACTTTTGTATGGACAAGTGATACTGTAGAGCATTGAAAATAGACACTATGACAGAATGGACATTTCATTAAGAATGCTTCACTTAGTAACCAAGCTTTTCAAGTCTATAAAGAACACATGTTAAAACTAGGAATATATAGGCATAGTGAAGACTGAAGGAGAGGTGCAGATGACTATAGTGTGTGAACAACTGTAAAGATCAGGTCAATGAGTTTAACAAGCAAGAGGAATTTGGCAAGAAAACTCCTTTATCCTGTATCTATATGATGGTTTCCATAGTGAAGATTAAAGTTGATAATAATGGTCTCTGCACTGACTATGTCCTTACAATGGCAGATGGAACATGGAGCTATGAGTTTCCTATTAATCAGGTACCCTCAAAGCCACCATCACGACTCGTACCACAGCCATGTTAGTGTGGGATTCATCTGTAAAAACCTTAAGCCAGCATGGACCACTAGCCTGAGAGTTTAGGACTTACCTGCTGCGAGTTCAAAGCCCACCCATTCTGTGATTTATTTCCAATCGTATTATTAGGATTTCATGAGTCATGAAAACTGTACAAGTTTTGTGCAAAACAAGGAATGACTGAATATCCAGAACCAGTGTTAGGAATCTCCACTTCTGAACATTTTGCAGTAATAATGTTTTCAACTACCATTAATATTTTATTATACTGTACAGTAGGGCCCTGCTTATACAGCAGGTTAGGTTCCAGGCTACTGCTGTAAAGCAAAAATCACTGTAAAGTGAATCAAAGCCTTTTTTTTCACTTTCAAATGGATATAAAAGCCTGATAACATTTTTACACTATCACATATTAAGTGAGCAATAGATCTAGGCCTAAAAATTCATATACAGTACACACATTACTTACCCTAAAATGTTTTCGTCCTCAGCTTATAGCGAGTGATGAATATATTTATTTTGGGAAGTCTGAATAAATGAAGAATGGGTATAACTGAATACCACTATTAGCGAAACACCGTAAAGCAAAGAGCTATAAAGTGGAGCCTGCCTGTATATTGTTCAATAGCAAGAAGTGATTCAAATGATGTACAGTGGAAACTCAGTTTTTGCATGCCCTAGTTGGAGAAAATTCTTGGAGAAAATTCTCTATAAAATGTATTTTTTGTTAATGTTTTTGGGTGTCTGGAACGGAACCAATTACAGTGGACCCCCAATTTACGATATTAATTTGTTCCAGAAGGCTGTTCGGGTGCCGTTACCGAATGAATTTGCTCCCATAAGGAATATTGTAAATTAGATTAGTCCGTTTCAGACCCCCAAAAATACACTTACAAAAATACACTTACATAACTGTTCGAGTTGGGAGCTGATCGTAAGTCAGGGGTCCACTGTAATCTATTCCAGAGACCCAAAAATATTAACAAAATATACATTTTAAAGAGAATTTTCTCCAAGAGTTTTCTCTAACCAGGGTATACAAAAACTGAGGTTGCATTATACAGTAACTAAAACTACCAAGGAAATATAAATAGTTTTGAAAGCATAACAAAATCAATATTACATACATTTTTCCTAAAATACAGTATTTCAGTGTTACAATGTGGTTGGCTGGTTTTAAACATATGGTTATTAGGCAAAGTTGACTAGGCATTTTGACACCTTAATTTTTTAATTTGTGCACAATTTTTTTTATTATTAATGCAGTTCTTTAATTAAAAGGAAAATTATGGGGTTAAATGAATCTTAAGCTAAGTATTAACTCCATAATGTAGTGTATTACAATTATAGTAAAGGATAATATGCTCATTAAATCAACTTTTAAGGGACACCCTGTGCAAGCAGCTGAAATTTAGAAAAGATAAATAAAAGATAGAAAAAATTAAAACTAATAATGTTCTTACTTGGCAAGACTGTTATGAGATGTAGTTTGATATACAGGAAGACGAACTTTTTGAAACCCATAAATGTCTAAAATGTGTCGACCAATATTGCTATGCAGGTAATTATGAGTGAACTCAGACACTACCTGTAAGAAGTAAATGTATCTTAGTTATAATTACAAAAATGATAAAACAAATTCATGATGGGAAATTCATGTTTTACCAAGAGAACAAAAGATATAATTATTATGAACAGTGTAAGTTTTATAAATCCTTGAATAGGTATCTATCACACGGTTACAAATGATTAAAAACCTGAGTTTCATTACACTTACTGTATTGTGTTGCCTGTCTTACAATGTTGACAGATGTGTGCACATCATCAATTATGCATATGATGATATACTGATGACTGGAAAAACTGTTACATGAATGTACACCACTAGGCTGTGATGACTTGTACAAGTCTTGATTTAGATCAAGCATACTCATTTAGACAGAGCAAAACTAAATAAATAGTAGGTTGGTAGACAGCAACCACCCAGGGAGGTACTACCGTCCTGCCAAGTGAGTGTAAAACGAAAGCCTGTAATTGTTTTACATGATGGTAGGATTGCTGGTGTCTTTTGTCTGTCTCATAAATATGCAAGATTACAGGCATGTCTTGCTACTTCTACTTACACTTAGGTCACACTACACATGTACATGTTTATTTATACACACTCATCTGAGTTTTCTTTGATTTTATCTTAATAGTTCTTGGTCTTATTACTTTTCCTTTTATATCCATGGGGAAGTGGAATAAGAATCTTTCCTCCGTAAGCCATGCGTGTTGTAAAAGTCAACTAAAATGCCGGGAACAATGGGCTAGTAACCCCTTTTCCTGTAAAGATTACTAAAAAGAATAAGACGAAAACTGTCAAAGTGGGAAGTCTGAATGTGCGTGGATGTTGTGCAAATGATAAGAAAGAGATGATTGTGGATGTTATGAATGAGAAGAAACTGGATGTCCTGGCTTTAAGTGAAACAAAGCTGAAGGGGGTGGGAGAGTTTCAATGGAGAGGAATAAATGGGATTAGGTCAGGGGTTTCAAATAGAGTTAGAGCTAAAGAAGGAGTAGCAATAATGTTGAAGGATAAGCTATGGCAGGAAAAGAGGGACTACAAATGTATAAATTCAAGGATTATGTGGAGTAAAATAAAGATTGGATGTGAAAAGTGGATTATAGTAAGCGTGTATGCACCTGGAGAAGAGAGAAGTGTAGAGGAGAGAGAGAGAGATTCTGGGAAATGTTGAGTGAATGCGTGGGGAGTTTTGAATCAAGTGTGAGAGTAATGGTGGTTGGGGATTTCAATGCTATAGTGGGTAAAAATGTTATGGAGGGAGTAGTAGGTAAATTTGGGGTGCCAGGGGTAAATGTAAATGGGGAGCCTTTAATTGAGCTATGTGTAGAAAGAAATTTGGTAATAAGTAATACATATTTTATGAAAAAGAGGATAAATGAATATAAAAGGTATGATGTAGCACGTAATGAAAGTAGTTTGTTAGATTATGTATTGGTGGATAAAAGGTTGATGGGTAGGCTCCAGGATGTACATGTTTATAGAGGGGCAACTGATATATCGGATCATTATTTAGTTGTAGCTACAGTTAGAGTAAGAAGTAGATGGGAAAAGAGGAAGGTGGCAACAACAAGTAAGAGGGAGGTGAAAGTGTATAAACTAAGGGAGGAGGAAGTTCGGGCGAGATATAAGCTACTATTGGCAGAAAGGTGGGCTAGTGCAAAGATGAGTAGTGGGGGGGTTGAAGCAGGTTGGAATAGTTTTAAAAATGCAGTATTAGAATGTGGGGCAGAAGTTTGTGGTTATAGGAGGGTGGGGGCAGGAGGAAAGAGGAGTGATTGGTGGAATGATGAAGTAAAGGGTGTGATAAAAGAGAAAAAGGTAGCTTACGAGAGGTTTTTACAAAGCAGAAGTGTTATAAGAAGAGCAGAGTATATGGAGAGTAAAAGAAAGGTGAAGAGAGTGGTGAGAGAGTGCAAAAGGAGAGCAGATGAAAGAGTGGGAGAGGCACTGTCAAGAAATTTTAATGAAAATAAGAAAAAATTTTGGAGTGAGTTAAACAAGTTAAGAAAGCCTAGGGAAAGTATGGATTTGTCAGTTAAAAACAGAGTAGGGGAGTTAGTAGATGGGGAGAGGGAGGTATTAGGTAGATGGCAAGAATATTTTGAGGAACTTTTAAATGTTGAGGAAGAAAGAGAGGCGGTAATTTCATGCACTGGCCAGGGAGGTATACCATCTTTTAGGAGTGAAGAAGAGCAGAATGTAAGTGTGGTGGAAGTACTTGAGGCATGACGTAGAATGAAAGGGGGTAAAGCAGCTGGAACTGATGGGATCATGACAGAAATGTTAAAAGCAGGGGGTGATACAGTGTTGGAGTGGTTGGTACTTTTGTGTAATTAATGTATGAAAGAGGGGAAGGTACCTAGGGATTGGCAGAGAGCATGTATAGTCCCTTTATATAAAGGGAAAGGGGACAAAAGAGATTGTAAAAATTATAGAGGAATAAGTTTACTGAGTATACCAGGAAAAGTATACGGTAGGGTTATAATTGAAAGAATTAAAGGTAAGACAGAATGTAGGATTGCGGATGAGCAAGGAGGCTTCAGAGTGGGTAGGGGATGTGTAGATCAAGTGTTTACATTGAAGCATATATGTGAACAGTATTTAGATAAAGGTAGGGAAGTTTTTATTGCATTTATGGATTTAGAAAAGGCATATGATAGAGTGGATAGAGGATCAATGTGGCAGATGTTGCAAGTATATGGAATAGGTGGTAAGTTACTAAATGCTGTAAAGAGCTTTTATGAGGATAGTGAGGCTCAGGTTAGGGTATGTAGAAGAGAGGGAGAATATTTTATATTTTTTTATTATCACACCGGCCGATTCCCACCAAGGCAGGGTGGCCCGAAAAAGAAAAACTTTCACCATCATTCACTCCATCACTGTCTTGCCAGAAGGGTGCTTTACACTACAGTTTTTAAACTGCAACATTAACACCCCTCCTTCAGAGTGCAGGCACTGTACTTCCCATCTCCAGGACTCAAGTCCAGCCTGCCGGTTTCCCTGAATCCCTTCATAAATGTTACTTTGCTCACACTCCAACAGCACGTCAAGTATTAAAAACCATTTGTCTCCATTCACTCCTATCAAACACGCTCACGCATGCCTGCTGGAAGTCCAAGCCCCTCGCACACAAAACCTCCTTTACCCCCTCCCTCCAACCCTTCCTAGGCTGACCCCTACCCCGCCTTCCTTCCACTACAGACTGATACACTCTTGAAGTCATTCTGTTTCGCTCCATTCTCTCTACATGTCCGAACCACCTCAACAACCCTTCCTCAGCCCTCTGGACAACAGTTTTGGTAATCCCGCACCTCCTCCTAACTTCCAAACTACGAATTCTCTGCATTATATTCACACCACACATTGCCCTCAGACATGACATCTCCACTGCCTCCAGCCTTCTCCTCGCTGCAACATTCATCACCCACGCTTCACACCCATATAAGAGCGTTGGTAAAACTATACTCTCATACATTCCCCTCTTTGCCTCCAAGGACAAAGTTCTTTGTCTCCACAGACTCCTAAGTGCACCACTCACTCTTTTTCCCTCATCAATTCTATGATTCACCTCATCTTTCATAGACCCATCCGCTGACACGTCCACTCCCAAATATCTGAATATGTTCACCTCCTCCATACTCTCTCCCTCCAATCTGATATTCAATCTTTCATCACCTAATCTTTTTGTTATCCTCATAACCTTACTCTTTCCTGTATTCACCTTTAATTTTCTTCTTTTGCACACCCTACCAAATTCATCCACCAATCTCTGCAACTTCTCTTCAGAATCTCCCAAGAGCACAGTGTCATCAGCAAAGAGCAGCTGTGACAACTCCCACTTTGTGTGTGATTCTTTATCTTTTAACTCCACGCCTCTTGCCAAGACCCTCGCATTTACTTCTCTTACAACCCCATCTATAAATATATTAAACAACCACGGTGACATCACACATCCTTGTCTAAGGCCTACTTTTACTGGGAAAAAATTTCCCTCTTTCCTACATACTCTAACTTGAGCCTCACTATCCTCGTAAAAACTCTTCACTGCTTTCAGTAACCTACCTCCTACACCATACACTTGCAACATCTGCCACATTGCCCCCCTATCCACCCTGTCATACGCCTTTTCCAAATCCATAAATGCCACAAAGACCTCTTTAGCCTTATCTAAATACTGTTCACTTATATGTTTCACTGTAAACACCTGGTCCACACACCCCCTACCTTTCCTAAAGCCTCCTTGTTCATCTGCTATCCTATTCTCCGTCTTACTCTTAATTCTTTCAATTATAACTCTACCATACACTTTACCAGGTACACTCAACAGACTTATCCCCCTATAATTTTTGCACTCTCTTTTATCCCCTTTGCCTTTATACAAAGGAACTATGCATGCTCTCTGCCAATCCCTAGGTACCTTACCCTCTTCCATACATTTATTAAATAATTGCACCAACCACTCCAAAACTATATCCCCACCTGCTTTTAACATTTCTATCTTTATCCCATCAATCCCGGCTGCCTTACCCCCTTTCATTTTACCTACTGCCTCACGAACTTCCCCCACACTCACAACTGGCTCTTCCTCACTCCTACAAGATGTTATTCCTCCTTGCCCTATACACGAAATCACAGCTTCCCTATCTTCATCAACATTTAACAATTCCTCAAAATATTCCTTCCATCTTCCCAATACCTCTAACTCTCCATTTAATAACTCTCCTCTCCTATTTTTAACTGACAAATCCATTTGTTCTCTAGGCTTTCTTAACTTGTTAATCTCACTCCAAAACTTTTTCTTATTTTCAACAAAATTTGTTGATAACATCTCACCCACTCTCTCATTTGCTCTCTTTTTACATTGCTTCACCACTCTCTTAACCTCTCTCTTTTTCTCCATATACTCTTCCCTCCTTGCATCACTTCTACTTTGTAAAAACTTCTCATATGCTAACTTTTTCTCCCTTACTACTCTCTTTACATCATCATTCCACCAATCGCTCCTCTTCCCTCCTGCACCCACTTTCCTGTAACCACAAACTTCTGCTGAACACTCTAACACTACATTTTTAAACCTACCCCATACCTCTTCGACCCCATTGCCTATGCTCTCATTAGCCCATCTATCCTCCAATAGCTGTTTATATCTTACCCTAACTGCCTCCTCTTTTAGTTTATAAACCTTCACCTCTCTCTTCCCTGATGCTTCTATTCTCCTTGTATCCCATCTACCTTTTACTCTCAGTGTAGCTACAACTAGAAAGTGATCTGAGGGAGAATACTTCGCGGTAAAAGTAGGTCTTAGACAGGGATGTGTAATGTCACCATGGTTGTTTAATATATTTATAGATGGGGTTGTAAAAAAAGTAAATGCTAGGGTGTTCGGGAGAGGGGTGGGATTAAATTATGGGGAATCAAATTCAAAATGGGAATTGACACAGTTACTTTTTGCTGATGATACTGTGCTTATGGGAGATTCTAAAGAAAAATTGCAAAGGTTAGTGGATGAGTTTGAGAATGTGTGTAAAGGTAGAAAGTTGAAAGTGAACATAGAAAAGAGTAAGGTGATGAGGGTATCAAATGATTTAGATAAAGAAAAATTGGATATCAAATTGGGAAGGAGGAGTATGGAAGAAGTGAATGTTTTCAGATACTTGGGAGTTGACGTGTCGGCGGATGGATTTATGAAGGATGAGGTTAATCATAGAATTGATGAGGGAAAAAAGGTGAGTGGTGCGTTGAGGTATATGTGGAGTCAAAAAACGTTATCTATAGAGGCAAAGAAGGGAATGTATGAAAGTATAGTAGTACCAACACTCTTATATGGATGTGAAGCTTGGGTGGTAAATGCAGCAGCGAGGAGACGGTTGGAGGCAGTGGAGATGTCCTGTCTAAGGGCAATGTGTGGTGTAAATATTATGCAGAAAATTCGGAGTGTGAAAATTAGGAGAAGGTGTGGAGTTAATAAAAGCATTAGTCAGAGGGCAGAAGAGGGGTTGTTGAGGTGGTTTGGTCATTTAGAGAGAATGGATCAAAGTAGAATGACATGGAAAGCATATAAATCTATAGGGGAAGGAAAGAGGGGTAGTGGTCGTCCTCGAAAGGGTTGGAAAGAGGGGGTAAAGAAGGTTTTGTGGGCGAGGGGCTTGGACTTCCAGCAAGCGTGCATGAGCGTGTTAGATAGGAGTGAATGGAGACGAATGATACTTGGGACCTGACGATCTGTTGGAGTGTGAGCAGGGTAATATTTAGTGAAGGGATTCAGGGAAACCGGTTATTTTCATATAGTCGGACTTGAGTCCTGGAAATGGGAAGTACAATGCCTGCACTTTAAAGGAGGGGTTTGGGATATTGGCAGTTTGGAGGGATATGTTGTGTATCTTTATACGTATATGCTTCTAAGCTGTTGTATTCTGAGCACCTCTGCAAAAGCAGTGATAATGTGTGAGTGTGGTGAAAGTGTTGAATGATGATGAAAGTATTTTCTTTTTGGGGATTTTCTTTCTTTTTTGGGTCACCCTGCCTCGGTGGGAGACGACCGACTTGTTGAAAAAAAAAAAAAAAAAAATTAACATGGTTCACTCATAATTGATATGCTGAACATTATGAAGTATATTATTAAGTTTTTGGCAGCTGTCTATTATTCACATTAGTATGAGGAAACATTCATGGTCTTCCCCGAATTTTAACCATCAACCCCCTTCTCTTGCCATCTCCCTAGTGTTCTTTGCAAATGAATCTAGATAATACACTTCACAAGCCCCTATAAATTAATGTATAAATAATTTGCATATAAACAGCCCAGTGGCTACTCACCTGAGCTAAGGTGATGACATCATGGTATGGTGAATATGACCAACTAAAGTCATTGTAAGCGATAAGTGCATGTTGATAAGCAGAATTCTCCCTGGTGGCTATATACAAGGATGGCCAGTGAAGAGTTTCCTCAAATAAATTGTTGGTGACATTGGCCTGTAGCTTGGTGGCAGCACCCATGGATCCAGCCATGATATAAACACCACCAGTATTGTTGCGCACCAGGTTATTCTGTTGTATACTTGTCAACATCAGGAGTCTTTACAGTGATTAATAATTTTTAAAAAGGCTTGTTATGAACTAAATCATCCAGGCAAATATTAGTATTGCTAATTATGGAATAGTATTTAAAACTTATATATTTTTATCAATATATCAGCCATCTCCCGCAGAGGAAGGATGACCCAGAGAAGAAGAAAAATTTATGAAGTTTTTCTTCTTTTACAATTAATAATTTATACATGAGAATGGGTTACTAGCCCCTTGCTCTTTTAAAACTTATATACATACATCTGATGATGAAAATTATTTCTTTCTTTTTGGGTCACCCTGCCTCAGTGGGAAACAGATGATGTGTTAATAAAAATACATACATCTTTATATATCAAGTATACATATTCAACAGTTCTTCCACTAGGTATATAAAGTATAGCCATGTACTTATAACAGATATTACAAACCTTAAAATAAACATCCTGCATGTTCTGTATATCTAGGTAAACTGCTGCTCTAGTAGTGGTGAAATTACCATAGAGCTGTCTACCATTATTTTCTAAGCGGCTGTAAGAGAGACACATCCAGGGATTCACCTCTCCAGCAGTGGCAGTGAAGAAGGCACCCTCAACATTGTTATAATATTCATTGTAAGTAAAGTTGTGTAGAATGTTGCGATCTGTGTACAAAAAAAATGATCAAACATTACTAAAATTTCCACAAATCTAAATGAGTTGCAATGAGGTAAATGTAATAGGTATATAATAAAAATAAATTAGTCTTTAGGTATTTCAGTATCCTATATCAGTACATACAATAATGACTTATTTCTTATCAAAGAGAGGTTAATTCAAAGAGTTTGACTACTCAAACAATGAAAAACATGTGTTTTTCTCTAATAGTAATTCTCATAGTACATCATACATGCATGTCATAGCTTTACTAATCTAGCTGGGCAATACTTGCTCCCACAAACCTTTCCTAGGGTAACCCCTACCCAGCCTTCCCTCCACTACAGATTTATACACCCTCCAAGTCACCCTATTTTGCTCCATCCTTTCTAAATGTCCAAACCACCTCAACCCCTCCTCAGCCCTGTGGATAATATTTTAAGTAACCCCTGCACATCCCCCTAATCTCCAAGCTATGGAAAAGAGTCAAATTGTTTAACTATATTCGGTTATCTTAGGTTAACTGCCATAGAATACATTTAGATCTGAATGAATATCCCGGGTTTATTTAAACCTAATGTAATTTCTATGTGATCATAACACCTGTTTGCCTTCAAGACCACTATTAAACATATATTTACAAGGAAATCTTATGATATTACATACATGCACAACACAGGGCACAAAACTCTGACATCCCCCATGTCCACCTCACCTTATGCAAAAATACAATGAATATAAAGAGCTCCAAGATCTGGAATTCAATGCCTGAACTAGCAAAAGGTTCCCTGTTTGCCAATCAATTTAGAGCTATAATTAAAAATCATCTCATCTCCCAAATGTAACTACACCAACACTTTGCTAAACCAAACAAAACCAACTCATCCAACTACTTCCTGTTTCTTCACCATCTCTCATAATCTTCACATAGCCTGAAATCATAGAACCAATTTGAAACTACTTAATAAATCCCAATTAACTTAGGATAACTAATTCAGTTTAAAGTATTAATACACACTTAAAATTGTACTATTGCAAATTGTACTAATTGTAATACTTTTACTGCCTCTCTATTGTAAATTGTACTAATATTTTTGTAACCTCTATTTTCGCAATAATTCATAACTAAAATTTACCACTCAGTAACCTATGTCTAATCTTAAGTAGTCTGTAAGCATTAGGATTAATCTGTCTGAAATGCACATGCATGCTAGTGCCTTTCTTTGTGCTTAACAATATTTTATTACATGTAAACTACACTTTGTATACTATACAAAGAAATAAAATTTTGTTACTGGGGACCCCTCTGAACTACAAAACTTTCAGCCAAAATCAGTAAATAACTTTGCTAAGTGATCAAATTGTATCTAAGAATGTTCTTTCTCAAACTAAGGATGGAAATACTGTAGCTGTAAATACTCATTATCAAGTGAAGCATTTAGAACCAAATTAAATTATATTAGTTCAAAATTATTCTCAAATGTTACAACACTGTGCTTACTGATGCCAAGATCTGATATGGGAAGCGTAACAATTTCTGCAACAAAGCCAAGGTCACCCGAGGCTCCAGTGACATGAAGCTCCACTGATAAACTGGTCCCTTCAGTTTTGAAAAATCGCATGTGATTGCCACTGTTTACATGAATTTCTGCAAATTCCACCGTTGTATAATTATATATGTCACCATCATAGAGGACAATACGGTCTCTTGCAACAGGGTCCAATGTGGAGTTGTACAGGTTGAACTGAAGGAGCCTAGTTGTTGAGGAAGGGGAAATTGATAAACATTAAATAATAATAGAAATTAACTGAGTATACATTTTCTTTCAGTTGAATTTATGAATTGTTTGTGATTTCATGTCTGTAAAACTCATGAAAATGATATTGCAAAAAGTATTTTACAAGTACAGTATATTCATTACTGTACAATAAATAATATTAACTGGCCTAAGACAAACACTTACCTGAACCCAAAATTTTTAACATTGAACACTGATGAAAATATCTTAATACAATCCACAGGTCGATTATCATATTTGTAATAAACAAAGATTCTTTCCTCAATTTTGAGTTCCTTAGTGGAATCACATATGTCCACCATTCCAAACATGTGATACGGAAGACGTAGCTGACTTAGAGGGAAGAATGACGACTCTTCACTCTCACGTGTTTCACCGGTCAGACCCATCAGAGTTACACCAACACCCAGGTTATTTTCAAATCTGATGAAATTCTTTTTAATAAGAATACAATTAACTAGCCAGATACAGTATAGTGAATTACTAATGACACTAAAAATAATAATGAAAAAGTAATACAGCAAAATGATACCTTGGTTTATAGTTAAAGCTTGACTGAAATGTTATACGTACATAATTAAGGATCTTTCCATGTTATTTTAATGTCATCTAATTTCATGTAAATAATGTATCATGTGAAAACAGTTCAAATTTGATAGAAATTAAGTTTGCCAAAATGAACTCTTTAATACTGCCATACCCAATATTTACTATTCTAATTTTTTAAGCCTAGAATATGGGTTTTTTGAAAGGTGCTTTTCTACAAATACAGTACAGCCTCTCTTCACTTAGCGACGTACTCATTTACTGATGCCTCAGACTTATGACTGGCTCTCTGACCAGTATTTATACTGCAATAATGTTTACTAGAGCTGATTTCCTCTATTCTGTTTATTTCAATATACAGTACACTACTGTATAAACATTTAGAAATATACCAGAAATATTATATATGGTGCAAAGGTGACATTAAAACAATATCAAAGATGGTTGACACAAACTCACTACCATTATAGTATGCTCCTCACTTAGCAATGAATTCCTTTAACAATGTGGTCTTAGGAATATAACTCTATTGTTAAGTGAGAAGACGCTGTACATCTATAACATGAATAAAATAATTTCAGAAGAAAGATGCAAGATAACAATTCATTACAAAAAAAAAATGGTCAATTATTTCTCATTTGAAACAGCCAGCCAAGCTAAACAAGAACTTCCTTTTGATGCTAGAAGAGCAAAAAATATTTTTCAAGTATTTACTGCATTTCTGGAATAATAATAATCTTCCTCTTTCAACAAACCGGTGGTATCCCACCGAGGCAGGGTGGCCCAAAAAGGAAAACAAAAGTTTCTCTTTTTAACTTCAGTAATGCATACAGGAGAAGGGGTTACTAGCCCCTTGCTCCCGGCATTGTAGTCACTTCTTATGACACACATGGCTTACGGACAAAGAATTCTGTTTCACTTCCCCATGGAGAATTTCTGGAATACTGTATATGTATTACTATATTTCAAGAATGTATAGTACACCTACAAGCACATGTGTACAGTACATTTTTGTTAACACACTGTCTCAAAGGCATAACCAAATATTAATTAAAATGTGCCTAAGCTCATTAAAATACACATTGGTGTGCGACCATTAATACATCTGATAAAGACACCTACCAGGATATTGTTCCATGAGCAAAATATTTTTTTATTTATTAACGCACTGGCCGATTCCCACCAAGGCAGGGTGGCCTGAAAAAGAAAAACTTTCACCATCATTCACTCCATCACTGTCTTGCCAGAAGGGTGCTTTACACTACAGTTTTTAAACTGCAACATTAACACCCCTCCTTCAGAGTGCAGGCACTGTACTTCCCATCTCCAGGAATCAAGTCCGGCCTGTCGGTTTCCCTGAATCCCTTCATAAATGTTACTTTGCTCACACTCCAACAGCACGTCAAGTATTAAAAACCATTTGTCTCCATTCACTCCTATCAAACACGCTCACGCATGCCCGCTGGAAGTCCAAGCCCCTCACACACAAAACCTACTTTACCCCCTCCCTCCAACCTTTCCTAGGCCGACCCCTACCCCGCCTTCCTTCCACTACAGACTGATACACTCTTGAAGTCATTCTGTTTCGCTCCATTCTCTCTACATGTCCGAACCACCTCAACAACCCTTCCTCAGCCCTCTGGACAACAGTTTTGGCAATCCCGCACCTCCTCCTAACTTCCAAACTACGAATTCTCTGCATTATATTCACACCACACATTGCCCTCAGACATGACATCTCCACTGCCTCCAGCCTTCTCCTCGCTGCAACATTCATCACCCATGCTTCACACCCATACAGGAGTGTTGGTAAAACTATACTCTCATACATTCCCCTCTTTGCTTCCAAGGCCAAAGTTCTTTGTCTCCACAGACTCCTAAGTGCACCGCTCACCCTTTTCCCCTCATAAATTCTATGATTCACCTCATCTTTCATAGACCCATCTGCTGACACATCCACTCCCAAATATCTGAATACATTCACCTCCTCCATACTCTCTCCCTCCAGTCTGATATCCAATCTTTCATCAACTAATCTTTTTATCCTCATAACCTTACTCTTTCCTGTATTCACTTTCAATTTTTTTCTTTTACATACCCTACCAAATTCATCCACCAACCTCTGCAACTTCTCTTCAGAATCACCCAAGAGCACAGTGTCATCAGCAAAGAGCAACTGTGACAACTCCCACTTTATGTGTGATTCTTTATCTTTTAACTCCACACCTCTTGCCAAGACCCTCGCATTTACTTCTCTTACAACCCCATCTATAAATATATTGAACAACCACGGTGACATCACACATCCTTGTCTAAGGCCTACTTTTACTGGGAAATAATCTCCCTCTTTCCTACATACTCTAACTTGAGCCTCACTATCCTCGTAAAAACTCTTCACTGCTTTCAGTAACCTACCTCCTATGCCATACATCTGCAACATCTGCCACATTGCCCCCCTATCCATCCTGTCATACGCCTTTTCCAAATCCATAAATGCCACAAAAACCTCTTTAGCCTTATCTAAATACTGTTCACTCATATGTTTCACTGTAAACACCTGGTCCACACACCCTCTACCTTTCCTAAAGCCTCCTTGTTCATCTGCTATCCTATTCTCCATCTTACTCTTAATTCTTTCAATAATAACTCTACCATACACTTTACCAGGTATACTCAACAGACTTTTTTTTTTTTTCAACAAGTCGGCCATCTCCCACCGAGGCAGGGTGACCCAAAAAAGAAAGAAAATCCCCAAAAAGAAAATACTTTCATCATCATTCAACACTTTCACCTCACTCACACTGTTTTTGCAGAGGTGCTCAAACACAACAGTTTAGAAGCATATATGTATAAAGATTCACAATATATCCCTCCAAACTGCTAATATCCCAAAATCCCTCCTTTAGAGTGCAGGCATTGTACTTCCCATTTCCAGGACTCAAGTCCGGCTATATAAAAATAACCAGTTTCCCTGAATCCCTTCACTAAATATTACCCTGCTCAGACTTATCCCCCTATAATTTTTGCAATCTCTTTTGTCCCCTTTGCCTGCATGCTCTCTGCCAATCCCTAGGTACCTTACCCTCTTCCATACATTTATTAAATAATAGCACCAACCACTCCAAAACTATATCCCCACCTGCTTTTAACATTTCTATCTTTATCCCATCGATACCAGCTGCCTTTCCCCCTTTCATTTTACCTACTGCCTCACGAACTTCCCCCACACTCACAACTGGCTCTTCCTCACTCCTACAAGATGTTATTCCTCCTTGCCCTATACACGAAATCACAGCTTCCCCATCTTCATCAACATTCAACAATTCCTCAAAATATTCCCTCCATCTTCTCAATACCTCTAACTCTCCATTTAATAACTCTCCTCTCCTATTTTTAACTGACAAATCCATTTGTTCTCTAGGCTTCCTTATCTTGTTAATCTCACTTATTTTCAACAAAGTTTGTTGATAACATCTCACCCACTCTCTCATTTGCTCTCTTTTTACATTGCTTCACCACTCTCTTAACCTCTCTCTTTTTCTCCATATACTCTTCACTCCTTGCATCACTTCTACTTTATAAAAACTTATCATATGCTAACTTTTTCTCCCTTACTACTCTCTTTACATCATCATTCCACCAATCGCTCCTCTTCCCTCCCGCACCCACTTTCCTGTAACCACAAACTTCTGCTGAACACTCAAACACTACATTTTTAAACCTACCCCATACCTCTTCAACCCCATTGCCTATGCTCTCATTAGCCCATCTATCCTCCAATAGTTGTTTACATCTTACCCTAACTGCCTCCTCTTTTAGTTTATAAACCTTCACCTCTCTCTTCCCTGATGCTTCTATTCTCCTTGTATCCCATCTACCTTTTACTCTCAGCGTAGTTACAACTAAAAAGTGATCTGATATATCTGTGGTCCCTCTATAAACATGTACATCCTGAAGTCTACTCAACAGTCTTTTATCTACCAATACATAATCCAACAAACTACTGTCATTTTGCCCTACATCATATCTTGTATACTTATTTATCCTCTTTTTCTTAAAATATGTATTACCTATAACTAAACCCCTTTCTATACAAAGTTCAATCAAAGGGCTCCCATTATCATTTACACCTGGCACCCCAAACTTACCTACCACACCCTCTCTAAAAGTTTTTCCTACTTTAGCATTCAGGTCCCCTACCACAATTACTCTCTCACTTGATTCAAAGGTTCCTATACATTCACTTAACATCTCCCAAAATCTCTCTCTCTCTTCTACATTCCTCTCTTCTCCACGTGCATACACGCTTATTATGACCCACTTTTCGCATCCAACCTTTACTTTAATCCACATAATCCTTGAATTTACACATTCATATTCTCTTTTCTCCTTCCATAACTGATCCTTCAACATTATTGCTACCCCTTCCTTAGCTCTAACTCTCTCAGAGACTCCAGATTTAATCCCATTTATTTCTCCACACCGAAACTCCCCTACCCCCTTCAGCTTTGTTTCGCTTAGGGCCAGGACATCCAACTTCTTTTCATTCATAACATCAGCAATCATCTGTTTCTTGTCATCCGCACTACATCCACGCACATTTAAGCATCCCAGTTTTATAAAGTTTTTCTTCTTCTCTTCTTTAGTAAATGTATACAGGAGAAGGGGTTACTAGCCCATTGCTCCCGGCATTTTAGTCGCCTCATACGACACGCATGGCTTACGGAGGAAAGATTCTTTTCAACTTCCTCATGGACAATAGAAGAAATGAAGAAGAACAAGAGCTATTTAGAAAAAGGAGAAAAACCTAGATGTATGTATATGTATATATGCATGTGAGTGTCTGTGAAGTATGACCAAACTGTCAGTAGGAGTAGCAAGATATCCCTGTTATCTAGCGTATTTATGAGACAGAAAAAGACACCAGCAATCCTACTATCATGTAAAACAGTTACAGGTTTCTGTTTCACAGTCATCTGGCAGGACAGTAGTACTTCCCTGGGTGGTTGCTGTGGGTAGGTGTTCTGTATATTTTTTAATCAGACTTACTTGTTGTATAACATATCAAAGCCATCTGTGGCCGAGACAATCGACAGACCATCATATGCAGAATTCCTTATAGTAACTCCTCTTAGTTTTGGCGTTTCATGGAAAGAAAGAATTGCTGGAGATTTGTCATCATGAAGTATTCCTGCTCCAACAATCTCCACCCATTCCATCACTGAGGGTAACACTGTTGTGTGTGATGAGCTGTGCACCATTGGGTGTGTGTGTGCATGTTCTGGATTGTTTGCATTGTGAACTCTCTGGTAAACATCCATATGCTCAAAGTTGGGGATTGAAAACCTGTGGAGAAAAATTATATGATAAAGCATAACATTACTGATACTTGAATTCATATCTACCCATTTCCTCCTATTAGCTAACAGTTTAAAACAGAACCTCAGAGAAGAGAATTACCTCTAATATGAGATGTGAAATATGAGTTGCATTAGCAAGCAAAAATGTGTCAAAGTGTTAAGAAAATATGGAAGAATTAAAAGGCACAAGGCCCCACCCAATGACACTGAGCTTTTGGGAGATTCCAAAGAGAAGTTACAACAACTGGTGGATGAATTTGAGTGGGGATGTAAAAGAAGGAAATTGAAAGTTAAAAAAGGTATGAGCAAGGTGATGAGGGTAACAAAAAACTTAGGCAATGAAAGACTGGATATCAGACTGGGAGGAGGAAGTATGGAGGAAGTGAAAGTGTTCAGTTATTTGGGAGTGGGCCTGTCAGGGTCTATGAAAGAGGTGAACCAGGGAAGTGATAAGAGAAATAAAGGTAGGTGGCACATTAAGATATCTGTGGAGGAAAAAACATTATCCATGTAGGCAAAATGGGAAAAGTATAAGAGTACAGTGATACCAACACTCTTTTATGGGTATGAAGCATGGGTTGTGAATATTGCAGCTAGGAGGCTGGAGGCAGAGGAAATATCTGAGGGCAATATGTACTGTAAATATCATGCAGAGAAATAGTAGCTTGGGGATTAGGAAGTGTGGGGTTACTAAAAGTAACCCCACACCTGAGGTGGTTTGGACATGAAGAGAGGATGGATCAAAAAAGGGTGAATTGGAAGGTTTGTAAATCTTTAGTGGAGGAAGGTGGGATAGGGGTTGCCCTAGGAAAGGTTGAGGGAGGGGGTAAAGGACATTTTGTATGTGAGGGGCTTGGATATCCAGCATGCATGTGTGTGTTAGATAGTAGTGAATGCAAGTGATTTTTGTGACTTGACATACTGTTGGATTGTGAACAAGGTGATGTGTGTTATAAGCAAGTCATGTGTGTCAGATCTGTAATCATTCAAGTGTAGTTTCCAACACCCAAGACTAATGGAAAGGAGATGGCCAGGAATACAATTGTGGTGTGATGGAAAGCAATTTGTTAAGTTTATGATGAAAGTTGTTGCCAGCAACATCGAAGTTGTTGAGAGTACAGGTAAATATTCCTAGAAAGGGACCCCTCTCCTGTGGGATACTGGAAGGCCATGAAAAGCAGAAAGAACAGCTGAGCATGTTCATTGCCTTGAGCATAAGTGTGTCCAGAAACTCAGCAAAATATAAAACAGGGTCTGTGGGGGCAAAACTGAACAATTTCATTCAAGAATGGCAGGGAAAGGAAAAGGAAGTATAAATGTTTCTGCAATTACAATAGATGTAGAGAATCATAAAGAATTGAAATGGTGGAAATGTTATAGTAATAAACATACATTCATACCAAATTATATTGTAAGCATCATTGTTGCATTGTCTCATATATGTATCCTGGATAATAAATTACAAGCAGCAGCAGCAATATTATTTGAATAACTGTACAAAATGAAACTCATAATAGCGTTTGTAGGATTGGGTGGTCCTGTGAGTTAAGGTGTCCTGTGGTTCTTGCTCACAATGGCAGGCCAGTACAACATGGGCTCGAATCCTTGGCTAGCGCAGTGTTGTTATTGATCAATACCACTCGTTCGTGGTTGCAATAATATATATATATATGCTGCTTGTAGGCTAGTACACCAAACAGGGATGAAAATGAAATTAGCTTGAAAGCTCCCACACCTCTGTATGTCCTTGGACCAAGAGTAACACACCTAGCTTGGCTGGGTGCTTGGTTTTTGTAGGATTGGGTGGTCCTGTGGGTTAAGGCGTCATGTGTCTCTCACTCATGATGGCGGGCCAGTACAACATGGGTTCGAATCCTTGGCTAGTGCAGTGTTGCTATTGATCAATACCACTCGTTCGTGGTTACAATAATATAATAGTGTAAATTTATAATACAGTATTGCTGCTATGAGTCAAATCATCAACAAATACTTAACCTTTTGACTGTTTCGGTCGTATATATACGTCTTACGAGCCACCGTGTTTGACATACAGTATATATACTCACAAATTCTAGCGGCTTCAAATCAAGCAGGAGAAAGCTGGTAGGCCCACATGGGAGAGAATGGGTCTGTGTGGTCAGTGTGCACCATATAAAAAAAAATCCTGCAGCACGCAGTGCATAATGAGGAAAAAAAAAACTCCGACCATTTTTTTTTAATTAAAATGCTGACTTTGTGGTCTATTTTCATATAGTATTTATGGTTGTATTCTCGTTTTCTTGGTCTCATTTGATAGAATGGAAAACATATTATAGAAATAGAGGTGAATTTTGATTGGTTTTGCTATAAAAAGAACAAGGAAATATAGCTCAAAGTAGGGGAAATGCTTGATTTTTGCCGATGTTCAAAAGTAAACAAATGATGCCATTGTCCAATAAATGTCCAACTAGCCATTCTAATATGCAGTCATGAATGGGTTGACATTATTTATACAATTATTACAATATTGCAGTAGCCTGCATAACAATAAATCTTCTGTTTTTTGTTTGAATAAAAATTCAAAATAGAAAGCAAGAGTAATATCAGAGGGGCCTGGAGACATGACTGATGAACAAAGAAAATGTTATTTTAGAGCCAGGAATGTCTACATTTTTCATTCTGGACCCTATTTTGAAATTGTCAACTTTTAATTTTCGTGAAATTGGCCAAATTGCAAATTTCTGATCATGTTATTGGGTAGTTGAAATCGGTAAATGGGCAGTTTCTTGTACTCAATCGATAGAAAAAATGGAGTTCTAAAGAAATAGCTATGAGTTTGGTTGACTGGAACAACAGAATTAGCTGAAAACAGGGCTCAAAGTGGGCAAAATTACCAATTCGTAAATATCGCAGAGGTCGCTAACTTCGCGAGAGCGTAATTCCGTCAGTTTTCCATCAAATTTTGTTCTTTTGGTGTCATTACAATTGGGAAAAGATTCTCTATCATTTCATAAGAAAAAATAATTTTTTTTTTTTAATTTTTGTGACAACAGGAGACACCTCAGGATTTGGGGTTGTGACAGTCCAGGGGTTAAGTAAGACACTAAATGCTGAACTGCAGTGGGAGATGCCTGGTGTGTTAAAAGAAAAAAAATGATAAAAACTTTTATTGATAATGCCTTGCAAGTGATTGATCAAAGTCATATCAATTAAATGTCCCACACATAATGTCTCATTCTCTCACTGGTACTGCTATACATTTTAAAAACTTTGAATGTAGAGTATATACCTTATACCACCCCAGTATTCTTGGTTCTCATTCTCCAAATTGAGATCTCCACAGGAGATATAAACAAAGTCACCATTCCAAGCACATTCATAGCTATGGTTGTAAATCTGGCCATTCATTCTGAGGGCACACTCATCTAGACGTGTCTCTGTACCTGAGAATGAAAATAAAACTGAATTAGCTCTGTATAATACTGAAAAGTGTCACTCTTTATTTTATTAGTCATAAAATGAATCAGAATTTTTATTTCTAAGAAATATACAACAAAGTTATAATGATTGAGTTTACAGAACATCTGGGTGCTGGTGTGATACAATTATAGTAGTACAGATATAACTTGATAACATTTGCATGCTGAAAAGAAAGCCACTTTAAATGCAAATATTAAAGACAAACACAAAATTTATATTTCTGTAAAGGTTACAATGTGTGTTTACATTTTATACGTGTTGTTAGGTACAAAGAAAGCCACTAACATGCTGGCGTATTTTGAACAGACTAATCCTAATGCTTACGGACTACTTAAGACTATGGTTACCCTGTCATAAGTAATGGGTAGAGAATACTGTAATAGCTCTGGAAATGACAGTGAAGGGTTAAAAATAATATACAGTGGAACCTCAGTTTTCGTACGCCCCAGTTTTTGTACGATTCGGTTTTTGATGACTTTTTTCGTTGAAATCTTGTCCCAGTTTTCATACATCACTTCAGTTTTCAAAGAGTTGAAAATGGTCCGTACCAAATGCATCTGCCCGCCCGCCCATGTCACTCGGCCACTCAAGCGCCGAGGGACTCAGTCTGCCTTTGTTTATCATTGAGTGAGCATCACCCCGCGCGTTCATCTGAAACATTTCGTAATAATCCATTGTTTTTTGCACTTGTTTATTGAGAGCGACTGCTAAATAAGCCACCATGGGCCAAAGAAAGTTCTGAGTGCCAGCCCTTAGATAAAGAAGGTGAGAAACACCTTCAACTGGAACAGCAACAGACCGCAGCTGAGGAAATTGCTTCAGAGGAGGTGTAAGCGAGAGGGGAGAATGTGCCTTCTTCAGTGATTAAGGACATGTGTGCAAAGTGGAACGAGTTGCAAAGCTTTGTCTGTGTTTGTGGTGTGTGTGTCTCTATGTGTGCTTGAAGGGCGTGTCTCTGTGTGTGTTTCATTGGTGTGTCTGTGTGTGTGTTTGTGAGGTGTGTTTGTGGGGTGTGTTTGTGGGGTGTTTGTGGGGAGAAATATCACCCTAACTAAGCTGTTGTAAGCCATGTCTGCAACATGTTCAATGACAATGCCTCATCCCATTTTAGGCAAATCTTAGAGACGCCAGAAACAGACCTCTCTGGCCAGATTTTTTGTGCGTAAGGAGTACAGCGACTCTCAAGCTGGTCCTAGTGCCAGTAAAAGACAAAGAAGGGAAGTAACTGCGGACAGGGCCTTGATACCTGAAGTCCTTATGGAAGGGGATTCCCCTCCCAAACAATAACCTCTCCTCCTCCCTCTTCCCTCCTTGCTGTCTTCCCTACGCCAACAAGAGTCTTTAAAGGTAAAAGTGATATTAAATGTTCATTTATCCATTAGTCATTTATATTTATTTCTCATTGTTTTCTGTATGTAAAATTATAGTTATTCTCTATACAATGTATTTTTTGTTAATATTTTTGGGTGTCTGGAATGGATTAATTGGATTTACATTATTTCTTATGGGAAATATTGCTTCAGTTTTCATACAATTCGGTTTTCGTGAGACTTTCTGGAACGAATTAATCACGAAAACCAAGGTTCCACTGTACCTGTAATGAACAGGAGCACAAAATATATTAAAATATAGACCATTAATAAAAAAAATATACAGAAGGCTGAGTAGGAGTTGTTGAGGACTGGACATTTAGAGAGGATAGAGAAAAAGAGGATGACACAGAGGGGGTAGGAGGGTAGGGGGGTCATCTGGAGTTTACCTGGAGAGAGTTCCGAGGGTCAACGCCCCCGCGGCTTGGTCTGTGACCAGGCCTCCTGGTGGATCAGAGCCTGATCAACCAGGCTGTTTCTGCTGGCTGCACGCAAACCAACGTACGAGCCACAGCCCGGCGGAAAGGTTGGAGGGAGAGGGGCTAAAGGAGGTTTTGAGTGTTAGGGACTTGGATATCTAGCAAGTTTGTATGAGTGTGCTGGTCTCCGCAAAAAAAATCTTTGTGGCTAAAAAAAAGTTCGCAGGAGGATAAATAAAACAGAAAAACAGTTTAAATAGATTCATTTAGGAACTGAAAAAAGTACAAAACATCAACATTAGGTCACTTAAGTATCATCTTTCATTACTTTTAAATCTTATCTTACAATGAATTACTTAATTTTTGGAAACAAGTCAGATACATATTAATTGATGCATTTTACAGAACTTCCACCAACTTTGGGTTGCTGGGGATTTGGTGCTCTGCTAACTTTTATTTCAATATCTGCTAAGCATTTTTCAATCAAACTGAGGTCTGGGCCATTACCTGGCTACTCCAAACTAGATTTCGTTTTGTTTCAACTAGGCCTTGACCTTTTTGCTGTGGTGACAGGGAGCTACATCATGTGTAAAGGAGCTGGTGCCATAAATACGGTAATGAATTGAGTTTCTCATCAAGGACTTATATTTCTCTACATTCATCATCACACCCTTGCACAGGAAATAAATACTATTATGACCATCATTACCATTAAAACACTCCTAAGCCATGACTTAAGTAGGGTGTTTTTACTATTCTGGCTGAAGTAGTAGCTCAACCTTGAAGCCACTTGGACAATGGGCATGCTTTTAGAAATTTATGACAAAAAGTCAATTCATCGCTAAACATGATGTTCCTTCAATCATCCATAGTTCAATCCTTATATTGTTCACATAAAGCAGAGTGAGCTTTGCACATACTCTTAGTGATGAGAGTTTTTATAACAGCTCTCTGATGTGTATTTTCAGATACTTTTTTTTTCTGTTTTTTTTTTTTTTTTGCAAGTGATGTTAGAGAATACACAGCCATTTCTATCAGAACATCAGGATGCTTGCTCTTAGTTCCTGAGCAGTAATTGTAGGCTTCGACATATCTTCATCAGAAAAGCATCAGCGGATGGGGTTGTGTTTCTGGGTCATCCAGACCCCTTGTCCTAATGGAAGGGTTCCATGAGGCAGGCTGCTTGCAGCTATTTTAGTTTCCAGATAAACTGTGAATACAACCCAGCTTCTCAGTAATATCCTTCACAGGGACTTCCTCTTTCTTAAGATGATTACACAAGTTTATTTTTCTTCATATAAAGCAACTGCTGACCCACTATGATCCACAGGAACAGTTGTAGACAGCAGCAAAATTAGAAAATCGAGCAGCATTTAAGGAATAAATGGTGAGTGTGACACCTTTCTCTAACATGGACTGTGGGTTACTGGAACTTTGTGCATCTGTTTCATGTTTACCTGACTTGGGGGGAAGAGGGGTGTTGCCAGACATATGACTATATTTAACTCATTTTCTTTATATGGTTAGAAATGCAAGAATAATGTTTGGTACTCAATCAGCAGCATTTTTTTATTTTTGCATTTCACGGCAAAGATTTTTTTGGGAGACTGTAGATGTGAATGGAGGCAAGTGGTTTTTATGATCTGACATGCTGTTGGAATGTGAGCAGGTTAACATTTATGAAGGGATTCAGGGTAAACCAGTTAGCTGGACTAGAGTCCTGGAGATTGAAAGTACAGTGCCTGCACTCTACAGGTGAGGTGGAGGATGTTACAGTTTGGAGAGTTATCTAAACCATGATGTCAGCATGCTTCTGACAAGATAGTGACTGAATGTGTGACACTGAAAGTTTGTCTCTTCTTTTATTGAGTCCCTTTACCTCAGTGGAAGGCCAAATTGTTAAAAAAAAAAAAGTGGATATATCAGTGCTGAATATAAAATATCCATCATAACAGAGAGATGTACGATAAAGTCAAATTTTACTTTTCTAAATATAATATAAAATCTTACCATCACATTGAATAGGGTCAGGCCATGATCGAATGCGAATGAGGGCATTGGGAAACATCTCTGTTCTTTTATTGCGACCATGGAAGGTATTGATGGTGTTATACCCCAACTGTTGACAAACTACCTGGGCATTACGCTCAGTGAACCGATCATCACAAATTGGCACCCACTGCTTCGTTGTACCATTAAAGATGTCCAAGAAGCCATCTCTACAAGGATCATATTAAAATAATTATTTATGCAAACTTCAACATCAAGGTACAGCAGATGCTGGAAATTAACTACATGTGAATTTCTATATAAATAAACTGTTTAGTCCGAGTTACATTTTTATATGTCCCAGTGAGTAAATATGTTCAATTAATAAAGATGAATATAGTAACATACCTTACCAGACAAGTATCATTACTATAATAAAACAAGTGATTAATATTGTACTTTTAGGAATTTTTCTCCAATTCCATAATATCTATTACAAAAATAATGAGAATTCTTAACTGTTTATACTATCTAGCAATTATCTTAATATATATATTTTTAAATGAAATACTGTACACTTAACTGTAGCATCATGTGATGTATTTTAACATTTCAAATCAAGTTTTCTGATACACGTACCTTCTACCATCACAGTCCCCTTCCACACACAGCCGAACAGATTCTAAGGACGATTTTGTTTGGCGGCCAACTCGATAGTGTGTAGCAGATGAAGTATCAATAGGTCGCATGATGATGTGGTTGTTTCTACGACCCACAGCTTCAAGGCGGCCTAAAATAAGCATTCCAATGCTTGGGAAGAACTCTAGTGTAGCACCTGCTTCAATCACTAAAGTCACTCCTGGCATAACAGTCAAATCAGATTTTATTATATATGGTTCAAAGCGTTTTGGTAATCGTAAATCATGTAGCAGTCGGCCCCCAAGGGAATTCAGTTCCATTGGTTTTTCTTTTTTAGCAGAAGAAATCACTGATGATACAGGTGCTGAAAGACTGTCTTCTATGAGGTATGGAAGATAGTCAGCAAGAGCAAAATTGTTCCAGTCATCAAAATCAAAGATGCGTTCTTCAATCACTTTAGGGTCATGTGATCCCCACCAATTAGCTTCCACATTAAGGTAATTATCAATCCTGCTAGTAAATAGCCCAGCCAATAATTCATAATCCATTTCATTGGATCCAAACTGATTATGAGTTATGTTGATTTTCTGAAGTCCTCGAACTGCTATTGTATAACTAGCTGGTTGGAAGGCTCGAGATGGACTACTCCTCAGTTGAAGAGCTTGTCTATTTTCTTGAACTTTGTTGTATTCAAAATAAGCTTTTACAACTCCAAGGATGCCACTCTGACTGTCAGTATCAAATTCTACAACATAGGAGCCTATGTTTGAAACAAAAAGATTATCATATATAAACATCTCTTTTTCCATGCCTTTCAGTGACAGGAGACCTTGCTGGCATGTGTTCTTCTCAAACTTTGAATATGTTATGTTTACACGAGCAAAATGACCATCTATAATGAACTGAAACTGAGCATTATTCATGAAGGTCGAAGAATTAATGTAGAGTGAATGAGTAAAATTTTCAGTGTACTGCCATACAAATGGCAGCATCAGTACTATACCACCTCCACCATTATTCTCCATTACAGTGTCTTCTAGCACCCAGTGGAAGAGGTTGTTAGACTCACGAACATCCCTAAAGAAAGAGAAGACAAATATTCTTAACAAATACCCATATTAAAAATTCAATATTCAAAACAAAGCGAGTCTACTATTTAACTTCAAGATGGCAAAACATTTGCAAAACTTTCCCACAAAATCTAAAAGGTTTTAAATAACCAATGGAAATTCCTTTATCTAAATATTGTATTTTCCTTTCAGATGCTGAAGGCCAACTTTCTTTATGGAGTCTCCCACAATACATGTTCTTTTGTTAATTTACAATGCTTGTCATTAAAGTATGCCAGGTGGAAGGCACCTAGCATACTTTAATGTCCAGAGTAATGCCCTACCATGGCAACTCAAAGTGAAACGTCTCAGGATTCCCTAAGGCTACTGGCTGCAACCTAAATGCCTTCTAGACTTGTGTGGCGGCGGACAGATTCATGTCCGTAGTCCCCCTGTACCAAGTGGTCTTGAGTGCTAAGTGTGTCAGACACTTTTGGCTCTTGATGAAATAACATGTGTGGGAGTAATTCGATAACACAAGACACAATTGCACATAACACTGGATTACAAAAGTCAGTCAAATGAAGCAAACAGTAGAAGACACCTATGTATGAGAGTGTTCGGTGAGGACTTGGTTACTTCAGTTCTTTGAGGATAGTATTAGTAATATGTCCCTACCAAAAGCACATCCAGGAAATCCTATAAAAATGTCCCCACTAATGTTAACTGTAATAACATATCTGGAATTGCTGTTATCATTCACCAGAATCTTTCAGCAATGTGGTACAACGATTTTTATACAAGATAGTGCTCCTTGTTGCACCACAAAATCTGTTGTTCAGTGGCTTTGCAACCGTGAAGTATACTTCTCTGATAACTGGCCAGGAAATTCCCCAGACTTAAACTCCACCGAGAACCTCTAGGCTGTGATAAAGAGAAATCTACTAAGGGAAGGATGCCAGTCCACTCCCATGGCTTGAGGACACCATCCATGAGTTATGAAGAAATTTACCCAATGAAATCTTGAAGAATTTGTGTTAAATCCCTTCCTGGATGGTTGAAGGATGTTCTAAAGTGCAAGTAACAACCTATTTTGTGGTCATGATTGAGAGGAAGCCAACACCAGCATATTTTAATGATGAGCAATGTATATACATGCAGACCTATGCTTAGTTATGTTTCAAGTACAGTGGAACTCCGGTTTTTGCACACTCCAGTTATCGGACGTTTCGGTTTTAGGATCGTTTTTTGTGCAAAATTCTGTTCCGGATATCGGACCTTGATCCAGTAATCAGACATATTATACGCATCCGACTGGGCACATTAAATGTCTTGTTTTACATTAATATAGACATTTTCGTTAATCCATCTATGATATTTTCTTCAAAATTGTATAAGAAACATGTTACATAGCATAGTATAAACAATCAATGTTTAAATGCTATGTAAATTTAATAATAATTATTCTTGGGCACATTAACTGTCTTATTTTATGTTAATATAGACAGTTTCATTACTCCATCTATGATATTTTCTTCAAAATTACATAAGAAACACGTTACATAGCATAGTATAAACATGCAATGTTTATATGCTATCGAGTGGTGAGTCGGTGGAGTGTAAACATTACATTTTCTCTTTTTCTCTGGTCAAGTATTAGAGAAAACTGCATAAATCTGCATCTGGCTTTTGTTTACAATTCTTGGCATGAATTATTTATTACTTCTCCCTTTGTTTATGATGGAATCTAAAGATAGTTGTTAGAAATGATTAAACTCAGTGAACAAGGTATGCTGATGGTAATAACATGGCTCTGGGCTGCATTAAATATCGTGTAGCTATGTAGGTAGGTGCATGTATGTAGCCCAGGCTACCTACCTCTACTAGCTATCTACCTCTACCAGCTACCTACATATACCGGCTACTTAGTAAGTTTATTCAGGTATACACAAATACAGTTACATAGATTATCATACATAGCAGCATGTGTAGAGAACATAGGATAACCCAAAAAAGTCAGACACGGTGACTTCCTACAACAAATTACTACTCACCTCTTGCCCAACATTAAGACTACAAATATTTTAAGGTAAGTAATGAATGTGGAAGAGTTGGTGGATAACCACAGGGAAGAGCTAACCACTGAAGAGCTGCAACACTATAGTTAATCTTTATAAAATTTATTTTTTGTTAATATTTGTGGGTGTCTGAAACTGATTAATTGTTTTTTTTTTTTTTTTTTTTCAACAAGTCGGCCGTCTCCCACCGAGGCAGGGTGACCCAAAAAAGAAAGAAAATCCCCAAAAAGAAAATACTTTCATCATCATTCAACACTTTCACCACACTCGCACATTATCACTGTTTTTGCAGAGGTGCTCAGAATACAACAGTCTAGAAGCATAAACATATAAAGATACACAACATATCCCTCCAAACTGCCAATATCCCAAACCCCTCCTTTAAAGTGCAGGCATTGTACTTCCCATTTCCAGGACTCAAGTCCGACTATATGAAAATAACCGGTTTCCCTGAATCCCTTCACTAAATATTACCCTGCTCACACTCCAACAGATCGTCAGGTCCCAAGTACCATTCGTCTCCATTCACTCCTATCTAACACGCTCACGCACGCTTGTATTTACATTATTTCTTGTGGGAAATATTGATTCAGTTTTTGCACGTTTCGGTTTTAGAATGACCTCCTGGAACAGATTAAGTTTGAAAACCAGGGTTACACCGTACATTAAATTAATCCTATTTAAAAGCAGCTTTTAAGTACAGTATATAAAGTATCTTAGTATAAAGTTATAGACAACTGTAGATAAAAAATTAGGAAGTGGTACACTGCAAAAATACCATAAACACAACAGATGCATCTGATGACACATATTGTCACAACTGACAACCAACAAATTTAAGACCTGAATTACAGTTGGAGCCATGTAGTGTGTGTGACACACCAACAAAAAGAATAAAAAACTCAGACTAACCAGCCCATGAATGACTAAAGAAATATTAAGTTCCGTAGATTACAAACAGGAATTAGTGTATCATCTGGTCCTTCAGGCAACTTGATAATACTGATTTTCTTTGAAGAACAGAAAAGACTGTACACTACCAAAACTGAAGACAAGTCAAAGTATGTATATTATTAAGGACAAACATTTTATTTTGAACATACAGTATATCAGGTACACTTACCAACTGTACTGATCAATGCCTCTGCCATTGCCTGATATAGTAGTACCATTAAACATAAACGTTATCTCTCCAATGTCATTATTATCCATTCTGACTCTGAAGGGTGAGAGTGTATACACTGCCTGGTTCTGATTCTTTGTAATTTGAGAATTAACTACAATGAAACTCTCATTGGCACATCGCAGAAGATGATCTTCATCATCTGTGAGATATCTGTTGAATAAAAGTTTCATTATTGTAAAAACTGGATGGTTTCAACAGTAAGGATTACTGGCATAATATAATAATGACTTGATTAGTTTAATTGAATTCTGAACATAAATTTGATGAAAGAAGAGGATTTGAGAGCAAACATCACTCTGAACACATTGCCAGAGAAACTATTCAACACACATCATGCCCATCTTAGAATATGCAGCATCAGTTTAGAATCTTCCCCCTTGAACAAATACATATTAAAAATTTGATTATACCCAAATGTTAGTAATGAGACTACCGTTAATAGTGATGGGTTTGCAATATAAGAATACTAACGGAACTGACTGTGACAGCCTTATAAAACAAAGTTTAGGAAAAATATGATTACAACACCAAAGGTAATAAGAGAAACTGATAGGGCAGACAGGGACAGACTCTTTACAATATGATCAATTACATTAACAGTTTACAGTATCTGTGTTATGAAGACACATTGCCAATCAGTGGCTTTTTCAGTTCAGTACAGAGATTATGTACTGGAGGCAAAGAAAGACAAGAAAATCAGTCCCTCAGCCTTAAGAGGTGTTTGGTCCTCGAGTTACGGTCGTCTGATGGCATTGTCCTGAGGTGGGAGGTACGATGAGTGTTCATGTGTCAACCTGGCAGATATGTTATAACTTTCTGCACTTCCGTATTGTTACCGCTATCACAGATGCTTCTAAAAAGTTAAAAGGACAGGGATGAAATAAGCACTTTTTTTCAGTCTCAAAGTAGTAGGAAATGGAAAAACTCAGTGGAAATATATGAAGTAAGTTCCATACACAGTTCAAGGAGTAGGAATGATAGGACTTGGAGGCCAGAAATCAGTAATGCTGGTTGACAAAGCTTAAGAGGCAAAGCCACCTGCAAAGACTTAATCATTGCAAAAACAAATCGGTAAGTACAGTATAGACAGTATATAGTATGGTATATAGTTCTTAGTCTTATTGTTTTTCCTTTCATATCTATGGGATAAGAATCTTTCCTCTGTAAGCCATGCGTGTTGTAAAAGTCAACTAAAATGCCAGGAACAATGGGCTTGTAACCCCTTTTTCCGTATAGCTTACTAAAAAGACAACTAGATTATAACCGTCAGAGTGGGATGTTCGAATGTGCGTGGATGTTGTGCGAATGATATGATTGTGGATGTTATGAATGAGAAGAAGCTGGATGTCCTGGCTTTAAGTGAAACAAAGCTGAAGTGGGTAGGAGAGTTTCAGTGGGGAGAAATAAATGGAATTAGGTCAGGGGTTTCAAACAGAGTTAGAGCTAAAGAAGGAGTAGCAATAATGTTGAATGATAAGTTATGGCAGGAAAATAAGGAATATAAATGTATAAATGCAAGGATTATGATGATTGCTGATGTTATGAATGAAAAGAAGTTGGATGTCCTGGCCCTAAGCGAAACAAAGCTGAAGGGGGTAGGAGAGTTTCAGTGGGGGGAAATAAATGGGATTAAATCTGGAGTATCTGAGAGAGTTAGAGCAAAGGAAGGGGTAGCAGTAATGTTAAATGATCAGTTATGGAAGGAGAAAAGAGAATATGAATGTGTAAATTCAAGAATTATGTGGATTAAAGTAAAGGTTGGATGCGAGAAGTGGGTCATAATAAGCGTGTATGCACCTGGAGAAGAGAGGAATGCAGAGGAGAGAGAGAGATTTTGGGAGATGTTAAGTGAATGTATAGGAGCCTTTGAACCGAGTGAGAGAGTAATTGTGGTAGGGGACTTGAATGCTAAAGTAGGAGAAACTTTTAGAGAGGGTGTGGTAGATAAGTTTGGGGTGCCAGGTGTAAATGATAATGGGAGCCCTTTGATTGAACTTTGTATAAAAAGGGGTTTAGTTATAGGTAATACATATTTTAAGAAAAAGAGGATAAATAAGTATACACGATATGATGTAGGGCGAAATGACAGTAGTTTGTTGGATTATGTATTGGTAGATAAAAGACTGTTGAGTAGACTTCAGGATGTACATGTTTATAGAGGGGCCACAGATATATCAGATCACTTTCTAGTTGTAGCTACACTGAGAGTAAAAGGTAGATGGGATACAAGGAGAATAGAAGCATCAGGGAAGAGAGAGGTGAAGGTTTATAAACTAAAAGAGGAGGCAGTTAGGGTAAGATATAAACAGCTATTGGAGGATAGATGGGCTAATGAGAGCATAGGCAATGGGGTCGAAGAGGTATGGGGTAGGTTTAAAAATGTAGTGTTAGAGTGTTCAGCAGAAGTTTGTGGTTACAGGAAAGTGGGTGCAGGAGGGAAGAGGAGCGATTGGTGGAATGATGATGTAAAGAGAGTAGTAAGGGAGAAAAAGTTAGCATATGAGAAGTTTTTACAAAGTAGAAGTGATGCAAGGAGGGAAGAGTATATGGAGAAAAAGAGAGAAGTTAAGAGAGTGGTGAAGCAATGTAAAAAGAGAGCAAATGAGAGAGTGGGTGAGATGTTATCAACAAATTTTGTTGAAAATAAGAAAAAGTTTTGGAGTGAGATTAACAAGTTAAGAAAGCCTAGAGAACAAATGGATTTGTCAGTTAAAAATAGGAGAGGAGAGTTATTAAATGGAGAGTTAGAGGTATTGGGAAGATGGAGGGAATATTTTGAGGAATTGTTAAATGTTGATGAAGATAGGGAAGCTGTGATTTCGTGTATAGGGCAAGGAGGAATAACATCTTGTAGGAGTGAGGAAGAGCCAGTTGTGAGTGTGGGGGAAGTTCGTGAGGCAGTAGGTAAAATGAAAGGGGGTACGGCAGCCGGGATTGATGGGATAAAGATAGAAATGTTAAAAGCAGGTGGGGATATAGTTTTGGAGTGGTTGGTGCAATTATTTAATAAATGTATGGAAGAGGGTAAGGTACCTAGGGATTGGCAGAGAGCATGCATAGTTCCTTTGTATAAAGGCAAAGGGGACAAAAGAGAGTGCAAAAATTATAGGGGGATAAGTCTGTTGAGTGTACCTGGTAAAGTGTATGGTAGAGTTATAATTGAAAGAATTAAGAGTAAGACGGAGAATAGGATAGCAGATGAACAAGGAGGCTTTAGGAAAGGTAGGGGATGTGTGGACCAGGTGTTTACAGTGAAACATATAAGTGAACAGTATTTAGATAAGGCTAAAGAGGTCTTTGTGGCATTTATGGATTTGGAAAAGGCGTATGACAGGGTGGATAGGGGGGCAATGTGGCAGATGTTGCAAGTGTATGGTGTAGGAGGTAGGTTACTGAAAGCAGTGAAGAGTTTTTACGAGGATAGTGAGGCTCAAGTTAGAGTATGTAGGAAAGAGGGAAATTATTTCCCAGTAAAAGTAGGCCTTAGACAAGGATGTGTGATGTCACCGTGGTTGTTTAATATATTTATAGATGGGGTTGTAAGAGAAGTAAATGCGAGGGTCTTGGCAAGAGGCGTGGAGTTAAAAGATAAAGAATCACACACAAAGTGGGAGTTGTCACAGCTGCTCTTTGCTGATGACACTGTGCTCTTGGGAGATTCTGAAGAGAAGTTGCAGAGATTGGTGGATGAATTTGGTAGGGTGTGCAAAAGAAGAAAATTAAAGGTGAATACAGGAAAGAGTAAGGTTATGAGGATAACAAAAAGATTAGGTGATGAAAGATTGAATATCAGATTGGAGGGAGAGAGTATGGAGGAGGTGAACGTATTCAGATATTTGGGAGTGGACGTGTCAGCGGATGGGTCTATGAAAGATGAGGTGAATCATAGAATTGATGAGGGAAAAAGAGTGAGTGGTGCACTTAGGAGTCTGTGGAGACAAAGAACTTTGTCCTTGGAGGCAAAGAGGGGAATGTATGAGAGTATAGTTTTACCAACGCTCTTATATGGGTGTGAAGCGTGGGTGATGAATGTTGCAGCGAGGAGAAGGCTGGAGGCAGTGGAGATGTCGTGTCTGAGGGCAATGTGTGGTGTGAATATAATGCAGAGAATTCGTAGTTTGGAAGTTAGGAGGAGGTGCGGGATTACCAAAACTGTTGTCCAGAGGGCTGAGGAAGGGTTGTTGAGGTGGTTCGGACATGTAGAGAGAATGGAGCGAAACAGAATGACTTCAAGAGTGTATCAGTCTGTAGTGGAAGGAAGGCGGGGTAGGGGTCGGCCTAGGAAGGGTTGGAGGGAGGGGGTAAAGGAGGTTTTGTGTGCGAGGGGCTTGGACTTCCAGCAGGCATGCGTGAGCGTGTTTGATAGGAGTGAATGGAGACAAATGGTTTTTAATACTTGACGTGCTGTTGGAGTGTGAGCAAAGTAACATTTATGAAGGGATTCAGGGAAACCGGCAGGCCGGACTTGAGTCCTGGAGATGGGAAGTACAGTGCCTGCACTCTGAAGGAGGGGTGTTAATGTTGCAGTTTAAAAACTGTAGTGTAAAGCACCCTTCTGGCAAGACAGTGATGGAGTGAATGATGGTGAAAGTTTTTCTTTTTCGGGCCACCCTGCCTTGGTGGGAATCGGCCAGTGTGATAATAATAATAAATAATGTGATGTAAAATAAGGGTTGGATGTGAAAAGTGGGTTATAGTAAGTGTTTATGAACCTGGAGAAGAGAAAAGTGTAGAGGAGAGAGTGAGATTTTGGGAAATATTGAGTGCATGAGGAGTTTTGAACCAAGTGAGAGAGTACTTGTGGTTGAGGATCTCAATGCTGAAGTGGGTAAAAATGTTGTGGAGGGAGAAGTAGGTAAATCTGGGGTGCCAGGGGTAAATGAAAATGGGAAGCCTTTAATTGAGCTATGTGTAGAAAGAGGTTTGGTAATAAGTAATACATATTTTACGAGAAAGAGGATAAGTAAGTATACGAGGTATGATATAGCACATAATGAAAGTAGTTTGTTAGATTATGTATTGGTGGATAAAAGGTTGATGGGTAGGCTTCAGGATGCACATGTTATAGAGGGGCAACTGATATATCGGATCATTATTTAGTTGTAGCTACAGTTAGAATAAGAGGTAGATGAGACATAAGGAAAATGGCAACAGCAAGTAATTATTATTTATTATTATAATCAAGGGGGAAGCGCTAAACCCGGAGGATTATACAGCGCCTGGGGGGGGGGATGTGGAAGGCATTCAGGCTTAATTCGGGGAACTGGAGCACAAATCCAATTCCCTAAATCAAGAGCCCCTCACCAACATCAAGGAACCTTCCTTGAGGGGAACAGCAAGTAAGAGAGGTGAAAGTGTATAAACTAAGGGAGGAGGAAGTAGGGTGAGATATAAGCAACTATTGGCAGAAAGGTGGATGGGCTGAAGAGGGTTGGGACAGTTTTAAAAATGCAGTATTAGAATGTGGGGCAGAAGTTTGTGGCTAAAGAAGGGTGGGTGCAGAAGGAAAGAGGAGTGATTGGTGGAATGATGAGGTAAAGGGTGTGATAAAAGAGAAAAAGGTAGCTTTTGAGAGGTTTTTACAAAGCAGAAGTGTTGTAAGAAGAGCCGAGTATATGGAGAGTAAAAGAAAGGTGAAGAAAGTGATGAGAGAGTCCAAAGGGAAAGCAGATGATAGTGGGAGAGGCACTGTCAAGAAATTTTAATGAAAATAAGAAAAAATTTTGGAGTTAAACAAGTTAAGAAAGCCTAGGGAATGAATGGATCTGTCAGTAAAAAACAGAGTAGGGAAGTTAGTAGATGGGGAGCTGGAGGTATTGGGTAGATATCGAGAATATTCTGAGGAACTTTTAAATGTCGATGAAGAAAGGGAGGCAGTAATTTCATGCACTGGTCAGAGAGGTATAACAGCTTTTAGGAGTGAAGAAGAGCAGAATGTGAGTGTGGGGGAGGTGCACGAGACATTACGTACAATGAAAGGGAGTAAAGCAGCTGGAACTGACGAGATCATGACAGAAATGTTACAAGCACGGGGGAATATTGTGTTGGAGTGGTTGGTTTTTTTTTTGTTTTTTTTTTCAACAAGTCGGCCGTCTCCCACCGAGGCAGGGTGACCCAAAAAAGAAAGAAAATCCCCAAAAAGAAAATGCTTTCATCATCATTCAACACTTTCACCACACTCACACATTATCACTGTTTTTGCAGAGGTGCTCAGAATACAACAGTTTAGAAGCATACAAATATAAAGATACACAACATATCCCTCCAAACTGCCAATATCCCAAACCCCTCCTTTAAAGTGCAGGCATTGTACTTCCCATTTCCAGGACTCAAGTCCGACTATATGAAAATAACCGGTTTCCCTGAATCCCTTCACTAAATATTACCCTGCTCACACTCCAACAGATCGTCAGGTCCCAAGTACCATTCGTCTCCATTCACTCCTATCTAACACGCTCATGCACGCTTGCTGGAAGTCCAAGCCCCTCGCCCACAAAACCTCCTTTACCCCCTCTCTCCAACCCTTTCGAGGACGACCCCTACCCCTCCTTCCTTCCCCTATAGATTTATATGCTTTCCATGTCATTCTACTTTGATCCATTCTCTCTAAATGACCAAACCACCTCAACAACCCCTCTTCTGCCCTCTGACTAATGCTTTTATTAACTCCACACCTTCTCCTAATTTCCACACTCCGAATTTTCTGCATAATATTTACACCACACATTGCCCTTAGACAGGACATCTCCACTGCCTCCAACCGTCTCCTCGCTGCTGCATTTACCACCCAAGCTTCACATCCATATAAGAGTGTTGGTACTACTATACTTTCATACATTCCCTTCTTTGCCTCTATAGATAACGTTTTTTGACTCCACATATACCTCAACGCACCACTCACCTTTTTTCCCTTATCAATTCTATGATTAACCTCATCCTTCATAAATCCATCCGCCGACACATCAACTCCCAAGTATCTGAAAACATTCACTTCTTCCATACTCCTCCTCCCCAATTTGATATCCAATTTTTCTTTATCTAAATCATTTGATACCCTCATCACCTTACTCTTTTCTATGTTCACTTTCAACTTTCTACCTTTGCACACATTCCCAAACTCATCCACTAACCTTTGCAATTTTTCTTTAGAATCTCCCATAAGCACAGTATCATCAGCAAAAAGTAACTGTGTCAATTCCCATTTTGAATTTGATTCCGCATAATTTAATCCCACCCCTCTCCCGAACACCCTAGCATTTACTTCTTTTACAACCCCATCTATAAATATATTAAACAACCATGGTGACATTACACATCCCTGTCTAAGACCTACTTTTACCGGGAAGTATTCTCCCTCTCTTCTACACACCCTAACCTGAGCCTCACTATCCTCATAAAAACTCTTAACAGCATTTAGTAACTTACCACCTATTCTATATACTTGCAACATCTGCCAAATTGCTCCTCTATCCACTCTATCATATGCCTTTTCTAAATCCATAAATGCAATAAAAACTTCCCTACCTTTATCTAAATACTGTTCACATATATGCTTCAATGTAAACACTTGATCTACACATCCCCTACCCACTCTGAAGCCTCCCTGCTCATCCGCAATCCTACATTCTGTTGGAGTGGTTGGTATTTTTGTTTAATAAAAGTATGGAAGAGGGGAAGGTACCTAGGAATTGGTAGAGAGCATGTATAGTTCCTTTATATAAAGGGAAGCGAGACAAAAGAGACTGTAAAAATTATGAGGTAATAAGTTTACTGAGTATACCAGGTAGTGTACAGTAATTATTATTGAAAAAAATTAGAGGTAAGACAGAGAGTAGGAATGCAGATGAGCAAGGAGGCTTTAGAGTGGGTAGGAGATATGTGTAGATCAAGTGTTTACACTGAAGCAAATATGTGAACAGTATTTAGAGTGGCTAGGGGAGCAATGTGACAGATGTTGCAAGTGTATGGAATAGGTAGTAAGTTACTAAATGCTGTAAGTGAGGCTCAGGTTAGGGTATGTAGGAGAGAGGGAGACTACTTCCCAGTAAAAGTAGGTCTTAGACAGGGATGTGTAATGTCACCATGGTTGTTTAATATATTTATAGATGGGGTTGTAAAAGAAGTAAATGCTAGGGTGTTGGGGAGAGGGGTGGGATTAAATTATGGGGAATCAAGTACAAAATAGGAATTGACACAGTTACTTTTTGCTGATGATACTGTGCTTATGGGAGATTCTAAAGAAAAGTTGCAAAGGTTAGTGGACGAGTTTGGGATGGTGTGTAAAGGCAGAAAGTTGAAAGTGAATATAGATAAGTAAGAGGATAAGGATATCAAATGATTTAGATAAAGAAAAATGGGATATTACACTGGAGAGAGGGAGTATGGAAGAAGCTTGGGTTGTAAATGCTGCAGCGAGGAGGCGGCAGGAGGCAGAGGAAATGTCCTGTCTAAGGGACATGTGTGGTGTATATATTATGCAGAGAATTCAGTGTGTGGAAATTAGGAGAAGGTGTGGAGTTAATAAAAGTATTAGTCAGAGGGCTGAAGAGAGGCTATTGAGGTGGTCTGGTCATTTAGAGAGAATGGATCAAAGTAGAATGAGTTGGAGCGTATAAATCTGTAGTAGGGGGAAGAAGGGAGGGGTAGAGGTCGTCCTCGAAAATGTTGGAGGGAGGGAGTAAAGGAAGTTTTGTGGGTGAGGGGCTTGGACTTCCAGCATGTGTGAGTGTGTTAGATAGGAGCGAATAGAGATGAACGGTTTTTGGAACCTGACGAGCTGTTGGAGTGTGAGAGGGGTAATATTTAGTGAAGGGATTTAGGGAAACCGGTTAGCCGGACTTGAGTCCTGGAAGTAAAATGCCTGCACTTTAAAGGAGGGGTCTAGGATATTGACAGTTTGGAAGGACTTCTAAACTGTCATATCTGAGCGCCTCTGCAAACAGTGATTATGTGTGAGTGAGGTGAAAGTGCTGAATGATGATGAAAGTATTTTCTTTTTGGGGAATTTCTTTCTTTTTGGGTCATCCTGCCTCAGTGGGAGACGGCCAACTTATTGAGAAAAAAATACAGCTTTAGTGCGGCTTCAAATTAACAACAGCTTAGTATATCTATAGTACGTATATAAAACTACTGTACCTGTTATAATGCAAAGTAGAGACACCAATATCATTTTCACGAATCTGTGTTTTATCAATGTATACAGTAGGCCACTTGGCACGGAAGTTTCGCAGGTCTCCAGCCTGGGCAATGTCTCTTCCTGAAGAAGAGAAATACAGTTTTACATATATATTATGTGTATGCATGTACCATATGTAAGTACAGTGGACCCCCGCCTTACGAATGCATCTTGTTACGTTAAATCTGCCATACGAAGCATTTGAACGCAAAAATTTTGCCTCGCCTCACGATAAAAAACTCGCCTTACGTGATTCGTCCACGACGTCCCATGTGTGGCCTCAGCGCCAGTGTTTACAAGCCAGCCAGTGCGGTCGCATCTACGCATACATTCGGTACATTTCACATTATCCCAGTGTTTTTAGTGCTTGTAACTCCAAAATAAGTCACCATGGACCCCAAGAAAGCTTCTAGTGCCATCCCTGTGGTAAAAAGGGTGAGAATTAGTATGGAATTGAAAAAAGAGATGAAGGAAATGTGTGCAAAGTGGGTTGAACTCCAAACCTTTACGGATGAAAATCACCCTGACAGCTACTGCAAGCCGTGTTGGCAGCCTGTACAATGACAATGTTATGGCCCAGTTTAGGGAAGTCTTAAAGGAACGGAAGGTACAGAGCTCTATGGACAGATTTGTTGTGCGACAGAGGTCCAGTGACTCTCAAGCTGATCCTAGTGGCATTAACCCTTAAACGGTCCAAACGTATATATGCGTTCGCGTGCGTAGCACCCCAAATGCATATATACGTTTTCTTTGTCATTCATTCAACACTCCAGGTAACTGCCACGATAAGCCTGAGTCACCTAGAAATGAGAGAATGGGTGTGCGCACTCACTGTGCACCATATTAAAATAATTGGGGACGCCTGGGTACCATATGCTCTTTTTTCCTATTAAAAAAAAAAAATTTTTTTTTCTCAAAAAATTTGGGGCGCTACACGAGTGAACGTATATATACGTTTGGATCGTATAGGGGTTAAAAGAAGAAGGGAAGTAACCCTGGAAAAGGACTTGCTACCTCAAGTCCTAATGGAAGGGGATTCCCCTTCTAAACAATAACTTCCACACTCTCCCCTCCTCCCATCCCATCAATCATCACCAGATCTTCGATAAAGGTAAGTGTCATGTACGTATTCTATTCTTAATAGAGTAGTAATTGTGCATGTCTTCTTCAGTTTGTGTGTATTAAAATTAATATTTCATGTGGTAAAAAAATTTTTTTTTTCATACTTTGGGGTGTGAGGAATGGATTAATTTGATTTCCAATATTTCTCATGGGAAAAATTAATTCAGCTAACAATAATTTCGGTTTACGATGAGCTCTCAGGAACGGATTAATATCGTAAGGCAGGGGTCCACTGTATTTATGTACTAACCTATATGTAGTTGCAGGGATCAAGTCTTTGCTCCTGGTTCTGCCTCTTAACTTGCCACTTGCCAGATTTACTCTCTCCTAATTCTTCTGTCCTCTAGGGTTGTTAGATTCAATTACTTTAGCTTCTCTTCATAACTTGTAACCCTTAGCACAGGCACTAGTCTCATTGCATATTTCTACATTTTTTCCAGTTTCTTAACATGCTTCCTCAGGTGTAGGTTCCATGCAGATGTCTGCTCCAAGATGGGCTTGGCATAAGTTGTATACATCACACAGAATGATTATTTGTTAAAATTCCTGAAGGCCACTCTCAGATTTGCAAAGGTTATTCTGTTGATCAGAGCCTCTTGCAATATGCTACATACTATGCTTGCTCCCAGGTACTCTCTGAATGAGGTAAGCAGCCTCTGTCCCCTATGTTTATACTCCATGTCATCTGGTCTAGATCACAGGTACATGCAGGCTCACTGGGTCTTCCCCACACAGTGACCTAGCAAGGTCTTCTGGCCCCTTCCCCAATTTTCATAACATTGCATTTCCTGGGGTTGAATTCAAAGCAACAACTTATCTAACCAGCTCTGCAGTTTGTCTGGATCCATTTTCAGGAACCTTTTCCATCCTCATCTGTCTGAATTCCTATCATTAGTTTTACATCATCAGTGTATATAGTCATCTGACTTAATCCCATCTGTTATGTCATTTGCATAAACCAGAAACAGAACTGACTCTAATATCAATCCCTGTGGTACCTGTTACTCTTCCCCATTCTGTACTCACCTAATTGTGGTTGCAGGGGTCAAGACTCAGCTCCTGGCCCCGCCTCTTCACTGACCACTACTAGGTCCTCTCTCCCCCTGCTCCATGAGCTTTATCATACCTCGTCTTAAAACTATGTATAGTTCCTGCCTCCACTACATCGCTTGCCAGACTATTCCACTTCCTAACTACTCTATGACTGAAGAAATACTTCCTAACATCCCCTTGACTCATCTGAGTCTTCAGCTTCCAATTGTGACCCCTTGTTTCTGTGTCCCATCTGTGGAACATCCTGTCTCTGTCCACCTTGTCTATTCCATGCAATATTTTGTATGTCATTATCATGTCTCCCCTGACCCTCCTGTCCTCCAGTGTTGTCAGACCGATTTCCCTTAACCTTTCTTCGTAAGACATTTTCCTTAGTTCTGGAACTAGCCTTGTTGCAAACCTTTGCACTTTCTCTAATTTCTTGACGTGTTTGACCAGATGTGGGTTCCAAACTAGTGCTGCGTACTCCAGTATGGGCCTGACGTACACAGTGTATAAAGTCTTGAACGATTCTTTACTGAGGTACCAGAACGCTATTCTCAGGTTTGCCAAGCGCCCATATGCCACAGCAGTTATCTGGTTAATGTGTGCTTCTGGTGATGTACTCGGTATTATACTCACTCCTAGGTCTTTCTCCTTGAGTGAGGTTTGCAGCCTTTGGCCTCCTAGCCTATACTCTGTCTGCGGTCTTCTTTGCCCTCCTCCGATCTTCATGACTTTGCATTTGGCAGGGTTAAATTCTAGGAGCCAGTTTCTGGACCGCACATCCGTATGTATACATGTATGTATGTACTTGCCTACTTGTGGTTGCAGGGGATGAATGATTCTCACATCATGGTCCTGCCTCTTAAATTGCTAATCTTCAGATTCACTCCCTCTTAGCCTCATGCCGTATCGTACCTGCACTTTAAAACTATGCATGAAACCTGCCTCTACCATTTCCTCACCAAGATTATTCCACTTCCTTATCAGTCTGAGCTTGAAGAAATACTTCCTGACATCCCTATGGCTTGTCTGTGACTAACTTCCAGCGGTATCCCCAAGTTCCCGTTCCTCACCTTTCAAACAGCCTATCCCTGTCTACCTTATCAATTTCCCTAAGTATTTTGTATGTTGTTATCATGTCCCCTTCCTGGTTCTTCTGTCCTCCAATGTTGTTAGGTCCAATTCCATTAGCCTCTCCTCATAGTTCATGTCCCTTAGTTCAGGAACAAGCTTTCTTGCATACTTCTGCACTTTTTCTAGTGCAGGTTCCAAACTGGTGCTGCATACTCCAAGATAGGCCTAACATATGTTGTATGAAGGGTCCAAAATGACTTTGTTGGGATTCCTCAAGGCTACTCTTAGATATGCCAGATGAGCATTCACAGCAGAGGTTATCTGACTGATGTAAGCCTCTGGCATTATATTGGACACTATGCTCGCCCTTAGGTCTTTCTTTTTAAGTGAAGTATGCAGCATCTGTCGCTCTAATATATACTTCATTCCTGGTTTTCTTGCTCCTTTCTCGATCTTCATGATCTTGCATTTATCTGACCACACTTGCAATTTGTGCAGATTCCTTTAGAGCTTTTCCTTGCCCTCATCTGTAGTCTTCTTCTCAATAGTTATACATATCAGCAAATAAGAATATATCTGGAATGTCATACACATAAACCATATGCATGTATGTATTTGCAACAACTAAAAAATTTCCAATCATCAATAACTGAAGATTTTGTTAGAAAAGATAAATTCAAAAATAACTTCACAATGTCATCATATTCATTGGAAAAAAAGAGCAGTACTGTATAGCAATAATTTCTATAAACTTTTCAAAAACTTTTCAACAATTTTAAGTATTTTAGTTATTGCCATAATATTGATGCTGAGCTTAACTGAAAAATAAAAATTACTTTTAGTATCTAAATTTTATTTTATGCCCATTTATTAATAAGCCAAAATTTGATAAACACATTTTCTTTTTACACATTAGTCATCTTCTACCACAGTAGGTTCACCCCCCAAAAAAGGAAACAAAATAATATATAGTTTACCATAGACCTTGTACATGAGCACTATTGTAGTAAATGTATATTGTGTATGTATATCCATTTAAATTATAAATTAATGGTGTGGTATTGAGTTACACAAGTGAACATGTGTATATCTAGTTAGCAACTATAAAAACTTAACCCTCTTTAACTTACTGTCAATAGCAGTGAGGACAAAAATAACATTTCCCAGAGCATAAATGCCTGAACTGTACTCAATGGTTATGGCATAGCTGCTTGAAGTTGTAGGGAAGGCCACCTGATCTCTTCGCATATCCCAGCGTGCAATATCCTACAAGGATCAAAATATAAGTGGATTATATTTTCTTGTTTGATATTAGTTATCCAGAGCAAAATTTTACTGTTACATACAGTATATGGTATATATAGATTTGTCTCTAAATTTCATGGCTCTTTTTTTTTTTTTTTTTTTGTTTGGAGGAGAATGAATTGAGGCAAACATGCTAATAAGTGCCATCTTGATTAATGAGTTATTACAACATGAAAAACATCTGTTAATGAATTCAACATGCAGTTCTCCCCTAATTTTTTTGAAGTGCAATAATGTACTGAATAATTACAAGTTTTTTTTTTTTAACAAGTCGGCCATTTCTCGCTGAGGCAAGGTGACCCAAAAAGAAAAACCCAGAATATCCCAAACCCTTCCTTTAAAGTGCGGTCACTGTACTTCACAATTCTAGGACTCAAGTCCGGCTAACCAGTTTCCCTTATTAATCCCTTCACAAAATATTACCCTGCTCACACTCCAACAGCTCATCAAGTCCCAAAAACCATTCGTCTCCATTCACTCCTATCTAAAATGCTCATGCACACTTGCTGGAAGTCCAAGCCTCTCACCCACAAAACCTCCTTTACCCCCCTCCCTCCAACCTTTTTGGAGATGACCCCTACCCCGCCTTCCTTCTCCTACAGATTTATTACATATTTTCTTATTTAAGTACCTCATCCTTCAAAGTATACAGTGGACCCTCCGTTATCGGCTGTTCCGCTTATCGGCCAAACCGGTTATTGCCCGGGTTTTTGGTTTCCAGTTATCGGCTGTTATTTCGCTTATCGGCCATTATTTCGCTAATTGGCCGTATGGGACGCATCAATCAGCCACCACCATCTGCTCGCGCTTCAGTCTGGCTGGCTGGATGGCTGGCTGGCTGGCTGGCTGTGTCTCTGGGCGAGTGAGGAAGCTTCTGCTCATTCATCCAAACATTTCGCTATAATCCATTGTTTTTCATGGTTATTGATCAAGCGCAACCGTGAAATAAGTAACAATGGCCCCCAAAGAAAGTCCCTAGTAAAGTTCTTTTGGTAAAGAAAGTGAGAAACATGATGGAATTTAAGAAAGAAGTTACTGAAAAATATGAGAGTGGTATTCGGGTGCTGGAACTTGCCAGGATGTATGGGAAAAACAAATCAACAATTACTTCTATCCTGGCAAAGAAAGTAGAAATCAAGGAAGCTAATGTTGTGAAAGGAGTAAATGTGCCAATGAAACCAAGGTCACCAATATGGAAGATATGGAGAAGTTATCGTTGTTGTGGACCACCGAAAAACAATTAGCGGGAGATGGTGTTGTGGAGTCCATTATTTGTGAGAAGGCAAGGCAGTTGCATGTGGATCTTGTAAAGAAAATGCCTGGAACAAGTGCTGCTGTTAGTGAGTTTAGGGCCAGCAAAGGTTGGTTTGAGAGATTTAAGAAGTGTAGTGGCATACACAGTGTGGTAAGGCATGGCGAGGCTACAAGTTCTCACAAGTGTGCGGCTCTGAAAAATTTGTGAAGGAATTCAAGAGTGTATGTAGAGGCTCAAGGATTCCTCCCCCAAATATTGTTCAATTGTGATGAAACAGGCCTCTTTTGATAGAAAATGCCAAAGAGAACCTACATTATGCAAAAGAAAAAGGCTCTGCCAGGACACAAGCCATTGAAAGACAGGCTTACTCTTTTGTTCTGTGCTAATGCTAGTGGAGATTTCAAAGTGAAGCCTTTACTGGTGTATCACTCTGAAAATCCCAGTATTTTCAAGAAAAACAATAGACTGTGTGTGATGTGGAAAGCTAATAATAAGGCATGGGTCACAAGGCACATTTTCAAAGAGTGAGTCAATGATGTGTTTGGCCCGTGTGAAAAAATACCTCCAGGAACTTAAATTAACACTCAAGTGCTTCCTGGTACTGGACAATGCTCCTGCTCATCCTCCAGACTTGGAAGACCAATTGTTTAGGGACTTTCATTTTATAACAGTGAGGCTCTTGCTCCTAACACCACTCCTCTCATCCAGCCCACAGACTAGCAGGTCATTTCTAACTTCAAAAAACTCTCCACTAAAGCAGTGTTCCAAAGGTGGTTTGAAGTGATCTCGGACACTCATTTGACCCTAAGAGAGTTCTGGAGGAATCACTTCAGTATACTCCATTGCATAAGCCTTATAGGTAAGGCTTATGCAATGTGACTTCCAGGACTTTGAACTCTGCTTGGAGAAAACTGTGACCAGATTATGTCCAAGAGAGGGATTTTGAAGGGTTTGGGGATGACCCTGAGGACCTTACACCTGTTGTGGAATCTATTGTGTCTTTAGGGAAGTCCATGGGGTTGGAGGTCAGTGGCGAGGATGTGGAAGAGTTCGTGGAGGACCACAGTTAAGAGCTAACCACTGAAGAGCAGCAAGAGCTTCATCTGGAACAACAACAGACCACAGCTGAGGAACATGCTTCAGAGGAGGAGGAAGAGGGAGGATTACGGCCGATAACCGAGGGTCCACTGTACATCTACTGTATCCCTAATACCCCTGTACATAAACATTTTAATTGCTCCCAAACTTCCTTTCATTTCATATAACAATATAAGTAACTTTCATGGAATACTCACTACAGTTACACCTATCCTGTTAACATGTGTGAAATTCCAGCTTTTAATTCAAAAAGGACAGATTAAAAAGTTTCCTTTCATCTAATAATGAGTAAGCATAAAAACTCAAGTCCAGTGATTGGACCAAGTTTGACTGTGGGGAATGTTAAAGCATATTTTACCAATATTTAGATGGAATATATGCTAAAATGTTCTATATAGTACTGTATTCACATTTTATATTTCTGCTAAAGGTAACAGCCACAACAGCATTTGCCAACTTAATAAAATACCTGAGAGACCAACTTCTTACCTCACTCTGTACAATTCTCTGGTAATCATATATCACTATTTCCTCAGTGCTCTCGAGTACAACTGGATTCAGCACCTGGATCCCAATTACATTGGAGTGCGATGTCTGAAAAGTTACTATTATTTAAAAGATATTATAACAAAGTAATCTAGTAAATCTGTCAGAATAATAAGAGATACAACCAGAATTCAATATAAAGATGCACTAACACTGTTGGATAAACAGCTAGACAGATCAAGAGATAATAATATTAACTTTGATTCAAGACACAGTTTTATACACAGAAATATATAAATAAATCTTAAAATCCAGTGAAGTTAGAAATACAGTATACGTACTGTATATATTTTGTAGAACACACCGTGGTAAATATAATTAAAAAAGTACATGGCTGAAAAATTTTATTCTTCATAACATGTTTTGCTCTTATATAAAATCATCACTTACAACTTGTTAAACACTAGCCATTGCCTCTAAGTGCAGTGCCAAGTTCTTACCGAAACATGGATGGTAATTTTTGTTTGAGTGCCTCGTAGTGTCTGTGTGATGAAATACTGTGGTACATTTATTGCAAGCTGAATATCTTTTGGAGACTCTGAAATAATTGTATTAAAAGCAGTTAGTAAAAATTAAATAAAACTTCTAGGATACTAGATAGAGTAAATCATACTAAATAAATTCAAAATAGCATGAATGCTACACTTGAAGAATCAAGGGGTAAAGCAAAGTCTGAACTTGAAACCCACAATACAAAATGCTACTAACAGCAGCACAAGCACTGCAGGGTACTGTATATGTACAGATATACATGAATTTAAATTGTGCAGTTTTTTCAACACATTGGCCATCTCCAACCAAGGTAGAGTGAACAACTTTTCAAATTAAAACATACTCACCTGGAATTTTAATATATTTGTCCTGTAACAACTTAAGCCATCCTGCTAGCTCTCTCTGTTCAGCACGTGATATAAAAGGGTTAAAATGTAACCCAGACCCATCATTTGCTCGCAGGTCAGACTCTGGCAGAGTTTAAGATATACATGTTAATAACAATCATTTGATAGCAGGAGTGCAAGATATTTTCCCAAAATGTCTCATAATTTTTAAGCTTGTAAAGGGTGAGATATAAGATGAAAACGTTAAGCACTGTGTTGTGCCATATTTGAAGGAAAGTAATCAATTAACTCTAGTTACATTAGTGTATCTGCAGTAGGATGTGGGAGCTTGCTAGCAGTTATGACTGCTTATCATCAGGGAGTTAAGAACGTTTAAAATTTTAGTGGTACGTCATGCTGGTTGTTTTAATTATTAGAGTGAAGAACATTAAAAATTTTAGTGGTAGGTCACACTGGGTGTTATAATTATTTAGCAAATAATTGTTTTGATTAAATGTCCTGTCAGCTATATTAAATTTTCTCATACACTCAACAAATGGTCTGGTTTTCGATCTTTACCGCCAAAACTTCAACTACATTCAAATTCAAAGTTTATTCTCTAAAAGGATTACAATGCTGAGTTTACAGAATTTGGTTATTGTGTGGTTTACATGTAGTAAAATACTAATTACAGAGGGGGCCACTAGAACACCTAGCATGGCTAGGCATTTCGGGCAGACTTAGATTAATTCTTGAGGTGTTTGGTAGTTCTGCGCAAATGAGCGACTCTGTGACATACAGGCCAACCCTCCCCTTGTTGCCTGTTTAGTCTGTCGACTCGGAATAGGTTATAACCTGGGATCCATATTTCATTGTCATAATGATCCTTTATGTGGGTCTCTGTGAATGCTGCAAACATTGCATTTGACTCCATGAGCAGTTCCTTGATGTAAGGAATTTTGTTGTTTTTTGACGGCTTTAGACCCTGTACGTTTGCAAAGACCAATGTCGTATTGGTGGAATTTAGGGGGGTTTTATTTGCTGGCTCTAATATCTGTTGTTCTGGGGTAGAGGCCAATGTCCATGCCTCTGCTCCAGAAGTGTTTTCAGGTGGTGTAGGATTATCGTCATTTCTTGCCAGTCTTTTTTCCCTTTTTATTTTTTTATTATCACACTGGCCGATTCCCACCAAGGCAGGGTGGCCTGAAAAAGAAAAACTCTCACCATCATTCACTCCACTGTCTTGCCAGAAGGGTGCTTTACACTACAGTTTTTGAACTGCAACATTAACACCCCTCCTTCAGAGTGTAGGCACTGTACTTCCCATCTCCAGGACTCAAGTCCGGCATGCCTGTTTCCCTGAACCCCTTCATAAATGTTACTTTGCTCACACTCCAACAGCACGTCAAGTATTAAAAACCATTTGTCTCCATTCACTCCTATCAAACACGCTCACGCATGCCTGCTGGAAGTCCAAGCCCCTCGCACACAAAACCTCCTTTACCCCCTCCCTCCAACCTTTCCTAGGCCGACCCCTACCCCGCCTTCCTTCCACTACAGACTGATACACTCTTGAAGTTATTCTGTTTCGCTCCATTCTCTCCACATGTCCGAACCACCTCAACAACCCTTCCTCAGCCCTCTGGACAACAGTTTTGGTAATCCCGCACCTCCTCCTAACTTCCAAACTACGAATTCTCTGCATTATATTCACACCACACATTGCTCTCAGACATGACATCCCCACTGCCTCCAGCCTTCTCCTCGCTGCAACATTCATCACCCATGCTTCACACCCATATACGAGCTTTGGTAAAACTATACTCTCATACATTCCCCTCTTTGCCTCCAAGGACAAAGTTCTTTGTCTCCACAGACTCCTAAGTGCACCACTCACCCTTTTCCCCTCATCAATTCTATGATTCATCTCATCTTTCATAGACCCATCCGCTGACACGTCCACTCCCAAATATCTGAATACATTCACCTCCTCCATACTCTCTCCCTCAAATCTGATATCCAATCTTTCATCACCTAATCTTTTTGTTATCCTCATAACCTTACTCTTTCCTGTATTCACTTTCAATTTTCTTCTTTTGCACACCCTACCAAATTCATCCACCAATCTCTGCAACTTCTCTTCAGAATCTCCCAAGAGCACAGTGTCATCAGCAAAAAGCAATTGTGACAACTCCCACTTTATGTGTGATTCTTTATCTTTTAACTCCACGCCTCTTGCCAAGACCCTCGCATTTACTTCTCTTACAACCCCATCTATAAATATATTAAACAACCACGGTGACATCACACATCCTTGTCTAAGGCCTACTTTTACTGGGAAATAATTTCCCTCTTTCCTACATACTCTAACTTGAGCCTCACTATCCTCGTAAAAACTCTTCACTGCTTTCAGTAACCTACCTCCTACACCATACACCTGCAACATCTGCCACATTGCCCCCCTATCCACCCTGTCATACGCCTTTTCCAAATCCATAAATGCCACAAAGACCTCTTTAGCCTTATCTAAATACTGTTCACTAATATGTTTCACTGTAAACACCTGGTCCACACACCCCCTACCTTTCCTAAAGCCTCCTTGTTCATCTGCTATCCTATTCTCCGTCTTACTCTTAATTCTTTCAATAATAACTCTACCATACACTTTGCCAGGTATACTCAACAGACTTCTTCTTTCTTTCTTTCAACACACCGGCCGTATCCCACCGAGGCAGGGTGGCCCAAAAGGAAAAATGAAAGTTTCTCCTTTTTTTTTTTTTTTTTTTTTTTAAACAAGTCGGCCGTCTCCCACCGAGGCAGGGTGACCCAAAAAAAAGAAAGAAAATCCCCAAAAAGAAAATACTTTCATCATCATTCAACACTTTCACCACACTCACACATTATCACTGCTTTTGCAGAGGTGCTCAGAATACAACAGTTTAGAAGCATATACGTATAGAGATACACAACATATCCCTCCAAACTGCCAATATCCCAAACCCCTCCTTTAAAGTGCAGGCATTGTACTTCCCATTTCCAGGACTCAAGTCCGACTATATGAAAATAACCGGTTTCCCTGAATCCCTTCACTAAATATTACCCTGCTCACACTCCAACATATCGTCAGGTCCCAAGTATCATTCGTCTCCATTCACTCCTATCTAACACGCTCATGCACGCTTGCTGGAAGTCCAAGCCCCTCACCCACAAAACCTCCTTTACCCCCTCTTTCCAACCCTTTCGAGGACGACCCCTACCCCTCTTTCCTTCCCCTATAGATTTATATGCTTTCCATGTCATTCTACTTTGATCCATTCTCTCTAAATGACCAAACCACCTCAACAACCCCTCTTCTGCCCTCTGACTAATGCTTTTATTAACTCCACACCTTCTCCTAATTTCCACACTCCGAATTTTCTGCATAATATTTACACCACACATTGCCCTTAAACAGGACATCTCCACTGCCTCCAACCGTCTCCTCGCTGCTGCATTTACCACCCAAGCTTCACATCCATATAAGAGTGTTGGTACTACTATACTTTCATACATTCCCTTCTTTGCCTCCATAGATAACGTTTTTTGACTCCACATATACCTCAACGCACCACTCACCTTTTTTCCCTCATCAATTCTATGATTAACCTCATCCTTCATAAATCCATCCGCCGACACGTCAACTCCCAAGTATCTGAAAACATTCACTTCTTCCATACTCCTCCTCCCCAATTTGATATCCAATTTTTCTTTATCTAAATCATTTGATACCCTCATCACCTTACTCTTTTCTATGTTCACTTTCAACTTTTTACCTTTACACACATTCTCAAACTCATCCACTAACCTTTGTAATTTTTCTTTAGAATCTCCCATAAGCACAGTATCATCAGCAAAAAGTAACTGTGTCAATTCCCATTTTGAATTTGATTCCCCATAATTTAATCCCACCTCTCTCCCGAACACCCTCGCATTTACTTCTTTTACAACCCCATCTATAAATATATTAAACAACCATGGTGACATTACACATCCCTGTCTAAGACCTACTTTTACCGGGAAGTATTCTCCCTCTCTTCTACACAACCTAACCTGAGCCTCACTATCCTCATAAAAGCTCTTTACAGCATTTAGTAACTTACCACCTATTCCATATACTCCATATTCCATATACTCCTTTTACATTTAGTAATATATACAGGAGAAGGGGTTACTAGCCCCTTTCCCCTGGCATTTTAGTTGCCTCTTACAACACGCATGGCTTACGGAGGAAGAATTCTGTTCCACTTCCCCATGGAGATAAGAGGAAATAAACAAGAACAAGAACTAGAAAGAAAATGGCAGAAAACCCAGAAGGGTGTGTATATATAAGCTTGTACATGTGTGTATAGTGTGACCTAAGTGTAAGTAGAAGTAGCAAGACGTACCTGTAATCTTGCATATTTATGAGACAGACAAAAGACACCAGCAATCCTACCATCATGTACAACAATTACAGGCTTTCGTTTCACACTCACTTGGCAGGATGGTAGTACCCCCCTGGATGGTTGCTGTCTACCAACCTACTACCTAAAACTCAACAGACTTATCCCCCTATAATTTTTGCACTCTCTTTTATCCCCTTTGCCTTTATACAAAGGAACTATGCATGCTCTCTGCCAATCCCTAGGTACCTTACCCTCTTCCATACATTTATTAAATAATTGCACCAACCACTCCAAAACTATATCCCCACCTGCTTTTAACATTTCTATCTTTATCCCATCAATCCTGGCTGCCTTACCCCCTTTCATTTTACCTACTGCCTCACAAACTTCCCCCACACTCACAACTGGCTCTTCCTCACTCCTACAAGATGTTGTTCCTCCTTGCCCTATACACGAAATCACAGCTTCCCTATCTTCATCAACATTTAACAATTCCTCAAAATATTCCCTCCATCTTCCCAATACCTCTAACTCTCCATTTAATAACTCTCCTCTCCTATTTTTAACTGACAAATCCATTTTTCCCTTCTGGCCCTAAAAAACCTCTGTCCCTGGAGAGGTTGTGGCTCCTCTCTTTTGTTTCCCATAGTCTGGCTGGTCTGTGTTTTCTAGTCCCCTTTAGATGATGTGCTTGGCAGTATGCATTGTAGCATTTTCTTTCATAGATTGATGAGCAACACATTTCTGAGTGAAATAAGTTGCAATAAGGGAAGTTGCACTCTCCTGTTGTCATGTGGGTGTGGCATTTTTTGGGATGGTCAAAGGTGCATGTCCCACCTGTTTTACCAGATACCGTGCCTGCAGATACCCAAGGCATAGCACAGTGGACACCCGGTTTACGATATTATTTCATTCCAGAAGTATGTTCAGGTGCCAGTACTGAACGAATTTGTTCCCATAAGGAATATTGTGAATTAGATTAGTCAATTTCAGACCCCCAAACATACACGTACAAACGCACTTACATAAATACATTTACATAATTGGTCGCATTGGGAGGTGATCGTAAAGCGGGGGTCCACTGTATTTACATAGATTGTACTCCTGTTTACTAGGATTTATTGTAGCTGCATTCACTGCTGGTGCATTTATTTTTCCTGTTTCCTCAATATCTTTTACCCCTGTATGGACATCAGTGCTTTCATCAGGTTTTGCTGGTAGTGTGTCGACACCATTTCCTGAGGCATCATCCCATTTTGATCCATCTCTAGCAGTATCTCTATTTTGAACCTCTGTGGACTGAATAAAGTTGTCTTCAGTATCCTCCAGGACAACACTAGTACCCTCATGAGTGCTATCTTCTAAGACATCACTAGGACTCTCTGGAGCACTGTCCTCCAGGACAGCACTAGCACCCTCAGGAGCACTGTCCAAGACAGCCCTGTCCATACCACCCAACTTTTTTTTCCCAGCTGTCATACCATGCTGACATGTCTTTCAAGAAGGATGTTTTATTGGTGTTCTTGTCTTTTAATACAGATGTCATTTCCTCATACAAGTGTATCTCGTTTGGGCAAACCCAAAAACATCTCTCTGTGGTCACTAGTTTAAAATCCCTGCATATACTAAGGGACCACTGACCACACAGATGGCAAGCAAAAAAGGCCTGTCTTCATCCCTTACCCTTTCTGCAGACTACACAGATCTTCATGGTGGTGGTCATCTTACAATACTAGACATCTCTCTTAGCTAGCTAGTCTATAATTCCCTGATGTATTTAATTTTTTGTAACAGTTCTTCCAATTTGGCTTTATTTCCAATGAGACCATTTGAATCCGCCCAAATCCGGCTTTATTTCCAACTAAAGCATTTGAATCCACCCGAATCCAGTGAAACTGGAAGAATCAAGTTAGTGGATCACTGTGTATCTTTTTCCTAATAAGCACCTTAACAGTAGATCTGTCTATCTGTATTGTAACTATTTGTTGTAGTTACTGTTTGAGTGTTTGATAGGGTGCATAGAGCCCCGTCAGTTAGTGAAACCAGTCAGAAGAGTACAAGAGTACAAGAACTATCAAACCAATTTGATAGTTCTTGTACTCTACTCCTAAATATATTTTGTTTTTGGGGAGGGAAGCAAATGAGTACACGAGTTGCACCAAGCCATGGCTTGACCACATCGAATGTATATTTTACCCAATCTGTACTAAAATTCAGTTTCATAAGTTAAAAGCCCATCAACTATACTCATCTATACGTGGTTGCAGGGGTCTAATTTTAGCTCCTAGCCCCACCTTTCAACTTCCACTTGCCAAATTCACTCTCTCCTAGCCCTGTGGGCCCTATTGTACTTATTCTTAAAATTGTGTATGGCATCTGCCTCCACCACTTCTTCACTGAGGTCATTCCACTTTCCGACCACCCTGTGACTCATGTGTCCTTATCTTCCAGCTGTGCCCCCAAGTACCAGCTTCTTGCCTCTCAAACAGCCTGTCTGTGTCTGCACTATCAATTCCTCTGAGTATTTTGTATGCTGTTATCATGTCTCCCCTGATCATTCTATCCTTCAGGGTCATTAGATTTAATTCCTCTCAAAACTCTTAAATATACATGAACTCACAACTCTTAGTACAGTATATATGCACAAAAGAACACATCTCTCTGATCCTGTACCACTACAAATTGTTGCAGAAAGTTAAATAGGATACAATTAAAAATATTTCTACAATGTATTGAGATATTTTTGTACAATTTTTGGTCTACAGATACTAAATGATGACTAACACTCACCAGTTATGTTCACTCCCATCTGTTTTAAGCTTATTCCATGTCTTTTATTCCTAGTAAAGCTGCATCCTTTAAATACACGAGCATCTGGATTGGCAATAGCATACTGATTACTGTAAATGACACCAACACCATCATGGGAGTTGTCCCGTACTTCAATATCCTGTATGACATGATGGTGGAAGTCGATCTGCAGTGCTTAAGTGTTTAAAGGAGACATTTGTTATTCAAAATATAACCGAAAAAAGTAAATTAAAAAATTATGATATTTTCAAAAGAAGACATGAATTATTATGATTCATTATAAACAACTGAATACAGCCTCTCCTCACTTAACGATGGAGTTCCATTCCTGAGACCACGTTGTTAAACGAATTCGTCGCTAAGTGAGGAGCATACTATAATGGTAGTGAGTTTGTGTCAACCATCTTTGATATTGTTTTGATGTCACCTTTGCACATTTATGTATGAATACTTGTCAGTGAAGTACAATGCCTGCACTCTAAAGGAGGGTTTCGGGATATTAGCAGTTTGGAGGGACATGTTGTGTATCTTTATACGTACATGCCTTTAAACTGTTGTGTTCTGAGCACCTCTGCAAAACAGTGACTGTGTGTGAGTGAGGTGAAAGTGTTGAATGATGATGAAAGTATTTTCTTTTTGGGGAATTTTTCTTTCTTTTTGGGTCACCTCGGTGGGAAACAGCCGACTTGTTAATTAAAAAAAAAAAAAAAAAAAAAAAAACTTGTCAGTGAGCCTGTTGTAAGTCTGAGGCATTGGTAAACAAGTATGTCCCTAAGTGAGGAAAGACTGTATTTGTATAAAGAAAATATACATTGAAACACATTTTGTCTGTAATCACAAAAGAGTTAATAAAAAGTAATTAATGGTTTTATGTATGTGTTATTATCAAGATTATGCCATTTTGGAACATTTACCTGGTTTAAAGGTCCTAGTGGTATAGTCTAATAGGCCTGCCTTCTCAATGACAACACCTTTGATATGACTTTCATGTGCAGTCATCCCTAAACGTATGCCTGCCCAGGTGCCTGGATAGCAGCGGATGCCAACATCTTCTGCATGGGAACACGAGTTTTCTAGTTCCCACAACACTTCAGTCTTGCATTTTGTTATGTCAGTGTCAAACTCATCACACTGCACATTGCTGTTTGGTAAAGAATTCAAAATATACATTAGATAAGTTTTCTGCAAAGACAAATTATGTAATGTAAGGTTTTCCTTATTTTATAAGGATACTATGCAAGTGAATTTACTTACGTGATAACTCCATCTCTACCAGTAATTTACTGTGTAACAAAAATTCACTATTATGAGATCAGTGTAGTTTGCTCAACATTTTTAGAGGAGGAAAGACATTGTGAGTTTTGTGGGAGTCCTGAGAAGTGAGAAGTTGTAATATTTATTTTTATGTCTTTCTTTTGTCAACATAAGTGAATTTACAAACTGTTATCTTACCTCAGCTAATTTCAAAACCCAGCCCTTTATATGGTATACTATAAACTTCCCTTGTTACCAGAATGTGACCAGCATCATCAATGTACAGGTACTTATTTAATGATAGATGAGAAAGGCCAACAGGTGTAATGAGACTTGTCCCTGCCTGGGTATCAAACCTACATCTATTGGGTTGTGGATTGAGCACTCCTTCATTAAGCTATATACTACAGTATAACTTTTTTTATCAAATGCATTTATTTTTGTACGGTTATTTTAAATCCGGTTATTTTATATCCAGTTATTTTATATCTGGTTATTTTATATCCGGTTATTTTATATCCGGTTATTTTATATCCGGTTATTTTATATAACTGGACTTGAGTCCTGGAAATGGGAAGTACAATGCCTGCACTCTAAAGGAGGGGCTTGGAATATTGGCAGTTTGGAGAGATATATTGTGTATTTTTATACGTATATACATGTACATGTACTTCTAAACTGTTGTATTCTGGGCACCTCTGCAAAAACAGTGATTATGTGTGAGTGAGGTGAAAGTGTTGAATGATGATGAAAGTATTTTCTTTTGGGGGATTTTCTTTCTTTTTGGGTCACCCTGCCTCGGTGGGAGATGGCCGACTTGTTGAAAAAAAAAATGGCTATTTGGCATTCTGTTGCAAAAAAACAGTGAAAAAATACTGATAATGACAACTGAATTAATTAATGTTGTACATCTGCCACTTTCCCTGAAGGTAGATAACTCCCCCCCCCCCCAAAAAAAAAAAAAAATCAACCATTGCTCAATAACTCCTTCAAGAAATGCACAGACATCACAATTTAAATGTCCCTCCAAACTGCAAAATAAATTAATAACTCTCCTAACAAGTCTGTCATGCCCTTATTTATCCATAAATTAATGAACAAACCTGAGGAGAATCCTAGCAGTCTGACCATCTGGTGGTATATTGCTTGGTTCAAGGAACCAGTCCTCAGGGTTAAGAACATAACCCATCTGCTGACAGGCAACTGCAGCAGCATTTTGACTCCATCCATGGCTGCACACAGTCCCCCACTCGCCATCTACATACACCTAATTAAGCAATAAGAAAACACCAAAAGATATGTAACTCTTCAAAATGGTAATGTACTGTAATATAAAAAAACATAGTCAATAAATAGGTATGTAGCTTCTTGGGGAGTTGAGAAACTAAAATAAAATGAAATGAATTATGACTTAACCCTTTGACTGTTTCAGACGTATATATACGTCTTACGAGCCAATGTTTCGGACGTATTTATGTGCGTAAATTCTAGCGGCTTCAAATCAAGCTGGAGAAAGCTGGTAGGCCCACATGTGAGAGAATGGGTCTGTGTGGTCAGTGTGCACCATATAAAAAAAATCCTGCAGCATGCAGTGCATAATGAGAAAAAAAAAAAGCTCCGACCATGCTTTTGGATTAAAATGCTGACTTTGGTGTATTTTTGTACAGTATTTACGGTTGTATTCTCCTTTTCTTGGTCTCGTTTGATAGAATGGAAAACATATTACAGAAATAGATGCGATTTTGATTAATTTCACGATGAAAACGACCTTGAAATTGAGCTCAAAATAGCGGAAATGTTTGATTTTTGCCGATGTTCAAGAGTAAGCAAATCACACCACACGTCCAATACACGTCAACTAGGGAGTCTAATATTCTTTCACTGGTGCACTGATATTATTTATACTATTTATTATTTTTATAATAATGCAGTAGTCTGCATAACAGTAAATCTTCTATTTTTTTGTGTGAATAATAAATCAAAATAGAGAGCAAGAGTAATATAAGAGGGGCAAAGAGACGTGACTAATGAACAGAGGATATGTTATTTTAGTGTCAGGAATGTCTGCATTGTTTATTCTGGACCCTATTTTGAAATTAACATCCTTTTCAATTTGCATGAAATTGGCCAAATTGCCAATTTCTGACCACTGTATTGGGTAGATGGGAGGTTTCTTGTACTCAATTGATAGAAAAAATGGAGTTCTAAAGAAATAACTATGAGTTTGGTCGACTGGAACAATGGAATTGGCCGAAAATAGGGCTCGAAGTCGGTGAAATCGCCAATGCGTATATATCACCAAGATCGCTAACTTCGCGGGAGCATAATTCTGTAAGTTTTTGAACAAATTTCCTACTTTTGGTATCATTACCATCGGGAAAAGATTCTCTGTTATTTTATAAGAAATAATAATTTTTTTTTTTTCAAAAAATTTTTCGACATAGAATGACAATTTCAGAAAGGGGTTTGTGACAGTCAAAGGGTTAATATCATTTTGGCAATATAGTATAAAAATTGCTATGATAAGTATGCCAAAAATGCCTGATGCATATTATTACTACAAGGTTTTGAGTGGGTATGTGAAAATTGCAGATACAGTATGTGGTGAAATTGCAATATGTACCATGATTGCAAACAACTCATAAAATGGACAGGATTCAAACCCAAGAAAAGTCAATCCTTAAATTAGCATGCCAGTCATCTAACCACTATACCATGCTGGTCTAGTAAGATTCATTCAACTAGGTGTTTTTCTGTAAACTGGGGAGGTTAGCAAATGCTCTACTGTGACCACAAATGATGATTTTTACTAATAAATTTCACACTATTATGTTATGTACTGTAAATACAACAGTGTACACAGTCTTAGTAAAATATAAGCAAATAGAGTCAATCCTTCATAAAGAATGCACGAGTGCCAATCGTAAACACAATTTCAATATGATGTGCTTACCATCAGTCTTCCTTCAAGGTCATTCCTGCCCCCGACAAGCTTGACCAGGATGGGCGAGTCTTCTGCTGTATTATTTGACGGCATACTAGCTGTTACATTGGTATTACCTGTATTATTGAACACCATTAAATCTGCTGGTAATGCTGCTCTTGACATCAACTCTCGCTCAGACGTTCCCTGGAGGGTGAAACGCACATCACGTTTCCCAGAACCTTCAGTACGCAATAGCCCTGCTACCATCATTCCCATACCCTCAGCAAATTCCAGCGTGGTGCCAAAAGCAATAGTTAAGATTCCAGTTTCATGGACAAATATATCCCTTGTTACAGTATAAATGCCATCATGAAGTGTAATTTCACCATTCACTTCTCCACCAATTATGTGACCTTCAACTGGGTCAAAGAAATTAGGTTCACTTACTTGTCCTGCTTCGGTCACAGGAGTTTCAACATTGTTATTACTTAGAAGAAAGGGGTGAAATAACACTAATGCTAAATTGTAGAGATCACGACGATCCAAAATACGTTCAAAAATATTATTTTCAAATTTGCTACCAAGCCAATTGTAAGTAGCATTGATGGGTGTGCTCTGATCAGTCAAATGTGAGCTAATTTCATAGTTGGAACCAGGATTTTCAATTAAATTTCTGTAAAGCACTATATTTGATGAGCCCACACACACCACCCCTGCAGCACGACTTCTGGACTGAATGTTACTATATAACTCTTTGACAAAGTTGTTTTTTATTGTATTCTTTTCTACAAGAAGATTCTGATCTAGTCCTCGAAGGGATAGAGCAAGCCGAATAACAAACCAGCCAGTGTTGTTGCGGAAGTGATTTCTCACTATATGTCCCACAAATGGTAAACTTGGTAACTGCACATTGTCTTCATTATATATCATTAGTGTTCCTCGGCGATTCTGTTGAAACTCATTGTATTCAATAGTTAGATTCATATTAACAGCTGGAGATATCTTCACAGCTAAGCGGTGATTCCTCTCGAACAAATTTTGGCCAATTTGCACAGTTCTCTTCCCACTATTTCTGAGCCAGCATGATTCTATCTCTACTGCTGCTCTCTGGCCTTCTGTAAATGAGTTACTACTAATGTTTACAAAAGCATTCCGACAAAAATTCCCAATTCGCAAACCAACATCTAAGTTCCCTCTGAATGTCGAATAAGCCACACCTGTCTCCTGCTTTATTTTAGTATCAAGTCCACTCTCATTAAACCAAACAGCAACTCCTCGAAGCGAGTTGCCAGCAACATTGCTCCACGTAACATTTTGCAAACCTCCTTCATAAGTAATATTTACACCATCGCCAATATTTTTACTGACACTGGAACGAGTAATGTTAACATCTCCGGCACCCATTTTCACATTAAGACCTGATCCAAAAAAATTATACATTAACTCTGACTGATGAATGTGAACCAGACTGCGCATATTTTCAATTGCAACTCCATGGCCACTGTTGTTTCCTACAAAGGAATTCTGAAGTTTGAGATCAAACATTTTATCTGTGGAGAGAAATTAATTGCATTAGTTTAAGGAATAATTAATCAAACATGAGATAAAAATTATGCCACAATAAAAATTATTACATTATTTAAATAGGCCAAACTACAATATACACAGCTCAATTATGTATAAAATTTTAAAGATTTAAAATAGAATGTCAATTATCCTAGTCCTTGTACAATTCTAACTACAGCCTCTCCTCACTTAACGACGTGCTCGTTTACCAATGCCTCATACTTACGATGGGCTCTCTGACCAGCATGCATACCTAAATAATGTATATTAGAGCTTATTTCCTCTATTCTGTTTATTACAGTATACAGTACTCTACTGTATACACATTTAAAAATATACAAATTTTTTTATAAATGCTGCAAAGGTGACATTAAAACAATATCAAAGATGGTTGACACAAACTCACTACCATTATAGTATGCTCCTCACTTAGTGACGAATTCATTTATTGATGCGGTCTCAGGAACAGAACTCCATCGTTAAGTGAGGAGAGGCTGTATTGCTCTTATGATGACAATATCCTCATATTGCATACTTGTATGTACTCAGAAATAAAGTTTCCAGTATACTACATTTCTTAGTTGATATTTTTGGCATTTCATCTCATCTCTATTGTGACCATGGAACCCAGGAGGAATACTAGTGGTGCTAAAGGTGCTAGGAATGAATCTCTGAATGTAGCAAAGAAAGTGCTAATTTTAAAATGCTTCATAGTGGTACATGGCTATAAATATGATGTCTTACTTTGTACAAAGAACTACACTCATCCACTTCAGCCCAGCAGGGCTACATCAACGCTCTACATGCATGTTAAGACCAACAAGTATCACCAATCAGAATAATTTCTTTTTTAACCCTGTAAGGCTTTATTAGAAGTCTCAAGAAAGTAACAAAATATTTTGCCACATGTACCTCATATGGTAAAATATTGGAGTTACCAAAGGTATCATTCAGAGGGCTGAGGAGCAGTTATTGAGGATAGTTGGACATTTAGAGAGAATGCACAAAGAAACAGGATAACTAGGAGGGTATATAAATCCGGGGTGGAGGGAGGGAGTAAAGAAGGGTTTGAATGCTCGGGTCTTAAACATGCAACAAGTTTGTGTGAGTATATTAGACAGCAGTGAGTGGAGGCAAAGGGTTTTTATGATTTGACATGCTGTTGGAGCATAAGTAAGATAACATTTATGAAGGGATTCAGGGAAAACCAGTTAGCCAGACTTGAGTCCTGGAGGTGGGAAGTATAGTGTCTGCATTACGATGGAGGGGTGGGGATGCTGCAGTTTGGATGGTCATTTGAACTGTGATGTCAGTGCCCTTCTGGCAAGAGAGTGATTGAATGAGTGACAGGGAGAGTGTTCTTTTTTACTGGAGTCACCCTATCTTGGTGGGAGACAGCTGGAGTGTTTAAAAAAAAAAATTCTTCAGTCCACGTAATACAGATTTCACATAAAACGTTTTCAGAAAAGTACCCACTGAATTATGTGAGACTCTATCTTATAATTTTTCTTTCATTTAAATGTTTTCATCCTTGCCCCTAAAAGAAAAAAAATCATTATTCTAACTTACATTTACTAGCCACCACTTCCATGAATATGAAGGAGAGTTTATGGGACTTGGCAGTAAATTTGATCCAAATGCTGTTCCCTCGTGAGACAACAGATGATGGAAAGGTGTTGTTTCGCAACTCAAATTTGGTCAGTAAGTCACCCCACTGGTCACGATCCCTGTGTAAAACTTACATTTAATCTATAACCATTTAGAAGTATACTAGAACAGTTTAATCACTATTATCTAAGGCAATAGTTTATATACAGTATTTCACACTAAATTTAGTAAATCATATGTTAAAATAATGATAAATAAAACTTTATTGGGTAAATTTCTCTGGCACAACATTAATGAACATTTTTTTTTATATTTCTTTACTTATTTATGGCATATAGTAATTTATTTAATATTTCCTACTAGCCAGTAAGATACTTCAGGCAAATGACTTTACCCTTAAGCAACTACAGTCTATGTATTTGTTGGGATGAGTACCTTTTGTCATTTTATCATTTTTAAAGAACAAAAAGGCACAATACCATGACTGGATCAATACACAAATAACCCATACATAGGAAAGAAAAGCTCATGACAACCAAAATGTTGTCATGAGCTTTTTTCTCTCCTATGTATAGGTTGTATTTGTGTATCATTTTTAATTAAAGAGCTAACTAATCATGCACAATGCAATTTCATCACAAGTTTCCATGCATGACATTATGATGACAGATTATGCAATGAATTATTAGAGAAACAATTAAAGCAGTTAGGAACTAACATATTTACCTGTTTAGACATTGATAAATATCAATTTGGTACTTGTGTATCTTGGAGAATTTAACCTAACTGAAATTTATACATTTTAGGGAATATAACTTACCTGACTTCCACCATAGCAGCTCCATTTATCTCTGCCTGCATATAAGAGAAGTGTACTGTGAAGACGAAGTTAGTTTTTTTGATGTAGAATGACTGTGGAAAACATGAAATAGTTGCATCTAAATACGTGTATTGTATGCCCAAAATTATTGAAAATAAAGGCTATTTTCTTTTTATTTCATTAACTGGAATTTTACTAAATTTCAAACTAATTTATATCCAGGCTATGAAGCCTGCTGTAGTAAGTTTGATTAAAAAAATCTATCATGAATATTAAGAAGGCAGGAAGCCCTCTGTAATTTAGTCCTGTAAACTTACCCTAACACACGAGAGGTCATTGAAGGAATATTTATCCTGAGTGGCAACTGTTACAATTGGATAAGCTTGATTGGGGTTGGAAGCTCCAGCGCAAAAGTCTTGGAAAGTATCTGAAGCTGAACGATCAGGTTGACGGTGGTGGAAGTTATACTTAACCCCATCAGCAGTATTTTCTCTGACTGATGAGGACTCATTGATTAACACTGAGCCTGTTGATGTGTTCACATATACACCATAACCTGAAAAAAGTTTAGCCTCAAGAAATAATACAATAACAGAGCCACTTTTGCTAATAATACTAAAAGATTATAATCACTAGTGCAGTAATTAATATTTTCCTGTTACTTGCTTGGTAGTGTTTGAGCTTCTCAGCTTCTCACCCAGAAAACTCACATATATCATTCGACATAACAATACAAAATCAAAATAAAAAATCAAACATTTATTTCTTTGCAAAGGTCACAATGTGTGTTTACATTTCATAATTTGATTGGTACAAAGAAAGCCACTATCATGCCAAGGCATTCCGAGGAGACTTAACCTGATACTTAAAGACTACAGTATCAATGACAACAGGTTAACTAAACCAAATGAAAATTATAACCTAAAATAGTTTGTATTTGTTTTCACTTCATTCATGTGCCATTACTGAAAAGCAGAAAATTAACAATGAGAACCTGCAATGATGCATCAATAAAAAATTTATCAATGAGAAATCATCAATGAAAGGGAAAAAAAAAAATCTTTCAATACAACCCAACAATGTTGATACACAGTGCTTCCTGATAAAAAGAAAAATCACAACAAAATGATAAACAACTTTTGGCTAATTAGAAGTTTGAAATATATCTACCACTAAAATTTAATGAAATAAAATGATATTCTAAACATACAAAAACAACTGCAAAACATTGACAAATACTAGGCTCTTATTAACAAAATAATATTTTTCTTAAGAAATGAGAGAGAATCTTATTCCAAAGGTAATGACACCAAATGTACGAAATTTGATGGAAAATTTACGAACTGAAGCTTTCACAAAGTTAGCGGTCTTGGTGACATTGACGCACTGGCAATTTCGCCCACTTTGAGTCCTATTTTAGGCCAATTCCATTGTTCCAGGTGACCAAACTCTTAGCTATTTCACTGGTACACTTTCCATTCTATCAAGTGAGCACAGGAAATTGGTAATTTGGGCAATTTCACACACACACACACAAAAAAAAAAGATAAAATTGTCAATTTAAAAATAGGGTCCAGAATAAACAATTTAGACATTCCTGAGACTAAAATATTTATTTCCTCTGTTTATTAGTAATGTCCCCAGGCCTCTCCTATATTACATTTCCTTTTCATTTTGAATTTTTATTCACATAAAAAATAGAAGATTTACTGTTATGAAGACTACTGTTTTATTGTAATAATTGTATAAACAATGTCAGTGCATTCGTGAATGCACATTAAACTGACCAGTTAGAAGTGTACTGAATGAGTGACGTGATTTGTGTATTCTTATATTGGTAAAAATCTAATATTTCCGCTACTTTGAAGTCAATTTCAAAGTACTTCTGGTACTGAAACCAATCAAAATCATTTCTATTTCTGTAATAAATCTTCTATTCTTTCAAATGATACCAAGAAACCAAGAATAAAACCATAAGAACCATCCAAAAATGCACCACAAAGTCATCATTTTAAACCAAACAGAGAGTCACTGTTTTTTTCCCCATCATGCACTACATAGGACAGAATTTCTTTTATATGGTGTACACTCATGGCACAAACCCATTCTCTCATGTCTAGACCAAAATTTACAGATCACAGCTTATCTGAGTGCACTAAAGTCACCATGTAGTTCTACTGCATCGACATCGACTTCAAAACCGTAGTACTACAGCACCAACTTCCAAAGCGTTAATAAAGGAAGAATAAAATAACTGTTACTCTCAATTACTGATACTATAAACAAACTAAAGACTTTGTTCACTGTAACTAATCACAGAAACAATATGTATCTAAGAGACCCAAACCAGAAATACCATAAAAACTATCTAAAAGACAGGGTTTATAACTTTTTGAAAATGTATTATTATTATTAAAATTTGCTTAGTAATAAGGTACATTTGATACAAAGGATTCTTCAATGAAAAAGCCATATTTATGCAAGATATTAATGGACTTAAAGGGTCTTGAAAAAACAGAATACTTGGAATATACCTGGAGAGGGTTTTGGGGGTCAACTCAAGAAAAACATACAAGAAATGCTACTATATTATATTATTAGTTTTAGGAATCTAACTAAATGTACTGTACACTGAATGCTGTCTTAAGGCAGACAAACCATCATGTATGCCTAAAGCAAAAAATAAATAATGATGACTTACCATTGTTTCCTTTAATAGTTGCACTTTGTAGATGGACAAAAGTTCCTGGTAAAGTGAAGTTGATGCCATTAAAGGCATTAGAAGAAATGGTGACATTAGAGAGTCGAGGAGGAACCTTCCTGCTCATCAAGGCTGACTCCACTTCTCGCTGGGGACCCATACCAGCATACTCTAAGTCCACGTAACTCAAAATCGATTTTGATACCTAAAATTAAGCAAAACATAATCAAGTTTGAAATATCATTGTGTATTTTATAATTTGCAGTGAATGATTAAATTGCAAACAACTTTTTAAGAATTAAGACAAAATGACAAAACTAAATTCATGTCAGTGCTAGGTTTACAACCCAAAGCAATGTCTGTTTTTCTGCTCTCTGCAGCTAAAATAACTGGGTAAAGGAAGGTCTAAAGTTTTATTAACTTTGTTGCATAGTAGTGTGATGGACTGTGTGTGGGTATATTTACAATGGCTTTCATGTTAAAAATAGCAAACCATTTGTTCTTGATTTTAATAGTTTTTACTTGGTTGATTAGGGCACTGTCATGGGATTATGGTGCCTGGTAATTTGTGTAAGTGTTTTGTAAGTGCCCTTGCCAGATTGTGAATGTATTTCCATTACATGAAATGATAGGTCTGAAGGGGATTACCTTAATTGGATTTGTATAACCTACAAAGCCTGGCTGGTCTTGACTTGTGAGCCAGGCTAAGAAATGTCTTAGTTAACTCAAGAACATGAGAACAAAGGAACACTGCAGCAGGCCTACTGGCCCATGCTGGCCCCAGAGTCAATTCACACCCTCCCACACCCATTCATGCACCCATCCACCCTATATTTAAAGTTACCCAGTAAAGTTCTTGCCACAGTGACACTACCTGGGAGTTTGCTCCACTCATTTACAACTCTACTGCCAAAGAAGTACTTCCCAATACCCATTCTAAATCTAAACTTCTCCAACTTGAATCCATTGTTACAAGTCCTGTTTTGGTTAGATATTTTCAAGCTTTATATATCCCCTTTATTTATTCCTGTTTTTCACTTGTACACTTCAATCATATCTTCCCATATTCTACACCTTTCCAAAGAGTGAAAGTTCAATGCTTTCAGCCTATTTTCAATGGAAAAGTACATGGAATTAACTTCATCAACTTTCTCTGTATATTTTTGAGTACATTTATATCCATCTCATAATGTGGAGACTAGAACTGAGCATCATGATCTAAATGAGGTCCAACCAAAGATGTTATATAAACTATTTATACCTTTTGATATGAAGCCAAGAATTTTAGTTTTATAGTAAACACTTGAGCCCTGTTGTCTTGGCTTTAAATTTCTACTAACTAGAGCTCCTAGATCTTTTTTGCATTCACTGTAACTAAGATTTATGTAGTTTAGCTTATAAGTTTTTCTTTTTTCTAAGATTAGAACCTTATGCTTGTGTGCACTGAACTGCATCTGCTACTTCTTCAACCACATCAACCTACACAGGTCATTCTGTATCATTCTAAGTAACAAAGATCATGCAATAATGGGGAGAAACCAGAATGGTGACCTGTTACAAGTGGTGTGCAACAGGACAGTGTTGGGGACCCCTTGATTTTTACAATCTCTATAAATGACACTAAAATAGGCTGTCAAATAATTTCTGATGTGCAGTAGCTTGGCCAGCTTGTACAATGGTTTGGAAAATGTCATATTGGCAACTATTACCACCTTCTATTTAGTGTCCCTAATGATAGTCCATCGTTAGGTTACCTCGGTCTATGCCTCTTCAGCAATTCCTTAGCCCCATATAATCTGCACCATAAAATTTGGTGACCTTAAATTTATTATTATTAGGTAATTCTCTGAGATATTAAGACTAAGTGATTTGTGATCACTTTCTCCGAATTCTTCATTAACCTGAGACTCCTTGTTTGCCAGAATCAAGTCCAGCAGATTATTTGATCTAGTTGGTTCTCATGCAAGCTAGTCAAAAGCAATTCTGATTTAATAAACACTCAGTCCATTATATCGAGGGTTTACTATACATAGGTGATACACATAGAACATAAATACCCTTGAAATCTCTAGTGTATCACAGTAATACCCTGCAACATATTAACACGAAGACAAAATCAAAACTTTAAAAGAAAGCATTTTAAAGAGAGTTCTGGGGATTCTGACACCTCAATTACTGGGAATGCTTGAAGTTCCTCAACTTGTACTCCCTAGAATGCAGGTGGGAGAGATGCATGATTATATACAATTGGAAAATTCTAGAGGGACTGATACCAAATTTGCACACGAAAATCACTCCCCATGAAAGCAAAAGACTCAGCAAATGATACAAAATCCCCCCTCAATGAAAAGCAGGGGTGCCACTAGCATGATAAGAGACAACACAATAAGTGTCAGAGGCCCAAGACTGTTCAACTGCCTCCCAGCATACATTAGGGGGATTACCAATAAACCCCTGGCTGTCTTCAAGAAGGCACTGGACAGGAACCTACAGTCAGTACCTGACCAGCCGGACTGTGGTTTGTACCGTGGGTTGCATGCAGCCAACAGTAACAGCCTGCTTGATCAGGGTTTGATCCATCATGAGGCCTGGTCACAGACTGGGCAGCAAGGGTGTTGACCCCCCAAAACCCTCTCCAGGTATACATGCTGCCTTCTCTCACCAAGGCAGGGTGACCCAAAAAAGAAACACTTTCACCATAATTTACACTATCACTGTCTTGTCAGAGGCACACAGATATGACAGTCTAGAAGTACTCTAAACAGCTAATATCCTAAACCCTTCCCCAGAGTGCAGGCACTGTACTTTCCACCTCCAGGACGCAAGTCCGGCTAACTGGTTTCCCTGAATCCCTTCACTAAATATTGCCTTGCTAACACCAACTGCTCCTCAGGTCCCAAAAACCATTTGTCTCCACTCACTCCTATCTAACATGCTTACACATGCCTGCTGGATGTCCAACCCCTCGTACACAAAATCTCCTTTACCTCCACCCTTTCCTAGGATGACCCCCTACCCTGCCTTCCCTCCACTAGAGACCTTCCAAGTCATCCTATTTTGCTCCATCCTCTCAAATTGACCAAACCATCTCAACAACCCCTCTCCATCCCTCTGGAGAGTACTTTTAGTAACTCCATGCCTCTTTCTAATCTCTAAAACTACAAATTCTTTGCATAACATTTTTGCCATGCATTGTCCTCAGACACGACATCTCTACTGCTTTCAGCCTCCTACTCGCTGTAACATTCCATTTATCCATAATACTAATTTCTTCTATTATTCATTAACAATGAGAGAACACATTACCCAGTTTCTAATTAAACCTTAACCTTACTTCACAAACCATGCAAAATTCTGAAGAAGAAAAGTGCAAGATTCACCTTCTGATACAATGTATTATCTTGGAAGAGCTGCCCTTCATACTGGGCATCAAGGAAGAGGATCCCTCTCCAGTGGTTGGTTCCTCTCCAAAGGGCATGGTAGCCATCACAGTCCAGGCCCAGGTCTGGATGCATATCTGCAAGTGCAATACACACTAGGTGAGGTTCGTAATCATCCAGGTATAGTCCATTTTTTAATTCATCATTCACACCTAATATCAAGGAGTCTGAGCCTGAGAATGTAAAGGTTGTGTCATTGGCAAAGACACATTATTTCACATGTTGGGTAGGATCTGGAAGGTCATTGATACAGATAATGAAAAGAAGAGAACCCTGAATGCTACCTTTGGGGACAACTAAATCATTGGTAGGGTAGTGTATTTGTTATATATTCTTCATCAGTGACAAAAATACAGGTCAAACTGTGAACACATCAAAAACAATAACTGTCCCCCTGAAAATCTTAATTTTTGCTACCACATCCAAAATTATGTACTTTGGAGTTAAGTGGGTTTTCCATCAGGCTTACAAAGAAAATAACTTGGGTTCATTCCTAAACAGGGCGAGATGTATGGGTGTCTCCATACACTTGCTGCCCCTTTTTGCCTAGCAGTAAACAGTACATAGGACTGATGTAGGTTTAGGTAAGGTTTGTCAGGAATTTTTATTGACCTAAGAAAAGCTTTTCACACAGTAGACCACGACATCCTACTCCACAAACTTGACCATTATGGTATAAGAGGCCATGCACTTGCTTATTTCAAATCTTACCTTACTAATAGGTATCAGTATGTCACCATTAAAGACACAGCATCAACAACACGGCCACTTGATACTGGAGTTCCGCAGGGAAGTGTCCTTGGTCCCCTGCTCTTCCTCATATACATCAATGATCTTCCAAACGTATCCCAACACCTGAAACCCATTCTCTTTGCTGACGACACGACTTATGTCATCTCTCACCCTAATCTTGCCACCCTCAACACCATTGTTAACGAGGAGCTGATCAAAATATCGACTTGGATGACAGCCAATAAACTTACGCTTAACACTGACAAAACCTACTATATATTATGTTTGGTAGCAGAGCAGGAGATGCACAAATTAACATTAAGATCGACAACACTCTAATTACCAGACATAGTGAGGGAAAATTCCTAGGCCTATACCTCGACAACAACCTGAACTTCAGCACCCATATCCAACACATAACCAAAAAAGTATCCAAAACGGTTGGGATCCTCTCCAAGATACGATACTACGTGCCGCAAACTGCCCTTATCACACTATACCATTCACTTTTATATCCATACCTCACCTATGCTATTTGTGCTTGGGGATCAACTGCAGCAACACACCTAAAGCCAATAATAACCCAACAAAAAGCTGCAGTAAGAATAATCACTAAATCCCATCCCTGGCAACACACCCCCCCACTCTTCATAGATCTAAACTTACTCCCTGTTCAGTACATCCACACTTACTACTGTGCAATCTACATCTACAGGACCTTAAACTCCAATATCAACCTTGACCTAAAACACTTTCTTGGTAGTTGTGACAGAACCCACAGGCATAACACCAGACACAAACATCTCTACGACATTCCCCGTGTCCGACTAAACCTTTACAAAAATTCAATGTATGTCAAAGGCCCTAAAATCTGGAACACCCTACCTGAGAACTCTAGAACTGCAGACACATTCATCACCTTCAAAACTACCATTAGAAAACATCTTATCTCCCTGATACACCCCATCAACTAACTACATGAATACCACCTGGTGGTTCACACACTCACTCACCCATTTGACCATAAACAGAAATTTTAATCTCAATCTTAAAATAGTGAATCCTATGATACTCCAATACTGAAACTATGTACTGTGCCAAAACAAAAGCATTCACATTGCTAAACTCACAAACTAGTATTTAGTCACTTAGCCATAATACCAACTTACCTCATAATTTGTAATATTTTAAAATAAAGAATTAAACTAAGTCTGCCCGAAATGCCTAGCCATGCTAGGCGTTCTAGTGGTACACTCTGTAATCATTATTTAACTACATGTAAACCACACAACAACAAAATTCTGTAAATTCAACATTGTAATCTTTATAGAGAATAAACTTTGAATTGAATTGAATTGAATTGAATTCCTGATGCAGGTCTTAGTCAGATGATAACCTGCCATTGGAGCTTTTGGTCATCTGGCCTTCTGCTGGCTTACCAGTCCACCCCTTTAAAAATTCTGGTCATAGTTAACCATTTTTTTTTTTGTAGGTTGCATCCTAGGGGAAAGAACCTAGGAACATCAATGAAAATAAAAATCCCATTGGTTAATATTCTCAGTTATCCTGGTTTATTAACTCTTCAGGATTAGCAATCTTAATAAAATCTTCAGTGCAAACTACTTAGTACAGTATTGATAAGAATGATATTCTGCCATGGTTTAGCTCTGCATAATCCACGCAAGTTTATCAATTACTTTTTAATGTGATAATAAAATTAATCTGCCACAGTTGTCTTTCAGTCTAAAGGCAAGTTCATTCACACAGATGCTTAAGAAGATTAGATAATGGCCTTTAAAACTCCTTTCAGGAGGAGCAACTATGATGGTTTTACTCTAAATTATTTAGAGATATTGCTGGGATATCCTCAATTAGGTCATACAGTACTTATATGCACTGCAGTTACCTCTATAATGACTTATGTAAACAAAGAAGTAACAGATCAAGAATGTGAGGCATACCACAGACACCACCGCCCATAGCATGTGTGTGCCAGGCACATTTAGTAACGTCATCCTCAAGGCCAGTACAGAGGGGTGCCTCGTAAAGTAGTGTTCCTGTGTCATTGTTGGCTCTGTCCTGCCACTCATAGTACTTTCCACCACTGTATCCAAGTTGCCGACAAGCAACAGACATGTCCTCTGCCGTCCAACTGTAAAAAATACATCACCTGATTAGCTGCATGCTAATGTAATACAATAAAATTTTTCTTTCTTTATGCAGTACAAATAATGTAGTTCACATATAATAAAACATTGGTAGACATAAAAGAAAGCAAATATAATATGCAATGCATTTTGGGCAAACTAATCCTAATACTTAAAAGTTTTCAAGATTCAGACAGACTATTAAGTAGGAATTCTTATGCAATTAACAATCATCATATGTGCAGTGAGAAAGATAGCTAATTAACAAATAGTACACTTTCAAAAGAATGATTCATAATTTCAAACTAATTCAATGAACTTCAGTTTTGTGGAGTGATTGAACAGAGATAGTAAAGATATAGGCAATTACTTAGCTACAATAGAAATACAGTGGACAAGATGTGTTACCAATTTTTTATGAGAGTTGAAGGAAGGCTGGAAGAAAAACAGAATGGAATGAGCTGGTTTTGTTAGACACAGCGTACTGCTGTTTCAATTATGTTAGGGCGATGAGGTGCTTTCTAACAATAGCTCTGAATCGACTGGTAGATAAGGGCCTTCTAATGCTTCAGACAATGAATTTGAGATTTTTAAGGCCTTTTACATGCACTGAGTTTTTGGAAGAACATGAAAAAATTCCTGTTAAATAATAATTCATAATCATTGTAAACTGCTTAATAAATAGAGCATCTTTGCCCAATTTCTTAAACCATTTTCTTTGCAGTTATTTTACAAACTAAGAACTGCTCATCATACCTGGAATTTACCTGGAGAGAGTTCCGGGGGTCAACGCCCCTGCGGCCCGGTCTGTGACCAGGCCTCCTGGTGGATCAGAGCCTGATCAACCAGGCTGTTACTGCTGGCTGCACGCAAACCAACGTACAAGCCACAGCCCGGCTGGTCAGGTACCGATTTTAGGTGCTTATTACAAACCCTGGCTCTATCTAAGGAATACTACCTCAGCTAGGTAAGTAATGAACCTAATGGAACCTAATGGAAACAAGTGACATTGTTTTACTTTTGTACATGGTCATACTGTGTCCTGTAGCTCGGTTGATAATGCATTCAGCTCACACACTGAGGACCGTGGTTCGATCCCCAGTACAGGTGGAAATATTGGGCATGTTTCCTTAGACACCTGCTGTCCCTGTTCACCTAGCAGTACATAAGAACGTGGGTGTTAGTCTACTGGTGTGGGTCGCATCCTGGGGGCAAAATCACCCTAATTTGCCTGAAATGTTCTGTATAACCAGAGGCTTACTATATAGCATGTCACTGATGTCAGCTATGGTCTGTGTAAGTTGTATCACGTACTTATAGAAATAAAGATTATTATTATACAACATTATTAAAATATAAAATAATACATATACACATGTCAATATGTGTGTACCTTCATGCCCATTCTAATGAAAATATTATCAACAAAATACTAATTATTATTATTATTATTATTATTATCTGGGAGAAGCCCTAAACCCATGGAGGTCCTATAATGCCTGGGGGAATAGCAGGTAAATATTGTTTGATTCAAGGGAGGTCATGGTCACGTGCCTGGAACAAAAGCCCATCATCGGCATTAATTTACCTTCTTGGGTTAGATTTTAAATAAATGACTTTTACTCGGCATATGTACTCGTCTAGCTGTGTTTGCATGAGTCAATTCATAACTGAGTTTATTGGGTTATCTTACAATAAATTTACTTTCTGTATCCACAGCATGTGTTCCCTAAAGTACTAATATCTGACCTAGGCCAGATTTCATACCTACCCTTAAAATTGTGTATGTCTGCCTCTCCATTTCTTCCTCTGCTTTTGTACACTTACCCCAGTGAGACTGAAACAGTGCTTTTAAACATCCATGCAACTTATTTTCCTTTACTTTCCCTCATTGCTTCTCAAACAATTTGTTCCTATCAACTCTTTATAATCCCTCTACGTACTTCCTACATCATGATCATATCTCACTGGCCCTCTCCTTCAGTGTTGTTACGTGAAGTTTTTTAGCTCTCCACTAGTGCTGCATGACCCCTACGGGTTTACCACTTTTCCATTACTATAATAAAAGAGTTCATGGCGTATGGAATGCAATGAAGTACGAAGAGAGGGATTGTAGGAGGAATGGCGAGAAAAAGAACGAGAATGAATGACTGCATCACCAGTAACTCGTCTAATGTGTTTATATCATGTTGCTATGACTACAAGACCACACTAACCACCATTTTCCAGCCTCGCAGACACACCTATGTATGAAGACCAGCTTATATGGTTCAGTTTATTGTTGTGCTGCCTGAATGGTGGTTTATTGTGAACCCAATGATCATCCTGTGAGCGGCAGTGAAAAAAAAACCGCATGGTTACAGGTCACAATAGGTCTTTTCAGACCCAACTGGGCACTGTTACATCACTAGAAAGAAATATCAATCATTTCGTATTTTACAGTTACATTTACATTATGTAATTGATGTACAGAATACATTATGGAATACAATTTAAAAAATATATCTTAATACCACTAAAAAAATGGTCAAACTGCTTCCCCTTCCCACCAAACCCTATATAATGTACATCTGTACATTAAATATTTGATGTTTCTCCGAGTTAATGTTTAATTACTAAAGTTCACTGTTAAGAGGTGTTATCATAAAAGAAACTTTTCATTGTCTATAACTGAGATAATGTCCAGGTTCTCAGTTGTAGTAGTACATTTTAATTATCTATACATGTATTCACTATATTTATAATATTGTATGATAGTTTCACACGTGTATATTGAGGGAGCCGAGACAAAGTTACTTAGCACCACCTTCCACAAGCACTTTGTAAAAGGAGAGGTGGGTGTGACTACATTTTGGAAAATTGCTAGTTGCATCCTTCTACCCACCACATTCACTTAGAAGTCGAAGCACGAAGACGACGACCAGAGCTGTCGTAAGATGGGAAGGAAGAAGGATCAGGAAGGGTGGAAATACTGGAAAAGGATGGGAGGAGGAAAATAGGCAAAACCTACTACATTATGTTTGGTAGCAGAGCAGGAGATGCGCAAATTAACATTAAGATAGACAACACTCTAATTGCCAGGCATAATGAGGGCAAATTCCTAGGCCTATACCTCGACAACAACCTGAACTTCAGCACCCATATCCAACACATAACCAAAAAAGTATCCAAAACGGTTGGGATCCTCTCCAAGATACGATACTACGTGCCGCAAACTGCCCTTCTCACACTATACCATTCACTTATATATCCATACCTCACCTATGCTATTTGTGCTTGGGGATCAACTGTAGCAACACACCTAAAGCCAATAATAACCCAACAAAAAGCCGCAGTAAGAATAATCACTAAATCCCATCCCTGGCAACACCCCCCCCCCCCACTCTTCATAGATCTAAACTTACTCCCTGTTCAGTACATCCACACTTACTACTGTGCAATCTACATCTACAGGACCTTAAATTCCAATATTAACCTTGACCTAAAACGCTTTCTTGATAGTTGCAACAGAACCCACAGGGACAACACCAGACACAAACATCTCTATGACATTCCCCGTGTCCGACTAAACCTTTACAAAAATTCAATGTATGTCAAAGGCCCTAAAATCTGGAACACCCTACCTGAAAATTCTAAAACTACAGACACATTCATCACCTTCAAAACTACCATCAGAAAACTTCTTATCTCCCTGATACACCCTGTCAACTAATTACACGAATACCACCTGGTGGTTCACACTTACACTCACTCAACCATTTGACCATAAACAGAAATATCAATCTCAATCTCAAAATAATGAATCTTAACTAGTCATAAGCTGGCCTGTGATACTCCAATACTGAAACTATGTATAGTGCCAAGATAAGATAAGATAAGATTTCGTTCGGATTTTTAACCCCGGAGGGTTAGCCACCCAGGATAACCCAAGAAAGTCAGTGCGTCATCGAGGACTGTCTAACTTATTTCCATTGGGGTCCTTAATCTTGTCCCCCAGGATGCGACCCACACCAGTCGACTAACACCCAGGTACCTATTTGCTGCTAGGTGAACAGGACAATAGGTGTAAGGAAACGTGTCGGAATTTCCACCCGCCGGGAATCGAACCCGGGCCCTCCGTGTGTGAAGCGGGAGTTTTAGCCACCAGGCCACCGGGCCACAACAAAAGCATTCACATTGCTAAACTCACAAACTAGTATTTAGTCACTTAGCCATACCAACTTACCTCATAATTTTGTAATATTTTAAACTTAAGATTTAATTTAAGTCTGCCCGAAATGCCTAGCCATGCTAGGTGTTCTAGTGGTACACTCTGTAATTATTATTTTACTACACGTAAACCACACAATAACCAAATTCTGTAAACTCAGCATTGTAATCCTTAGAGAGAATAAACTTTGAATTGAATTGAATTGAAAAAGTGGCCCAACCACTTTGGTGCATGTGGTACCGAGGTACTGCAGACGTACATGGAGAGGGATGAACGACGCCGGTACTTGACTCACAAGGAGAGGATGGCGGTAGCTGGGAGTCTCAGAAGGCAGCAAGCAGGGCGAGTTGTATTGGTGATGGTCGGAGGTAGGCTTGTTAGGCTACTGTCCCATTAATAAGAGACTGGAACTTCGATTTTGGCAAGTAGATAAGTTTAAACTTGCGGTCAGGGTCTATCCCAGGAGCAGTAAGGATACTGATTAGTTCTGCAGGGAAGGTAACATGTGAGGGTCTACAGACGAACTTAACCTCTCCGTTCTGGAGGGGAATCCAACATCCGGGCATCCAATTCATTAGGATACTGCCGAGTAGTGAAGGAGATTCCAGGTATCGAGATGTTGGGACGGTTATCCTCAGAGTCAGAGGCAGGCGAAGTCGTTGATTGGACAGTTTTATTGGTGGTGGAAGACGAGGACGCTGGTGTTGGGGACATTGTCAACAGGCTGGATAATATCACGTCAGGTAATGGGAACAAGCCCATTATCTGTCTCAGTGCTGGTGGAAATGATATTGGGAAGGGTAGGAGAGAAGAGCTGCTAGATAAGTACAGGTCAGCTATAGATTTCATTAAGTCTAAGGGAGGGATCCCAATCATATGTAGCATCTTGCCTAGAAGGGGAGTAGGAAATGAATGGTTGTCTAGGGCAATTGGTGTAAATTGCTGGCTAGACAGATACTGCAAGGAACTTGCAATCCCATTCATTGACAACTGGAACAACTTTTATGGCAAACATGATATGTATGCAAGGGATGGGGTACATCTCTCTGGGGCTGGGGTGGTAGCACTTGCAGACTCGATTGAGAAGGCCATTGGTGAAATGCCTATGATTTTAAACTGATGGAAGATAGAGGTATGGGTGTGTGTGGGAAACAAGCAGGTTGCAACACTTGGGTTGGAAACAGTAAATGTATAAAAGGCATTCAGCATGAAGTTATAAATAAAGACAATAGATCAGGTCAGCAAACAAAGGGGGACAGCAGAGGGCAGCAAGGGACTAGCTCCCTTAAGGTTTACTATACTAATAGCAGGAGTGTAAGAAATAAGATAGATGAGCTAAGATTAATTGCAAGTGCAGGAAACATAGATATTATTGCTATAACAGAGACCTGGCTTAATCTGAAAGATAGAGAGATGCCCTCTGAATGTCACATACAAGGCTATAAATTATTCCACACTGACAGGGTCAACAGGAAAGGTGGTGGAGTAGCGATGTATGTCAGAGACAATTTAAATTGTTGTGTTAGACAAGATATTAAATTAGAAGCGTCAGCCACTGAATCTGTTTGGTTACAGCTTCTCGAGGGCCGAGAAAAACTAATTTTGGGTGTGATTTACAGGGCCCCAAATCTTGATAGGGAGTGCAGTAAACTTCTATGGGACGAAATTCGTAAGGCATCTACATACGAAAATGTTGTGCTAATGGGAGATTTCAACTATAGACAGATTGACTGGAGCAATTTGACAGGAAATTTAGAGTCAGGTGACTTTCTTGATACGATCCAGGATTGTTTTTTAAAACAGTTTGTGGCAGAGCCGACTAGGGGAAATAACCTCCTTGACTTGGTTCTTGCCAGTAGGGAAACACTAATTAATAATCTTGAGGTTAATGATGAGCTTGGGGAAAGTGATCACAAATCACTCAGTTTTAATATATCATGGAATTCCCCTAATAATGGCAATCAAGTCTCCGTCCCTGACTTTCGCTTGGCTGATTTCATAGGACTGAAAAATTACTTAGGTGGGCTGAACTGGAATGACCTGACTAAGGGTCAGGTAGGTGGTGATGGTTGCCGATATGATGCTTTCCAGGGCATAGTTCTAGCTGCTCAGTCAAATTATGTTCCAAATAGGGAAATCAGATCAAACAAAAATGATCCTAAATGGATGAACAATAGATTAAAATATCTGATTGGTCAAAAGAGAGGCATATATAGGCAAATCAAAAGAGGAGAGGGGCAATTGAGAAATCGATATATTCAGTTAAAGAGAGAAATAAAAAAGGGAATTAGAAAAGCAAAAAGAGATTATGAGGTTAAAGTTGCAAGAGAATCGAAGACTAACCCAAAAGGATTCTTTCAGGTATACAGAAGTAAGATCAGGGACAAGATAGGCCCACTCAAAAGTTCCTCGGGTCAGCTCACTGACAGCGATAAGGAAATGTGTAGAATTTTTAACACATACTTCCTCTCAGTTTTTACACAGGAGGATACCAGCGATATTCCAGTAATGATAAATTATGTAGAACAGGACGATAATAAACTGTGCACTATTAGGGTCACAAGTGACATGGTCCTTAGGCAAATAGATAAATTAAAACCTAACAAATCCCCAGGCCCTGATGAACTGTATGCAAGGGTTCTAAAGGAATGTAAAGAGGAGCTTAGCACACCTTTGGCTAATCTTTTCAACATATCACTACAAACTGGCATGGTGCCAGATAAGTGGAAAATGGCAAATGTGATACCTATTTTCAAAACAGGTGACAGGTCCCTAGCTTCGAACTATAGACCAATAAGCCTAACCTCCATAGTGGGAAAATTTATGGAATCAATAATTGCCGAGGCAGTTCGTAGCCACCTTGAAAAGCATAAATTAATCAACGAATCTCAGCATGGTTTTACAAAGGGGCGTTCCTGCCTTACGAATTTATTAACTTTTTTCACTAAGGTGTTTGAGGAGGTAGATCATGGTAATGAATATGATATTGTGTATATGGACTTCAGTAAGGCTTTTGACAGGGTCCCACATCAGAGACTATTGAGGAAAATTAAAGCACATGGAATAGGAGGAGAAATTTTTTCCTGGATAGAGGCATGGTTGACAAATAGGCAGCAGAGAGTTTGCATAAATGGGGAGAAATCAGAGTGGGGAAGCGTCACGAGCGGTGTTCCACAGGGGTCAGTGTTGGGCCCCCTGCTGTTCACAATCTACATAAACGACATAGATGAGGGCATAAAGAGCGACATCGGCAAGTTTGCCGATGACACCAAAATAGGCCGTCGAATTCATTCTGACGAGGACATTCGAGCACTCCAGGAAGATTTGAATGGACTGATGCAGTGGTCGGAGAAGTGGCTGATGCAGTTTAATATAGACAAATGCAAAGTTCTAAATGTTGGACAGGACAATAACCATGCCACATATAAACTAAATAATGTAGATCTTAATATTACGGATTGCGAAAAAGATTTAGGAGTTCTGGTTAGCAGTAATCTGAAACCAAGACAACAGTGCATAAGTGTTCGCAATAAAGCTAATAGAATCCTTGGCTTCATATCAAGAAGCATAAATAATAGGAGTCCTCAGGTTGTTCTTCAACTCTATACATCCTTGGTTAGGCCTCATTTAGATTATGCTGCACAGTTTTGGTCACCGTATTACAGAATGGATATAAATTCTCTGGAAAATGTACAAAGGAGGATGACAAAGTTGATCCCATGTATCAGAAACCTTCCCTATGAGGATAGACTAAGGGCCCTGAAACTGCACTCTCTAGAAAGACGTAGAATTAGGGGGGATATGATTGAGGTGTATAAATGGAAGACAGGAATAAATAAAGGGGATGTAAATAGTGTGCTGAAAATATCTAGCCTAGACAGGACTCGCAGCAATGGTTTTAAGTTGGAAAAATTCAGATTCAGGAAGGATATAGGAAAGTACTGGTTTGGTAATAGAGTTGTGGATGAGTGGAACAAACTCCCAAATACCGTTATAGAGGCCAGAACGTTGTGTAGCTTTAAAAATAGGTTGGATAAATACATGAGTAGATGTGGGAGGGTGTGAGTTAGACCTGATAGCTTGTGCTACCAGGTCGGTTGCCGTGTTCCTCCCTTAAGTCAATGTGACCTGACCTGACTAGGTTGGGTGCATTGGCTTAAGCCGGTAGGAGACTTGGACCTGCCTCGCATGGGCCAGTAGGCCTTCTGCTGTGTTCCTTCGTTCTTATGTTCTTATGTTCTTATGTGTCTTGACAGATGTGGTGGCTGGCGTTGGAGGCGGTTTCTCATTGGTGGAGGGAGGTGGAGGCACCTAAGGCGGCGAGGGCTCTGATTGGTGCCTGGCAGTGGTGGTGGCTGGGGGAGGAGGCGGTCTCCCATTGGTGGATTGCGAAGTAGAGCAGGTGGCTTCTGCAGAAAACATATCTTGCAAGTTATCTGGTGCCTCGAAGCTGGCGATTTTTGGAATAATCTTCAAAACATCAGATGATGCAGCACTAGCTGGGATGTTGAATGATGGCAGATTGTTGAGGGCAAGAATTTCATTCATAGTTGTGTTGAAACAACCCGGGTTAGCTGCCTTTTGCATATGTGCATACATCATGCAGTAGTAGAATTTTGTTGAAGAATTGAGAATTTTGTTGAAATATCATCTGGTAGAGGAGAGGCGATGAGTGGTGGAGGCTGCTGATTGGCTTGTAAAAGCTTGGTGGTGGTCGTCTGTAGCTTAGCTACAGCAGCATAAGTAGGAGAGTTTCCTGTAGTCTTCTTCAGGTCTTCCTTTAGTTTCTTTGAAAGGATCTCCTTACGAACAGGACATTTGGCTGCCAGAGTATGGTGGTCGCTCTTAGAGTTGATGCAGGTGGGAGCAGCAGTTGAGGTGCAGGAACTAAAGTCGTGACCTTCAGACCCACAGGTGGAACAGATCTTGTTCTTCACATGGCATTCGGCAGTTGAATGATTGCAAGAGTAGCATGTCCAACAAGGTGTTACATGGTTGAAGCGTTCTGGTTCAATTTGACGAGGGTTGATAAAGTAGTAGGAGATGGCCAGGCCATCAGACAGTGCTCTGGTCGCCATGGTGACGTCCAGAAACGTGACCTTGAGCATCGAGGAAGCGTTGGAGATCTTCACAACAGAGTCAATCTTGGCCCAGGAGTTAAGGTCTTCAATTGATGACTTAATGTCGTGGGGAGACATGTTCGTGATTAGCTTATCAAGGCGTTTCATGAACACTGACCGTTTAGCTAGCACGGAAGGTGAGGTAGAGATGGTTAAGCCACGGTCGTCTAAGATCTTCAGTGCAACAGGCGTGAGTACCTTGTCTGCCTCTTCATCATCAAGAAAGGTAACTAGAAAAGCTTCTTTCACAGAAGTAATGTTCGAGAACTTAACTTTCAGACTAGACTGGAGAGAGGATGCAAGTTCAAGTTTCGTGGCATCGTTGATGACAGCAGTTTTGGGTTTAATCCTCACACGACGAGACATCGTAGAGATGGTAGAGGTTCCCTTCCCCAACGGGGATCGTAGGGAGACTGGTTGAGAAGTGCAAAAGCGTCTGTGACCGTACAGGACGAAGTCTACAGAGCGAATCCCACTCAGAAGTCAACAGCTGGCAATTTGCTGCCGACTGGGAAGGACATGAGCTGTTGTCCTGTCTCACTAACATAGAGCCTCACATACAAACCTTTCACATATCATTTTGGGTCTTAGAATTTCTTGCTTTGTCTTGTACCTGCAGCCTATGTCCATATTGTGGAAAGAAATCAGCTAAATAAGTCGATAAGCGTTAAAGAGGCTAGGCCAAGAGCTATGACTACTATACAAACACCTCTGAGTACTACGTCTGCCTGATCCTGTCTCTCCCTCGCTCTCTCTCTCCCCCTCAGGAAGTGAGAGTTAAGTGGGCTGCAAGACATTACAACACTATATCCGGTCAGAATTACTATTTTAAGTCTGAAGAAGCAAGAAAGGAGAAGGGTAGAAGAGCAGTAAAAAAGAAGTGGGGAAGATGGTGGGGCGAGTGAAACACTAAGGAGAGAAAGTACAAAGGTCAACAGGTAGAAAGGAGGGTGCCAATGTGGAGAGAGAAAAAGAGAGGTGGGGTTGGGGGGGAGGAGCTAATAGAATTCTTGGCTGTATATCAAGAAGTATAAACATAGAAGTCCTCAGGTCATACTTCAATTTTATATATCCTCGGTCAGGCCTCGTTTAAATTATACAGCACAATGCTGGTCTCCATACTATAGAATGCGCATAAAAAAGCTGGAAAACATACAGAGAAGGATAACTAAGTTAAACCAGTGTGTCAGAAATCTTTCCTACGAAGACAGACTGAGGGCACTGAATCTGCACTCTCTGGAAAGGCATAGAATTAGGAGAGGATGTGACTGAAGTATACAAATAGAACATAGGAATAAGTAAAGAATATATAAAAAAAAAACGGGCTGAAAAATATCTAACCAAGACAGGATTCGCAGCTGGAAAAAAAAATAATTTAGAAAGGATGTAGGAAATACTGGTTAAGAAAAAAATCCCGAGTAGCGTCACTTGAGCGAGAACTATGGGTAGCTTTAAAAGCAGGTAGGGCAAGTACAGGAATAAGTGTACGTAGGTATGAAATGAACTTGCCTAGCATGTACCAGTAGGGTTGCTGCAGTGTTCCTCTATGTTCTATGAACGCTGGGGTTGAAGGATCACTACTGTATAAGCGGTGAAATCTCCCACCATCATTATGGTAGTAGAAGCTTCATCAGTAATTAATTTTTACAGTAAGTAATTAATTTTTATAGTTAGTAATTAATTTTTATAGTGGGCTAGAAGAAGATAAATTATGTAACATCACAGTCACTGGTGAAATGGTTGTGAAGCAGATAGACAGACTGAAGCAAAATAAATCGCCGGGTCCTGATGAGGCTTTTTCAAGGGTTCTTAAGGAATGCAAAATGGAACTCTGTGAACCATTAACTAATATTTTTAATTTATCTCTTCAAACAGGTGTAGTGTCTGATATGTGGAAGATGGCTAATGTAATTCCTATTTTTAAAACAGGGGACAAGTCGTTACCGTCAAATTACCGCCCAATAAGCCTGACCTCAATTGTAGGCAAATTACTAGTCAATTATAGCTGAGATTATAAGAAGCCATCTCGATAAGCATAGCTTGATTAATGATACTCAGCATGGATTCACAAGAGGCCGGTCTTGTCTAACTAATTTATTAACTTTCTTCAGTAAAGCTTTAGAGGCTGTTGACCACGATAAAGAATTTGATATTATTTACTTAGATTTTAGTAAGGCTTTTGATAGAGTTCCGCACCATAGACTGTTAAAGAAAGTGGCAGCTAAGTTTTGCAACTTCAAAAAAACTTAATAATGTTGAAATTGCAAAAGCCTTTTGTAACTTTGAAAAATTTTCTGATTTATCCTCTGATGAAATTAATATTAGTAAAGGAATGGTATACAGCTCTATGTTAAAACCAAACATTCCCAATTGCCCTCAAAGATTCTTTAAGTCTTATGATACACTTAATAACAATAAAAATTTGCGCCTTACTAAAGCAGACAAAATAAATGCAATAGTAATTATGAAAGAAAATGATTACCAAGAAAAAATGAATAATCTCTTAGATGATACTGAAACCTATTCTAAACTTAGGAAAAATCCCCTAGAAACCGTTAACAGCAATTTCAATAAAACAATAAAACTTCTACTGAAAGGCAAAGATGAATTAGTCAAACAATTTACTTCCACTAATCCATCTTTACCTTACATGTATGGACTAATAAAAACACACAAACCAGGGAATCCAGTCAGACCAATTATTAGCTCCATAGGGTCAGTTTCATATAAATTATCCAAATGGCTTGTTGATATTTTGAGCCCTATTGTTGGCAAAATTTCTAACTTTAATGTTAAAAACAACATAGACTTGGTTGATAAATTAAGCTCCTTGACTGACTTAAATGATTTTAACATGGTTAGTTTTGATGTTACTTCCTTGTTTACGAAAGTTCCTGTTGATGATTTATTAAGTTTCTTATCTGAAGAACTCGTTAACTATGATTTACCATTGCCTGTTCCTACTATCATTAAACTTATTAAACTTTGCATTTTTGATGCAAAATTTGTATTTAATGATAAGTTTTACACTCAGAAGTTTGGTATGGCAATGGGAAATCCTCTTTCACCTGTTCTTAGTAACCTATACATGGAATTTTTTGAAACAAGGTTGCTTAACACAATCCTCCCTAATAGAGCTAAATGGTTCAGATATGTTGATGATATTTTGTGTCTTATGCCCAAAAATGTAGATATACACCATTTTCTTGGAAAATTAAATAGCTTAGCCCATTCTATAAACTTTACTGTTGAGTTTGAAGAAAATAACTCATTGCCTTTTCTAGATGTTTTAATTATTAAGGGTAATAATGAATTCAAATTTAAAATTTACAGAAAACCTACAAATAACTGTTCCTATGTCCACTATTATTCCTCGCATCAAGATAGAGTCAAACTGTCTGTTTTCTCATCAATGTTTTTTGAGAGCTTTACGAATTTGTAGTCCTGAGTTCATAGATGAGGAAATATCCAAAATTTATGAAATAGGTAATGATTTAAAATACCCAAGAAATGTAATTGATAAATCTTTTAAAGTTGCTAGGAACACTTTTTATAATCCAAAAAAGGGCAACCAGCCTTATTCAACTAAAAATATGTTGGTTCTCCCTTACCATGAAAACTTGGTTGATATGCCTTCTCTTCTTAAGACTTTTAATATTAAAGTTGTATTCAAAAATCTTGATACAGTAAAAAAACTTTTGATTAAGAATTCCCCCCAAAATGCTGATGGATGTGTCTATAAGATTCCTTGTAAAATTTGCGATAAAGTTTATTACGGTCAAACTGGTAAAAATCTCGAACTAAGATTAAAACAACATAAATATAGCATTAGAACTGGACAAGATTCCAATGCTCTATTTATTCATGTAAGAGATTTTAACCATCCAATTGATTTTCAAAAAGTTGAGAAAGTAGTATCAAGCAAGTCCATGGTCGACAGGAATATAATTGAATCTTGTTTCATAAAAAGCAGTTTTGACAATAATATGAATATTTCCTTTGGTTTATATAAATTAGATCCATTTATAATTAATAGAATTTGGGTAGAATTTAATAATACACTGGACAAATAAATAGCTTGGGGGTGAGTTTTGCAAAGGACCTATCCAAGTTGGCTCGCCGCGCGTCACGTGTTTAACCGTTGTGGGATCTGATAGTGAGGTGCTGGCCGACCCCTTATATAGCTTCCTTGGATGCTTCACTTTCATAGTTCCTTGATAATGTGAGTAGTCACGAAAGCGCTTGGAATTTCTCTATTCTTTCAGAGTGGTTGTTTTGCATATATATATATATATATGTATGTATATATATATGTATATATATATATATATATATATATATATATATATATATATACATATATATATGAGAGAGAGAGAGAGAGAGAGAGAGAGAGAGAGAGAGAGAGAGAGAGAGAGAGAGAGAGAGAGAGAGAACAAATGGATCTGTAAGTTAAAAATAGGAGAGGAGAGTTATTAAATGGAGAGTTAGAGGTATTGGGAAGATGGAGGGAATATTTTGAGGAATTGTTAAATGTTGATGAAGATAGGGAAGCTGTGATTTCGTGTATAGGGCAAGGAGGAATAACATCTTGTAGGAGTGAGGAAGAGCCAGTTGTGAGTGTGGGGGAAGTTCGTGAGGCAGTAGGTAAAATGAAAGGGGGTAAGGCAGCCGGGATTGATGGGATAAAGATAGAAATGTTAAAAGCAGGTGGGGATATAGTTTTGGAGTGGTTGGTGCAATTATTTAATAAATGTATGGAAGAGGGTAAGGTACTTAGGGATTGGCAGAGAGCATGCATAGTTCCTTTGTATAAAGGCAAAGGGGATAAAAATTATAGGGGGATAAGTCTACTGAGTATACCTGGTAAAGTGTATGGTAGAGTTATTATTGAAAGAATTAAGAGTAAGACGGAGAATAGGATAGCAGATGAACAAGGAGGCTTTAGGAAAGGTAGGGGGTGTGTGGACCAGGTGTTTACAGTGAAACATATAAGTGAACAGTATTTAGATAAGGCTAAAGAGGTCTTTGTGGCATTTATGGATTTGGAAAAGGCGTATGACAGGGTGGATAGGGATGCAATGTGGCAGATGTTGCAAGTGTATGGTGTAGGAGGTAGGTTACTGAAAGCAGTGAAGAGTTTTTACGAGGATAGTGAGGCTCAAGTTAGAGTATGTAGGAAAGAGGGAAATTATTTCCCAGTAAAAGTAGGCCTTAGACAAGGATGTGTGATGTCACCGTGGTTGTTTAATATATTTATAGATGGGGTTGTAAGAGAAGTAAATGCGAGGGTCTTGGCAAGAGGCGTGGAGTTAAAAGATAAAGAATCACACACAAAGTGGGAGTTGTCACAGCTGCTCTTTGCTAATGATACTGTGCTCTTGGGAGATTCTGAAGAGAAGTTGCAGAGATTGGTGGATGAATTTGGTAGGGTGTGCAAAAGAAGAAAATTAAAGGTGAATACAGGAAAGAGTAAGGTTATGAGGATAACAAAAAGATTAGGTGATGAAAGATTGAATATCAGATTGGAGGGAGAGAGTATGGAGGAGGTGAATGTATTCAGATATTTGGGAGTGGACGTGTCAGCGGATGGGTCTATGAAAGATGAGGTGAATCATAGAATTGATGAGGGGAAAAGAGTGAGTGGTGCACTTAGGAGTCTGTGGAGACAAAGAACTTTGTCCTTGGAGGCAAAGAGGGGAATGTATGAGAGTATAGATTTACCAACGCTCTTATATGGGTGTGAAGAATGGGTGATGAATGTTGCAGCGAGGAGAAGGCTGGAGGCAGTGGAGATGTCATGTCTGAGGGCAATGTGTGGTGTATATAAAATGCAGAGAATTCGTAGTTTGAAGTTAGGAGGAGGTGCGGGATTACCAAAACTGTTGTCCAGAGGGCTGAGGAAGGGTTGTTGAGGTGGTTCGGACATGTAGAGAGAATGGAGCGAAACAGAATGACTTCAAGAGTGTATCAGTCTGTAGTGGAAGGAAGGCGGGGTAGGGGTCGGCCTAGGAAAGGTTGGAGAGAGGGGGTAAAGGAGGTTTTGTGTGCGAGGGGCTTGGTCTTCCAGCAGGCATACGTGAGTGTGTTTGATAGGAGTGAATGGAGACAAATGGTTTTTAATACTTGACGTGCTGTTGGAGTGTGAGCAAAGTAACATTTATGAAGGGGTTCAGGGAAACCGGCAGGCCGGACTTGAGTCCTGGAGATGGGAAGTACAGTGCCTGCACTCTGAAGGAGGGGTGTTAATGTTGCAGTTTAAAAACTGTAGTGTAAAGCACCCTTCTGGCAAGACAGTGATGGAGTGAATGATGGTGAAAGTTTTTCTTTTTCGGGCCACCCTGCCTTGGTGGGAATCGGCCAGTGTGATAATAATAATAATAATAATATATTATATATATATATATATATATATATATATATATATATATATATATATATATATATATATATATATAACAACACTGCTAGCCAAGGATTCGAACCCATGTTGTACTGGCCTTCCTCATGTTAAGCGAGAACAACATGACGCTTTTACCACAGGACCACCCAACCCTGTGGTCCTGTGGTTTAAAGGGTCATGTGGTTCTCGCTTACCATGAGGCAGGCCAGTACAACATGGGTTCGAAACCTTGGCTAGCGCAGTGTTATTAATCAATACCACTCGTCCGTGGTGTGCCAGGTGTGCCACAGGGAATGTGCATTCAATCCCACAACTGGCAACATCCTTGCACACAATGGATGTCTAGGCTCCAGGAGATCTCCAAATGTGAACAACCAACACCCCATTCCAGCAGACAGAGCTGACAGCTATCATGACTTCACCTCCACAGAGGACCTCAAATCTGCAATCAAATTAACATCCACCAGGACGCTGACACACATCCCCAAAGCAGCTCGCCCTCAAGCTGCTAGCAAATTCACTGACCTCCTGAAGAAAGTCAACGATGCTCCTTCAAACAACGGATCCTGGCACAACCTGCTGCTTTTTGGCAATGCCTGTTTGGCTGTCCCACCAAAGAGGGACAAGTCGCTGCAACACATGTTATTAGGGCAACAAAAGCATTCCCTAGGGATGACAACCTCGTCCGTCTCCCTCCTTGGGCGACAAACACCCGCCGGGCAAATGCCAACAAAAGGACACCCAATACCTCAAAAATCAAAGGCCAAATTAGCAAAAAAAATAGAAGAGGGTAATACTATTGGAGCACTGAGGCTTATAACCAGTGAGGATACCATCGCTCCTAAGGACGCCAGCACGGCGCAAGCTCTGAAGGACAAACATCCACCCAGGGCTCCCAGTACCAACATTGATCTCCCTGACATTGCAGCAGGCGAAGAACATCTAACCTTACAGGATGCTGATGTGTATAAAGCTGCTATGTCATTTCCACAGGGCTCAGCAGCAGGTTTCGCTGGTTCAAGGCCTCAACACTTAAATGCTCAATCCAGCACTGGGTGATGTTTCAGAGGTTGCTTCTGAACTCACCAAATTTTCCAATGTGTGCCTGGCTGGCAGTGTCCCAGAGGCCATTAGACCCCTTTTCTTTGGTGCCTCATTGTGTGCCCTCCGGAAAAAGGATGGAGGAATCAGGCCCATTGCAGTGGGCAACACCCTTCGGCGCCTAGTCGCCAAGGCTGCAGTAAGAAGGGTGAGTCAAGAGGCTGCTGCAATGTTGAAGCCAACTCAGCTCGGTTTTGGAGTTCAACAAGGCTGTGAAGCGGCTCCCCACACAGCATGAGTATACATCAACATGTCCGATGAAAAAGCTTTGATCAAACCGGACTTTGTCAACGCTTTCAACTTAGTCAAAAGGGATGTTGCTCTTCAAGCAGTTTCTAGAAGCTTCCCTTCCATCTATCCCTTCACAGAATCGTGTTATAGTGTGACTTCTAAACTATTGTTTGGGGACTACGAAATTGACTCATGTGAGGGTGTGCAACAGGGGGACCCTCTCGCCCCCTTTCTATTCTGTTTGGTCATCAAGGAAGTCACAGAAGCACTCTCCAGTGAGCTCAATATCTGGTTCTTGGATGATGGTACCCTAGCTGGCACAACAGAATCGCTCCTAGAAGACATCAGTAAAATTAAAGACATGGGAGAAAGCCTGGGCCTATCTTTAAACCCCACCAAATGTGAAATAGTTTCTACCAATCCACAGATGATCCAGAATATTAGTGCTGTTTTACCAGGAGCACGAGCCATTGATCCAGCCAACAACACTCTCTTTGGTGCTCCTCTTGGGTCCAATGACATCGATCTGATCCTAGAAAGAAAAATCTCAGACCTCAGAACGATGGAAGGCAGGATGAATGACACTGATACACATGATGCCTTCTACCTACTCACCAGGTGCCTGTCAATCCCAAAACTTGCCTACTTTCTGAGATGCTCCCCAGCCTTCAGCAGTCTGAAACTCAAGGAATATGACTCTCTCCTTAAGACCATGCTAGAGTGTGTATTGAATATTTCCCTTGAAGATGTACAGTGGTTGCAAACCTCACTTCCGGTCAGGCTTGGGGGGCTGGGAGTATGCAGATCCTCCCAGATTGCCCTACCAGCTTTCCTATCCTCTTCCATAGCATCAAACGAGTTAACAAGACAAATTCTTCCTAACAACCTCAGCGACTCAGCAGGAATACAGGACCCTAACTATGCCAGTGCCCTCACTGAATGGGAGACTCTTGCTGCTCCAGCACCAAACCCAAGTACCACACTGGCTTACAGTCAAGCTGAGATGGCCCCATCGCTGAAAAGGTGCTTGCCAACATGCTTAGGGCTGCAACATCAGACAGGGAGATTGCCCATCTCCAAGCTGTGAGTGCACATGACTCTGGGGACTTCCTCCAAGCAGTTCCCATATCGGCAATGGGAACGTGCCTCGACCCAATTTACACGGAATATACGTGTATTTGCTACAACGCGCATGCTGACCAATATGGTCTACATGGTCTTAACTGTTCCAAAACCAAGGGCTGGCATGCAAGACACAGTGAGGTCAACGACATCATAAAGAGAACCCTTGCTACAGCTGGATGCCCAGCTGAGAGGGAGCCCCAATCACTAGCAGCCAATACCCACAACCCAGCAAACCACCCCGACAGGATCACCATCTATCCTTGGAAGAATGGCAAGCTCTGAGCATGGGACTATACCTGTGTGTCTACACTGGCTGACACCTATATCCAACAGTGTCAGGCGACAGGGAGGAGCTGCTGACCACAGGGAGGAGTACAAGATCGGCAAGTACAGGGACATAAGCCAACAATATCAATTTGTCCCAGTGGGATCAGAGACCTTGGGATCATGGGGAAAACATGCTACACGTTTCCTTAAACAACTGGGTTCCCGACTCGACACCACCAAGGACCCAAGGGCAGCCACTTTCATGTTCCAGCGCCTCAGTGTGGCCATCCAGAGGGGAAATACATGCTGCATACTGGGTTCGCATCCAGCTTCGGAGCAGCTGGAGGAGATTCATAACCTTTGATATATTGAACCATTGTATTCATGTTTGTGTTTTCTATCAATGTATTCTGTATATTAAAGTTCACACGTAGCTCAAAAATATACGGGGTGGTAGGAGAAGAAAATATTCGCACAGCTCCGGGGAGAACCTTGAGTTTTCCTGAGGTACCTTTATTGTCTTCTCTGAGGTACCTTTATTGTCTTCTCTGAGGATGAGGCTCCCCACTCCAGTTCTAGACGTGGTACCTATTAAATATATATATATATATATATATATATATATATATATATATATATATATATATATATATATATATATATATATATATATATATATATATTCGTCCAAAGTCCACCCCCGGGGTCACAATACCATGAGTCACTGGCTACCCCCAGGGGTGCGGTCACAATACCATGAGTCACTGGTTACCCCCACGGGTGCGGTCACAATACCATGAGTCACTGGCTACCCCCAGGGGTGCGGTCACAATACCATGAGTCACTGGCTACCCCCAGGGGTGCGGTCACAATACCATGAGTCACTGGTTACCCCCACGGGTGCGGTCACAATACCATGAGTCACTGGCTACCCCCAGGGGTGCGGTCACAATACCATGAGTCACTGGCTACCCCCAGGGGTGCGGTCACAATACCATGAGTCACTGGCTACCCCCAGGGGTGGGGTCACAATACCATGAGTCACTGGCTACCCCCCAGGGGTGTGGTCACAATACCATGAGTCACTGGCTACCCCCAGGGGTGCAGTCACAATACCATGAGTCACTGGCTACCCCCAGGGGTGCAGTCACAATACCATGAGTCACTGGCTACCCCCAGGCGTGCAGTCACAATACCATGAGTCACTGGCTACCCCCAGGGGTGCAGTCACAATACCATGAGTCACTGGCTACCCCCCAGGGGTGCGGTCACAATACCATGAGTCACTGGCTACCCCCCAGGGGTGTGGTCACAATACCATGAGTCACTGGCTACCCCCAGGGGTGCAGTCACAATACCATGAGTCACTGGCTACCCCCAGGGGTGCAGTCACAATACCATGAGTCACTGGCTACCCCCAGGCGTGCAGTCACAATACCATGAGTCACTGGCTACCCCCAGGGGTGCAGTCACAATACCATGAGTCACTGGCTACCCCCCAGGGGTGCGGTCACAATACCATGAGTCACTGGCTACCCCCCAGGGGTGCGGTCACAATACCATGAGTCACTGGCTACCCCCCAGGGGTGCGGTCACAATACCATGAGTCACTGGCTACCCCCAGGGGGTGTGATCACAGTACCGTGCGCCACTGAGTACCCCCGGGGGTGTGATAACAGCACCATGCACCACTGAGTTTACCTGGAGAGAGTTCCTGGGTTCAACGCCCCCGCGGCCCTGTCTGTGACCAGGCCTCATGGTGGATCAGGGCTTGATCAACCAGGCTGTTACTGCTGGCCGCACGCAATCCAACGTACGATCCACAGCCACTGACTTTAGGTGCTTGTCCAGTGCCTGCTTGAAGACAGCCAGGGGTCTATCGGTAATCCCCCTTATGTATGCTGGGAGGCAGCTGAACAGTCTTGGGCCCCTAACACTTATTGTGTTGTCTCTTAACGTGCTAGTGGCGCCCGGGGGTGTGATCACAACACCATGCATCACTGACTATCCCCGGGGGTGTGATCACAGCACCATGCGTCACTATCCCCGGGGGTGTGATCACAGCACCATGCACCACTATCCCCGGGGGTGTAATCACAGCATTGTGTACCACTGCCCCCAGGGGTGTGATTACAGCACCACTGACTGCCCCCGGGAGTGTGATCACACCACCGTGCACCACTGACTACCCCTCTCCCCGGGAAAGGGTCGTGCGCCACTGCGTTAATCACTGACTAAGCTTCATGAAGGATGATGAGAAGAGAAAATTACTAAGCTTGCTGACTGCACTCTTAACATACTCCCCGGGACGCCGTGGTGTCGCTTTAAAAGTATTTCAGTTTTCCGAGAATTAATGCATTTTTAGTCATTATCTTATAACCTCTATGAGATCTCGGTACAAGAAAACTATTAAAGTCTCACAATCATGTTTTTAATCGTGAGAGAGTAGAAAAAGGTACTGTAATTACACTTTAGGAGCGTGCACGGATATCTAGGCTGGCAGGAAGTGTTACTCTTCCAAACCACTACAAGATGGCGTTAGGATACGGAACGTCGATTATTATTTGTCTTGTCATCTGTATTTCCTGAAAGAGAAAGTGATGGCTAGACAGGGAAAGTGCACTACTGGTGTTGTCAAGTGGTAGACGACAGGTCTATCTTAACACCTCACACGTCACTTATAATGCCACTATTATTATCACTGTTATTATTATTATTATTATTATTATTATTATTATTATTATTATTATTATTATTGGGTCAGAAAACTACAATAACTGAAGTGAAAATATAGCTTATCGTTTCAATAAACATTCGTTTCCTCTAACACATACAATTCATCTTCGTACAGTCTGCAACATTACAGACTAGCAGAAAACAAAAGGAAAACAATTTTCTATTACTCTGTTTTAGACTAACTTGCCACCCTTAAAATCCTTTACAACACTGAATGCAGAAAATGAAAGCTCTGAAAATGGGAATGAAAATGTTTGCTTCCAGTAAATACAATATACAATTGTTTGAAGAATGGGTGACAAGTTATATAAATTTATTGGAAAACCCATAGTTATGGAGAAACGTTCTTACAACGAAAAACTGGGCAATGTATAATCGTGACAAAAAAGTCGACCTAAAATCTTAGCAGCAGCAAGAGAAAACACGAAGATGAGGACTCCGGCAAGCACCCATCATGGTGACAAGTCATCAGTGACCGACAAGTGACACAACCCGTGCAGACATCATGAAAAAGTTAGCTTATACATAAAGCCAAGTGACTGAACTTATAACATAGCTAGGTAGTGAATCTGTATATGCAGGCTAGTGACTGAGCGCATAAACAATGACTAATGTCAATAAAAAAAAAGTCTAATATACGAGCATATTAGAGGGCAGCAAATGAGCCTATAAACCTTGGTTAAAGAGTGAGTTTAAAGCTTCCATCACTTGTTTTTGTTAAAAAAAAAAAAAAGATTAACTCTTCTATCCCTTAACACACCCCATTCAATAACCTAGTCCCTCCCGCCCATTCCCCAACCCCTCCTGAACACGCTCCTTTCCTACCCCTTCCGCCTCCACTGTACATTCGCCCGCCCCTCACCCCCGCAACTTATCCAGGTCAACTAGCCGTGTAGGGGCAGCGGAGCAACAAGTGAGGGAGCAACAGGAAGTAGCTCAGGAACACAAGTCAAGGTATTAAGAATTTCTACCTTGTGGAACCCCTTGTTGTGGTCATGGCGGCTGCCTCTTACTGATGTTACTTCCTCTGGAAGTAACAAAAAATAATGAGGAGGATAGACGAGAACAAAGAAAGAATGTTAGCTTCAGGTGCACCAGGGGAAACATACTTCTACCTGCTCTTGAGCATCAAGGGACAGTACAATACTCTTGGGCATCAAGATGCAGCATAGTGCTCCTGGGCATCAAGGGACAACACAATATTGTATGTAACTATTTAAGCCAAGACAGGTGCTGTATGACCTTAAACGAATTTAGCGCTTCCTCAGAAAATGATGATGATAGTCACAAAACTAAATGACTCTGAGGATATATGAAGGGGAGACAGCAGTAGAGCAGTGTTGTCCTCTGAAGCACAGGAGCATTACGTTCTTCCTTGATGCACGGAAGCACTGTGTTGTTCATTGATACACGGGAGCATGGTGTTGTTCTTTGATACACAGGAGCATTATGTTGTGCTCTTATACAAAGGAGCATTGTTTCTTAATACACAGACACAGTGTTGTTCCTTGATGCACGGAAGAATAGTGTTGTTCCTTGATACACGGGAGCATTGTGTTCTTTGATACACGGGAGCATTGTGTTGTTCTTTGATACACGGGAGCATTATGTTTCTTGGTACACAAAAGCATTGTGCTGTTCCTTGATGCACGGGAGCATTGTGTTGTTCCTTGATGCACGGGAGCATTGTGTTGTTCTTTGATACACGGGAGCATTATGTTTCTTGGTACACAAAAACATTGTGCTGTTCCTTGATGCACGGAAACGTTGTGTTCTTCCTTGATACACGGGAGCATTGTGTTGTTCCTTGATGCACGGGAGCATTGTGTTGTTCCTTGATGCACGGGAGCATTGTGTTGTTCCTTGATGCACGGGAGCATTGTGTTGTTCCTTGATGCACGGGAGCATTGTGTTGTTCCTTGATGCACGGGAGCACTGTGTTGCTCCTTGATGCACATAAACATTGTGTTGTTCCTTGATGCACACAAACATTGTGTTGTTCCTTGATGCACACAAACATTGTGTTGTTCCTTGATGCACAGGAGCATTCTGTTGTTCCTTGATTCACGGGAGCACTGTGTTGCTCCTTGATACACAGGGGCATTGTGTTGTTTCTTGATACAAAGGAGCATTGTGTTGTTCCTTGATGCACGGGAGCATTGTATTGTCTCGAAATACACAGGAGCATTGTATTGTCTCGTGATACACAGGAGCACTGTATTGTCTCGTGATACACAGGAGCATTGTATTGTCTCGTGATACACAGGAGCATTGTATTGTCTCGTGATACACAGGAGCACTGTATTGTCTCATGATACACAGGAGCATTGTATTGTCTCGTGATACACAGGAGCACTGTATTGTCTCGTGATACACAAGAGCATTGTATTGTCTCGTGATACACAGGAGCATTGTATTGTCTCGTGATACACAGAAGCACTGTATTGTCTCGTGATACACAGGAGCATTGTATTGTCTCGTGATACACAGGAGCATTGTATTGTCTCGTGATACACAGGAGCATTGTATTGTCTCGTGATACACAGGAACACTGTATTGTCTCGTGATACACAGGAACACTGTATTGTCTCGTGATACACAGGAGCATTGTATTGTCTCGTGATACACAGGAGCACTGTATTGTCTCGTGATACACAGGAGCATTGTATTGTCTCGTTATACACAGGAGCACTGTATTGTCTCGTGATACACAGGAGCATTGTATTGTCTCGTGATACACAGGAGCATTGTATTGTCTCTTGATACACAGGAGCATTGTATTGTCTCGTGATACACAGGAACACTGTATTGTCTCGTGATACACAGGAGCACTGTATTGTCTCGTGATACACAGGAGCATTGTATTGTCTCGTGATACACAGGAGCATTGTATTGTCTCGTGATACACAGGAGCATTGTATTGTCTCGTGATACACAGGAGCACTGCAATGTCCCGTGATACACAGGAGCATTGTATTGTCTCGTGATACACAGGAGCACTGTAATGTCCCGTGATACACAGGAGCATTGTATTGTCTCGTGATACACAGGAGCATTGTATTGTCTCGTGATACACAGGAGCATTGTATTGTCTCGTGATACACAGGAGCATTGTATTGTCTCGTGATACCCAGGAGCATTGTATTGTCTCGTGATACACAGGAGCATTGTATTGTCCCGTGATACACAGGAGCACTGTATTGTTTCGTGATACACAGGAGCATTGTATTGTCTCGTGATACACAGGAGCACTGTATTGTCTCGTGATACACAGGAGCATTGTATTGTCTCGTGATACACAGGAGCACTGTAATGTCCCGCGATACACAGGAACATTGTATTGTCTCGTGATACACAGAAGCACTGTATAGTCTCGTGATACACATGAGCATTGTATTGTCTCGTGATACACAGGAGCACTGCAATGTCCCGTGATACACAGGAGCATTGTATTGTCTCGTGATACACAGGAGCATTGTATTGTCTCGCGATACACAGGAGCACTGTATTGTCTCGTGATACACATGAGCACTGTATTGTCTCGTGATACACAGGAGCACTGTATTGTCTCGTGATACACAGGAGCATTGCATTGTCTCGTGATACACAGGAGCATTGTATTGTCTCGTGATACACAGGAGCATTGTATTGTCTCGTGATACACAGGAGCACTGTATTGTCTCGTGATACACAGGAGCATTGTATTGTCTCGTGATACACAGGAGCATTGTATTGTCTCGTGATACACAGGAGCATTGTATTGTCTCGTGATACACAGGAGCATTGTATTGTCTCGTGATACCCAGGAGCATTGTATTGTCTCGTGATACACAGGAGCATTGTATTGTCCCGTGATACACAGGAGCACTGTATTGTTTCGTGATACACAGGAGCATTGTATTGTCTCGTGATACACAGGAGCACTGTATTGTCTCGTGATACACAGGAGCATTGTATTGTCTCGTGATACACAGGAGCACTGTAATGTCCCGCGATACACAGGAACATTGTATTGTCTCGTGATACACAGAAGCACTGTATAGTCTCGTGATACACATGAGCATTGTATTGTCTCGTGATACACAGGAGCACTGCAATGTCCCGTGATACACAGGAGCATTGTATTGTCTCGTGATACACAGGAGCATTGTATTGTCTCGCGATACACAGGAGCACTGTATTGTCTCGTGATACACATGAGCACTGTATTGTCTCGTGATACACAGGAGCATTGCATTGTCTCGTGATACACAGGAGCATTGCATTGTCTCGTGATACACAGGAGCATTGTATTGTCTCGTGATACACAGGAGCATTGTATTGTCTCGTGATACACAGGAGCACTGTATTGTCTCGTGATACACAGGAGCATTGTATTGTCTCGCGAAACACAGCACTGTATTGTCTCGTGACACACAGGAGCATTGTATTTTCTCGTGATACACAGGAGCATTGTATTGTCTCGTGATACACAGGAGCATTGTATTGTCTCGTGATACACAGGAGCATTGTATTGTCTCGTGATACACAGGAACACTGTATTGTCTCGTGATACACAGGATCACTGTATTGTCTCGTGATACACAGGAGCACTGTATGCTTATTTTGTTACAGCAGAGATGAACTGCCATATCTCATGTCATGCATTCTTATATATTGTCTTGCAAGATAATCAGTTTCTCGGAAACGCAAACCTTCCATGTTGCAAATTCCCATCGGAATTTTCAAATTAACTTAAGTAATTCATATGATATGACGCGCTCCTTGAACATGGCTAACTGGGACAGTAGCCAATAGGCTCTTTAACTATTTATCAGTATACTACATAACTAATACTGTTGACAGTATTTATCTCAGTTATCTGCTAAACTGATGAGCTTGATATGTGAACCCCTTCAAGATTGTTGAGGGTGTGCCTTGATGCTGGTGAAGGGCTCTGTATCCAAGGAACTGGAGATACTTTTCTTATCTTTGTATCAAACCTGATTACCTCCCCTTCCCCAAGCGTTTTCTTGTTAATATAAACTCATTTGAATGTGGACAAAGTATTAAGTTATTTTTGTTACTACACTTTAACCATGCCAATACATATGTTTTCCATAAGTATAACAAATGTTTTCTCGAGGCTGACTGACAAATCCCTAAGATCTCCGTCCCTCTCTCCCGTCTTCCCGGAAAATACCTGAGAATTCGCATATCTGATGACAAGAATTTTTTTCAAAAGCATAAAATGGTTCATTCGGATATTTGTTTTGTGGGTCAAGCAAGTGGAACAACTGATCCTCCGTATCTTTTGTGTGGCACAAAAGGTGACAAAAGCACGTGTGTGGAGGCTGAGGCTGGGAATATGTTTATAAAACAAATAATCCTTCAAGTGAGTCATTGACAGCCTCGAAGTTTAAAACTGGAACCACTACAGCTCCAGTGTGCATGACAAACACTCTCCACCATGTGAATACAAATAAATTCTCGCACAATGATTATAGGTGATATTCTCTTGAATACACTTACCAAAAATATAGTTAAAATCAATTGACTTTAAACCTAGTTTGGAAACGACAACCGAACTATTATCAAGTGGCGAGTGAGTAAACAAAGTGAAGAAAGGTAGTAGTCAGGTCAAGGCAGTGGGAGGTGTGGAGACGGCCTGAGTCAGGTCAAGTCACGTGTGGCGTGAAGATTAAGAGCATTTAACAATGTACTGGGAGAGGCAAATATTTACAGAACTAAACCCATTACTAACATTCATATTATGAATATTGTGTATAGACAGATTGAAGAAGACGGCGTCTATGAAAACTGGAAGAGGGCTCGATAATTTTATCAGAGGATTAACTTACGGGATGGCTATGGTACCTAACGCAACACAGGAAAACGTTGTTAATGTTAGCAATGGAACACTTCTTTCGTGTTCTTTAATTAAATTTGTTGAAAAGGGAGGCTTGTTTCAGTAACATATTGTATAGAGCAAAAGGAACGTATGGGATAGAATAAGAGGAACAGGAATAGAACAAATTATATGAAGGCTCGGTGGCAGATGTGTAAACCAGTTTTTAACCAAAACCTGGAACAAATTTAATTTCCATTTCGTGGATTAGTTGTGAATTACGGTATTTAAGCAAAAATATTATTATTACTACTATTATTATTACTATTATTTTTATTATTTACATCCATGTGTTTCTTTTAACCTGTAGTGGTCGTTCAGCGACCAGGAAAATTAGAAGTATCAGTTTCGATCTATGGATGGGGAAGTCAGGTTTAATTCCTTGGAACAAGGGTCCCCCCACCGGCCTCAAGGAACCTTGTGGAGTCAGCCACATTATAGGAACTTTTGTTTATTAAACGTAGAAGCAAACGCACAAGAGAATTATAATAATAATCTTTATTTCTACTAGTACATGTACAAGGTACACAGGCCTAGCTGACATCAATGACAAACTACTATACAGAAGACCCCCTGGTTATGCAGAGCATTTAGGGCAAATTAAGTCAATTTTGTTCCACCAAGGATGCGACCCATACCAATCGACTAACACCCAGGTACCTATTTTACTGATGGGTGAACATGGACAGTAGGTGTCTTAAGGAAACACGTCCTAATGTTTCCACAGGGAATCGACCCCCGGACCTCAGTGTGGGAGCTGAGTGCTCTAGCAATCTAGCTGGAATTCATATTCTCATTCACATAAAAAAGGCACATGGGGCATTAATACTGACATCTCGCAGATCAATTAAAATCCATGAGTGCACTTACTTGCGCGAGTTTGTGCATATAGAGCGCCACTTGTTCTTGTAGAATATCTGCAGCCTGCCTTGAAGGGGCGTAGGTCCGTCCACCAGCCTGAGTGAAGGCTGGGGCAGGGGTACACTAGGTGGTTGACTGCTTGTCAACAAAATCCGCTCCGTTGGTGTTCCCTGTGGGCAAGAAAAGTTCAAACTTGCTTCAAAAAGATTAAAAATATATTTACTAAAATCTGAATTTCATATTACATTTGTATATTGTGATTCACACAATCTGTCATCCTTTCTTTCGTACTACATCCTCTCTTCAGCACATTTTGAGGATGAAAACGACATTAAGAATGATAATTATCCATTTTATCTCGTGCTAGAGTACATTCTAATTTATATATTTGTAAACATAACACGACAAAAACTTATTACAAGGTATCCTGGTCTACACTACAGTAAATACATCACAAGAGGCTAAACAGCTACGATACAGTAATGTAAATGGTAACACAAAGAGATACGGGTAGTCCTAGGAAAGGTTGGAGGAAGAGTGTGAAGGAAGTGGTAGGGGCTTGAGCATTCAGCAGGAGTGTGATCCTGTTAAATGGGAGTTAGTGAAGAGAAGTGGTTTAAAAATCAGGCGTGCTGTCTGGTATGAGGAAGAAAACGTGTATTAAGGGATTCGGAGAAACAGGTTAGCTGGATTTCAGTTCTGGAGGTGGAAAGTACAGTGCTTGCACCTTGAAGGAGGAATGAGGATGTTGCAGTTCGGAGGGTCATTTGAACTGTGATATCTTCGCACTTTTGGCAAGATAGCTATTTAATAAATGATGGTGAACGTTTCCTTAGTTTGGGTCACCATACCTTGGTGGGAGACGGCCATTGTGATAAAAAACAGTAAATGATACAAATATAATTAATAAAAATCTGTGTGATCAGCGAGAGATTCAACAATATAAAAAAATCTAACACAACGAAAAAGATAATGATAAATGGAAAATGTTCAAGAGGATATGAGGAGCAAAGATGTGGCTAACGCGACGGTCTGGAGTTTTGAAACTCTCTGATCGCGGGTTCTATCCCTACCCGTTGTATGGTATGTTTTGTGCGGAGCACTAACAACTCACTTAACAACGTGAGACTACAACACCTGACGAGGAGAACATGATGAAAATATTGGCGGATTGTAGTTGTCCTTGGAACATACGATCAAGAAAAACAGAGGCGTATCCCATCCTAGCAGGGTCCTTGATGCCATTGACGTTCACAGCGGTATTATCTGAGGGCGACTGCCATATATGAAGAGTGAGAGCGAATCCTAAGCTGAACAAGTTATCGTGAGAGGGATTAACTAGACAAAGGTACTGTCAGTGGTGGAAAGGTAAAATAAAGATAAAAAGAACACAAACCAGGGATACAACGGGCCTCTACAAGAGACTGAATGTGAAACTTGAAGGGAGGTAATAAGGAAAGGTGGCGAAAGAAACTAAAGGCTGCAAGATCATCAAAATGAATAAATAACGGAGACTATATCACGACGATTATATAAAGGAAAGGATATTTAAAATTTGTATTTAGATTCTGTACACGGTATGACTGAAGGGACCTCAGACATAAACCAAATCCTTGACATTAAATAGCAAAGGAATAAACTTTGTTTCCATGGTTTAGTTGAGACACGACTAAGGTAAAAGGAAGACAAAGAAATTCGTCTATCAACCCTCCCTCTCCCCCCAAAAAAATAAAATTCAGTCTACTAAGACACGCAGCTTTTGAAAAAAAATACAAAATATAATGTTTTCATGGCGGTCATCAATGGAAGAGGAGACCAAGGAATGTTACAGTCATCAAACCGCAACAGGAGGAAAGGGCAGTGAAAAGAAGCCGGGTTTAAGGTTATATAACATGTTCGGGATACAAAGAACCTGAAGCCTTATGACGTGGCCCAGCCGGAAGTACAGTCAATAGCACATTTTAACGAGGCATCCACCAGCTGACTGTCTGTACCAGTGTACGCAATGGTAAAATCATTTACATACAATGACGAGCAAGTCCAAGGAGGAAGATTGTGGTGAATCCATTTTTGATAATTAACACCGAGAAGTCACTGACCCAAACAAGAATCTTGTAAAAAGAAGTCCTTAGAAAAATATGGAAGGTCAAAAAAATGGGTTTGGGATAAGTTGCGATATAACCAGGTTGTGTCAAATTTTCTCAGTGTCGAAATGGATGATTATGAATAGGCCAAGACAGTCTGGTGGAACGGCCATTCCACTCATACAGCGGAACTGATGGTGGGACAGAAAATCGATGAATAAAATTGGGTAGTAAATCTCTCTCATATGAGGGCGTTAAGTTACAGCTCCTGAGCCTTGAGGATGATAAATTACAATTCCTTGGTCTTCTTGATAGCACTAAACTAGAGCTAGTGGGCCCTCTTGAAGGTGTTAAACTAAAGCTCGTGGGTCTCTTAAGGTTGTTCTGCGACATTTGAGCCTAAAAAAAGGCACTGAGATACGTCAACGGAGCTTGCCATTAGCCATAACGATAAGATAGCTTCCGTCGAGGAAATGCAGGGACAGGGGGACAGGGTGGCAACATTAATGTATATACACTGGATATATCAAGCTACCATCCAGTTCTTTTTATATATATTCATTGGTGAAGTGGTAGTGACCATCTAACATGGGGTGGTGGGTTCAGTGCCCATGACTGCTCATACTCTCCCTCTTCCCTTTTCAATTATATATATATATATATATATATATATATATATATATATATATATATATATATATATATATATGTGTGTGTGTGTGTGTGTGTGTGTGTGTGTGTGTGTGTGTGTGTGTGTGTGTGTGTGTGTGTACTCACCTAGTTGAGGTTGCGGGGGTCGAGACCGAGCTCCTGGCCCCGCCTCATCACCGGTTGCTACTGGGCCCTCTCTCTCCCCGCTCCATGACCTTTATCAAGCCTCGTCTTAAAACTATGTATGGTTCCTGCCTCCACTACATCACTTTCTAGGCTATTCCACTGCCTGACAACTCTATGACTGAAGAAATACTTCCTAATATCTCTCTGACTCATCTGTGTCTTCAACTTCCAATTGTGACCTCTTGTTTCTTTGTCCCCTCCTGGAACATCCTGTCTTTGTCCACTTTGTCTATTCCGCGCAGTATTTTATATGTCGTTATCATGTCTCCCCTGACCCTCCTGTCCTCTAGTGTCGTCAGGCCGATTTCCCTTAACCTTTCTTCATAGGACATTCCCCTTAGCTCTGGAACTAACCTTGTCGCAAACCTTTTCACTTTCTCTAGTTTCTTGACGTGCTTTATCAAGTGCGGGTTCCAAACAGGTGCTGCATACTCCAGTATGGGCCTGACATACACGGTGTACAGTGTCTTGAACGATTCCTTATTTTAAGGTATCGGAACGCTCAGGTTTGCCAGGTGTCCATATGCTGCAGCAGTTACCTGGTTGATGTGTGCTTCCGGAGACATGCTCGGTGTTATGGTCACCCCAAGATCTTTCTCCTTGAGCGAGGTTTGCAGTCTTTGGCCACCTAGCCTACACTCTGTCTGCGGTCTTCTGTGCCCTTCCTCTATCTTCATGACTTTGTATTTGGCGGGATTAAATTCGAGAAGTCAGTTGCTGGACCAGGTGTGTGTGTGTGTGTGTGTGTGTGTGTGTGTGTCTTGGAGTTGGGAGGTACAATGCCTGCACTTAAAAGGAGGGGTTTGGGATACTGGCTGTTAGAAGTGACATCTAAACTGTCATACCTGGGCGCCTCTGCAAAGACTGATATTGTGTGAATGATGGTGCAAGTGTTTCTTTCTTGGGTCACCCTGCCTCGGCGGGAGAGAGCCGTCGTGTTGAATATATAATACAAACCGAGAATCGAACCCCTGATATTTTGGCACGCCTACCCGGAATCCCGCCAAAATTCCGAGACGCCTTAGTCCACTTGGCCATCAATGCTTCAAACTTCAGATGCGTGCGTGCGTGCGTGCGTGCTCTGAAGAATCGTAATGAATGACTCGCACCTGAGGCTATAAGTAAGTGAAGTTTACACTCTACAATTAAACAATGGTAGTTATAATACGTGAGAAATCCCACAATATAAGAGAACAAACCTTGTTAGGTAATATTAGCATTCGCCACTGTCTGTAACGTCCCTGTAAGTATTTTATAACTCTCTACCCCATCACAAACACAGGATATGTACACCCAGAGGCAGGGCCGGATTAAGAAGTCTCCGGGCCCTAGGCTATTCAGATTGGCGGGGCCCCTTTGAGTTACGGGTAAACGAAGCGACTCCTTCCAGCTTGGGGGTGGGGGGGGGGGGGTCGGTGTGAGCCTGTTTAAGGTCTTAATTAAATACATTCTGGCTATTTAGATTAAATTTAATAGGGAAAGTACATCAAGACAGCCAAAACCATTTACCAGCAGCCATTATAACTATCTTGTTAAATCATGCATTTTAAAGAGAATAAACTCAAGACAGCATAGTATTACTAGATTAGGCTATTAAAGTAGTGACATCATGTACCTATTATATTCAGCATAACCACTACAGCACTATTATTCCCTTTATCACTTAATCACTGACCATTATTGTTATCATTGCATCATGCATAAGACTATCAAATCATATAAACTCAAGAAAGTAAAGAATTTTTTATATTCACAGGCACTTCTTAAATAAACTTTTTTCTGGATTTCATATTGGCAAAATCATCAATTATATTCTGAAAATCAATATTTCTTGTTAGATCAGACTCAATGGTCAACAAGGCTAGGTTACACAATTTGTCTTGGCTCATTGTTGAACGGAGCTGGTTTTTCACTCTTTTCAAAAAAGAAAATGAACGTTCTCCTTCACAGTTAGTAGCTGGAAGTGTTAGATAAAGGCGATACACTATGTCAACATTAGGGAAGGTTTCTGAGATACCTGCATTTCTTAAATGTTTCAAAGCAGCTGAGGGCGCACATTTTTCAGGTGGAGCTTTAATCTGATTCATATACCCAGAAAAATGAACTATTTCTTCAACAAATGTGTCCTGAACATCTGCTGAAAGGTATTGTTGCAACTTTAATGCAGCTTCTCTCAATTCTGCATCTGGCATAGTAGTAATTTTGAACAGAAATCCAAACTTGTCATTGAGATTCTGGTAGATTTCTTTTCACCAATTCTGTAATCAGTGAATCCAGAATGACGAAGTATGTAGCTGTCTTACATTTCTGCCTTGGTAGCAACACAATTTCATTATCTGGCTCTTCAAAATTGCGTTTCCTCTTCCTTGACCGCTGATGATCTGCCCGGTAACTGTAGTCTTTCACCAGCAGTTTAGCTTTCTCTTCAAACATTTCAAAAGTTTCATCATTGCGAAGTCAGCTTACAAATTCCACTAAGCCTGCATAGAGGTTAGCACAAGTAGCCATTTCAATTTCAATTTTCTGAAGTGTCTTGTTCGTGGCATTTAACCGTTCCAGTATACAGTCCCAAAGCACACAGAGTAAGGTCAATTCAAAATCTTCCAATTTTGATGCTAAGCTGGCTGCTTCGCTTCTTGTAGTTGCTGTCTGGTCTTCATCCTCTGCTATTTGGATCAAGGCAGAACGTATTTCAGCAAAGCTGTCTTTCAAAGCATGTGTTGCATCATGCTGTGCTGACCACCTTGTAGTTGACAATGATTTGATGACATCTCCATGAATGGTTGACTTGAGTATACTCCACCGATGCGTTGAAGCAGAGAAAAAATTAAAGAGTGCTTGTAAAAGTCCAAAAAATGAAACTGCAGCGACACAACACTCCGCAGCACATGACCCAACAAGATTAAGAGAATGTGCTGAGCAGGGCACATGTTCAGCAAGTGGGTTGATTTGTTTGATTTTATTTTATTTCATTATTTATCTTTGTTTTGATTAATTTTTAAAAATCAATTTTACTCTCCAAACACTTGATTATTATTATTATTATAATCAAGGGGGAAGCGCTAAACCCGGAGGATTATACAGCGCCTGGAGGGGGGGATGTGGAAGGCATTCAGGCTTAATTCGGGGAACTGGAGCACAGATCTAATTCCCTAAATCAAGAGCCCCTCACCAACATCAAGGAACCTTCCTTGAGGGGTCCAATCACTTCAACTTTTTAGGTAGGGACCCCTCTGCACTTGCACCATGTGCGCAGTCTTGGATGAGCCCCTGAACCCCTTGGACCGCGGGGCCCCCAAATGCGCGGGGCCCTAGGCAAATGCCTAGTTTGCCTATGCGGTAATCCGGCCCTGCCCAGAGGTGAATCTCTATAAGTGTGTATATGTTGAAGTATTCTTATTTGGGGTGAAAAGGTCATATACAGTGTTAATGACCCTAGTGACCCAGGCTTTAAACCTTATTAGGCAACCAACTAACGATCTTGCTGACACCTCTAGCTCTTGTCCCTCAAAGCCAGAGTTAATGTACTCGGAAAAATTGTAATGAACGTTTGCATAGCCTATCGATCTTCCCAGGTAATACCAGGGTATTCATTGTGAAGCACTAACCTCGTGAGAGTCTTAGAAAAATATGTCAAACTTAGGAAGAACGGGTGCTTACATATTTCTAGTTACTGAAAAATAACTATGTATTTGGACAAAGGAAAGGTCAAAGGTATTTCTTCAACAACAACAACAACAATATTATTATTATTATTATTACCAAAATTTTTACCCTTACAGCTACGCGATACCAAAGCAGTTCACCATTTAATTGAGGATGCATCTAGTAAATATCACTAGTATTGCACCTCACTCTGAGCTTTTATATACCCTCTGTGTCCATGTATTGTTTGTAATGGCTTGATAAAGCTCCTGGAGAGCGAAACGTTGCCACAATAAAATGTCACATTAGTTGCACTTGTGTCCTTTTACTTTACAAACATAATACTGCAGGAAATTTTCGTTGAAAATTTAGCTTAATGGAAAGTTGTCTTAACGTACAACAAGCAGTCAATAAATTACATATATCTAACCTAGAGGGACTAGTACGAACTTGCACACAAAAATCACTCACTACGAAAGCAAAAGACTTGGCAGACGATGCAACATCCCCCCAATGAAAAGCAGGGGTGTCACTAGCACGTTAAGAGACCATACAATAAGTGTCAGGGGCCCGAGACTGTTCAACTGCCTCCCAGCATACATAAGGGGGATTACCAACAGACCCCTGGCAGTCTTCAAGCAGGTACTGGACAAGCACCTAAAGTCGGTTCCTGACCAGCCGGGCTGTGGCACGTACGTTGGTTTGCGTGCAGCCAACAGTAACAGCCTGGTTGATCAGGCTCTGATCCACCAGGAGGCCTGGTCACAGACCGGGCCGCGGGGGCGTTGACCCCCGGAACTCTCTCCAGGTAAACTCCAGGTATAGTAACTAGTCACATCATACATGACATTATATTATTCTGTCATTACAGAATAGATCTTATGAAGTAAGCTTTACGAAATGCGTCACAGATAGAGCTACGAGAGCCTTGCTTATCTTATCCAAGCTGGGGGTTAAGAAAATACTAACCCACAAGTGACCTAGGGCGGTAATTTCCCACATTTAGTCATGTTCAGCTTACCTAAGCTTATCGAGCGAGATAGCCACAATCATTGCGGAACTCTTAGCCGTTATCTACACCCAGACACAAAAATTAGAGTGAACACGTTAACGGTTAAATATTTAACGACCTCCCAGAATGGCCTTAAAACGAGACAATTGTTCACTGCTCAGATACTGCTGCTTCGAAAATACTGTTAAGTTCAAACTGCCGTTTTCTTTTAGGAAATCTCATTAGTCTCAGCTTCAAATTTTTATACCAGTCAAATAACTATTGTTGTCAATGTTGACAACTAAAATAACATCATCATAAGAATGTTTCCCGTTAGCATCACTGGCCAGCCAATACTTTTGTTAATTATATTGTCTAATAATAAAATATTTACTTAATTTTTCGTAATGAGTGAATGTGAAGGTAGATTATTGATGTTGTTATTACTGAACTTGTTTATAAACTGAAAAACTTTTCGTTATATGAAAAAACTGATGAGAGCAGTTTGCCAGCGGCCGCTGCTACATAATATAGTAGTAATTACTCTCATTAAAGTAACAACAACAGTAATATTACAAATAAAAATACTGTCTACTCTTATGTAATTTATAATCCAGCAAGTGTGCTACTGGGTCAGTTGCCGTGTTCCTTCCTTAAGTGACCTGACCTGACGAGGTTGGGTGCATTGGCATAAGCCGGTAGGAGACTTGGACCTGCCTCGCATGGGCCAGTAGGACTGCTGCAGTGTTCCTTCTTTCTTATGTTCTTAAAAATACACAAATAATAGTCTCCAAGTGTTGGTTCAGTAATCAAGGTGGTGGTTAGTGATGAGGCGGGGTGGTGGTTAGTGATGAGGCGGGGTGATGAGGCGGGGTGGTGGTTAGTGATGAGGCGGGGTGTGGTTAGTGATGAGGCGGGGTGGTGGTTAGTGATGAGGCAGGGTGGTGGTTAGTGATGAGGCGTGGTGGTTAGTGATGAGGCGGGGTGGTGGTTAGTGATGAGGCAGGGTGGTGGTTAGTGATGAGGCAGGGTGGTGGTTAGTGATGAGGCGGGGTGGTGGTTAGTGATGAGGCAGGGTGGTGGTAAGTGATGAGGCACGGTGGTGGTTAGTGATGAGGCGGGGTTGTGGTTAGTGATGAGGCGGGGTTGTGGTTAGTGATGAGGCGGGGTTGTGGTTAGTGATGAGGCAGGGTGGTGGTTACTGATGAGGCAGGGTAGTGGTTAGTGATGAGGCAGGGTGGTGGTTAGTGATGAGGCGGGGTGGTGGTTAGTGATGAGGCAGGGTGGTGGTTAGTGATGAGGCAGGGTGGTGGTTAGTGATGAGGCAGGGTGGTGGTTAGTGATGTGGTGGGGTGGTGGTTAGTGATGAGGCGGGGTGGTGGTTAGTGATGCGGGGTGGTGGTTAGTGATGAGGTGGGGTGGTGGTTAGTGATGAGGCAGGGTGGTGGTTAGTGATGAGGCAGGGTGGTGGTTAGTGATGAGGCGGGGTGGTGGTTAGTGATGAGGCGGGGTGGTGGTTAGTGATGCGGGGTGGTGGTTAGTGATGAGGTGGGGTGGTGGTTAGTGATGAGGCAGGGTGGTGGTTAGTGATGAGGTGGGGTGGTGGTTAGTGATGAGGTGGGGTGGTGGTTAGTGATGAGGCAGGGTGGTGGTTAGTGATGAGGCAGGGTGGTGGTTAGTGATGAGGCAGGGTGGTGGTTAGTGATGAGGCGGGGTGGTGGTTAGTGATGAGGCGGGGTGGTGGTTAGTGATGAGGCAGGGTGGTGGTTAGTGATGAGGCGGGGTGGTGGTTAGTGATGAGGCAGGGTGGTGGTTAGTGATGAGGCAGGGTGGTGGTTAGCGATGAGGCGGGGTGGTGGTTAGCGATGAGGCGGGGTGGTGGTTAGCGATGAGGCGGGGTGGTGGTTAGTGATGAGGTGGGGTGGTGGTTAGTGATGAGGCGGGGTGGTGGTTAGTGATGAGGCGGGGTGGTGGTTAGTGATGAGGCAGGGTGGTGGTTAGTGATGAGGCGTGGTGGTGGTTAGTGATGAGGCGGGGTGGTGGTTAGTGATGAGGCGGGGTAGTGGTTAGTGATGAGGCAGGGTGGTGGTTAGTGATGAGGCAGGGTGGTGGTTAGTGATGAGGCGGGGTGGTGGTTAGTGATGAGGCAGGGTGGTGGTTAGTGATGAGGCAGGGTGGGGATTAGTGATGAGGCAGGGTGTGGTTAATGATGAGGCGGGGTGTGGCTAGTGATGAGGCGGGGTGTGGTTAGTGATGAGGCAGGGTGGTTAGTGATGAGGCAGAGTGGGGGTTAGTGATGAGGCAGGGTGTGGTTAGTGATGAGGCGGGGTGTGGTTAGTGATGAGGCAGGGTGGTGGTTAGTGATGAGGCAGGGTGTGGTTAGTGATGAGGCGGGGTGGGGGTTAGTGATGAGGCAGGGTGGGGGTTAGTGATGAGGTGGGCTGGGGGTTAGTGATGAGGCAGGGTAGGTGTTAGTGATGAGGCGGGGTGTGGTTAGTGATGAGGTGGGGTGGTGGTTAGTGATGAGGCGGGGTGTGGTTAGTGATGAGGCGGGGTGTGGTTAGTGATGAGGCAGGGTGGAGGGTAGTGATGAGGCAGGGTGTGGTTAATGATGAGGCGGGGTGTGGTTAGTGATGAGGCGTAGTGGGGTTTGTGATGAGGCGGGGTGTAGTTAGTGATGAAGCGGGGTGGTGGTTAGTGATGAGGCAGGGTGTGGGTTAGTGATGAGGCGGGGTGTGGTTAGTGATGAGGCGGGGTGGTGGTTAGTGATGAGGCAGGGTGGGGGTTAGTGATGAGGCAGGGTGTGGTTAGTGATGAGGCAGGGTGTGGTTAGTGATGAGGCGGGGTGTGGTTAGTGATGAGGCGCGGTGTGGTTAGTGATGAGGCGGAGTGTGGTTAGTGATGAGGCTGGGTGGGGGTTAGTGATGAGGCAGATTGAGGGTTAGTGATGAGGCGGGGTGTGGTTAGTGATGAGGCAGGGTGGGGGTTAGTGATAATGCAGGGTGGGGGTTAGTGATGAGGCGGGGTGTGGTTAGTGATGATGCAGGGTGGGGGTTAGTGATGAGGCGGGGTGGGGGTTAGTGATGCAGGGTGGGGGTTAGTAATGAGGCGGGGTGTGGTTAGTGATGATGTAGGGTGGGGGTTAGTGATGAGGCGGGGTGGGGGTTAGTGATGATGCAGGGTGGGGGTTAGTGATGAGGCGGGGTGGTGGTTAGTGATGAGGGGGGGTGGTGGTTAGTGATGAGGCAGGGTGGTGGTTAGTGATGAGGCAGGTGATGAGGCAGGGTGGTGGTTAGTGATGAGGCGGGGTGGTGGTTTGTGATGAGGCGTGGTGGTGGTTAGTGATGAGGCGGGGTGGTGGTTAGTGATGAGGCAGGGTGGTGGTTAGTGATGAGGCAGGGTGGTGGTTAGTGATGAGGCGGGGTGGTGGTTAGTGATGAGGCGGGGTGGTGGTTAGTGATGAGGCAGGGTGGTGGTTACTGATGAGGCAGGGTGGTCGTTAGTGATGAGGCGGGGTGGTGGTTAGTGATGAGGCAGGGTGGTGGTTAGTGATGAGGCGGGGTGATGGTTAGTGATGAGGCTGGGTGGTGGTTAGTGATGAGGCGGGGTGGTGGTTAGTGATGAGGCGGGGTGGTGGTTAGTGATGAGGCAGGGTGGTGGTTACTGATGAGGCAGGGTGGTCGTTAGTGATGAGGCGGGGTGGTGGTTAGTGATGAGGCAGGGTGGTGGTTAGTGATGAGGCGGGGTGATGGTTAGTGATGAGGCTGGGTGGTGGTTAGTGATGAGGCGGGGTGGTGGTTAGTGATGAGGCGGGGTGGTGGTTAGTGATGAGGCGGGGTGGTGGTTAGTGATGAGGCAGGGTGGTGGTAAGTGATGAGGCAGGGTGGTGGTTAGTGATGAGGCGGGGTTGTGGTTAGTGATGAGGCGGGGTTGTGGTTAGTGATGAGGCGGGGTTGTGGTTAGTGATGAGGCAGGGTGGTGGTTACTGATGAGGCAGGGTAGTGGTTAGTGATGAGGCAGGGTGGTGGTTAGTGATGAGGCGGGGTGGTGGTTAGTGATGAGGCAGGGTGGTGGTTAGTGATGAGGCAGGGTGGTGGTTAGTGATGAGGCAGGGTGGTGGTTAGTGATGTGGCGGGGTGGTGGTTAGTGATGAGGCGGGGTGGTGGTTAGTGATGCAGGGTGGTGGTTAGTGATGAGGTGGGGTGGTGGTTAGTGATGAGGCAGGGTGGTGGTTAGTGATGAGGCAGGGTGGTGGTTAGTGATGAGGCGGGGTGGTGGTTAGTGATGAGGCGGGGTGGTGGTTAGTGATGAGGCAGGGTGGTGGTTAGTGATGAGGTGGGGTGGTGGTTAGTGATGAGGCAGGGTGGTGGTTAGTGATGAGGCGGGGTGGTGGTTAGTGATGAGGTGGGGTGGTGGTTAGTGATGAGGCAGGGTGGTGGTTAGTGATGAGGCAGGGTGGTGGTTAGTGATGAGGCAGGGTGGTGGTTAGTGATGAGGCGGGGTGGTGGTTAGTGATGAGGCGGGGTGGTGGTTAGTGATGAGGCAGGGTGGTGGTTAGTGATGAGGCGGGGTGGTGGTTAGTGATGAGGCAGGGTGGTGGTTAGTGATGAGGCAGGGTGGTGGTTAGCGATGAGGCGGGGTGGTGGTTAGCGATGAGGCGGGGTGGTGGTTAGCGATGAGGGGGGGTGGTGGTTAGTGATGCGGCGGGGTGGTGGTTAGTGATGAGGCGGGGTGGTGGTTAGTGATGAGGCGGGGTGGTGGTTAGTGATGAGGCAGGGTGGTGGTTAGTGATGAGGCGTGGTGGTGGTTAGTGATGAGGCGGGGTGGTGGTTAGTGATGAGGCGGGGTAGTGGTTAGTGATGAGGCAGGGTGGTGGTTAGTGATGAGGCAGGGTGGTGGTTAGTGATGAGGCGGGGTGGTGGTTAGTGATGAGGCAGGGTGGTGGTTAGTGATGAGGCAGGGTGTGGTTAGTGATGAGGCAGGGTGGGGATTAGTGATGAGGCAGGGTGTGGTTAATGATGAGGCGGGGTGTGGCTAGTGATGAGGCGGGGTGTGGTTAGTGATGAGGCAGGGTGGTTAGTGATGAGGCAGAGTGGGGGTTAGTGATGAGGCAGGGTGTGGTTAGTGATGAGGCGGGGTGTGGTTAGTGATGAGGCGGGGTGGGGGTTAGTGATGAGGCAGGGTGGGGGTTAGTGATGAGGTGGGCTGGGGGTTAGTGATGAGGCAGGGTAGGTGTTAGTGATGAGGCGGGGTGTGGTTAGTGATGAGGTGGGGTGGTGGTTAGTGATGAGGCGGGGTGTGGTTAGTGATGAGGCGGGGTGTGGTTAGTGATGAGGCAGGGTGGAGGTTAGTGATGAGGCAGGGTGTGGTTAATGATGAGGCGGGGTGTGGTTAGTGATGAGGCAGGGTGGAGGTTAGTGATGAGGCAGGGTGTGGTTAATGATGAGGCGGGGTGTGGTTAGTGATGAGGCGTAGTGGGGTTTGTGATGAGGCGGGGTGTAGTTAGTGATGAAGCGGGGTGGTGGTTAGTGATGAGGCAGGGTGTGGGTTAGTGATGAGGCGGGGTGTGGTTAGTGATGAGGCGGGGTGGTGGTTAGTGATGAGGCAGGGTGGGGGTTGGTGATGAGGCAGGGTGTGGTTAGTGATGAGGCGGGGTGTGGTTAGTGATGAGGCGCGGTGTGGTTAGTGATGAGGCGGAGTGTGGTTAGTGATGAGGCTGGGTGGGGGTTAGTGATGAGGCAGATTGAGGGTTAGTGATGAGGCGGGGTGTGGTTAGTGATGAGGCAGGGTGGGGGTTAGTGATAATGCAGGGTGGGGGTTAGTGATGAGGCGGGGTGTGGTTAGTGATGATGCAGGGTGGGGGTTAGTGATGAGGCGGGGTGGGGGTTAGTGATGATGCAGGGTGGGGGTTAGTAATGAGGCGGGGTGTGGTTAGTGATGATGCAGGGTGGGGGTTAGTGATGAGGCGGGGTGGGGGTTAGTGATGATGCAGGGTGGGGGTTAGTGATGAGGCGGGGTGTGGTTAGTGATGAGGTAGGGTTCATGATGAAGCAGGTGTTTGGGTTACTGGAATGTCATCCTACAAACCACTCATTACATGCCCAGCCTGCCCTTCTCTCTCTTTCTCTCTCTCTCTCTCTCTCTCTCTCTCTCTCTCTCTCTCTCTCTCTCTCTCTCTCTCTCTCTCTCTCCAATAGTAGTAGACACAAACCTAAAGGAATCAAGGGGGGAGGATGAGAAAAAAAAAAAAGTTGCCTCTCCAGCAGTGAGTCATGTAGGGAGGGCAGGTAACGGGATGGTGGGTCACCCACATGGAAACTCACCCCTCATGGGGGGTGTGCTTCTCTCACCTTTCCTACCTGTGTATCTCCTTCCATTCCCTCACCCACCACACTACCTGCTACGCCTCCCATCACTATAACCATACTCGACACAAATATACCACATTACCTACAATAATAATAATATATAAACCATCATTTTAGACACTACTCCTAACAGAGAAACATAGCTAGCTTTAATTTCCACAGCATAAATGAATAAATATGCAAGAGGATATCGGAACACTGCAGATATATTTAATCTTATTAAAAAAGGAAAACAACTAGAGCATGACTCATAGTAAGTTGTCAAAACGTTCGGTTTACGATTCGATTTCCGGGTAGGAAGTGTGGATTAGTCTTCTTTCCCCACCTGTCCCAGTTCACCTAGAACACAAGTACTAACTAGGTATTGACTATTGTCGGTCGCATTCTGAGAAACAACTAGTATACCAGTGTAAAAGAGACTCCAGTACTCTTCTAAGAATTTAAGCACGTAGGAACATTAAACATTTTTATTATTTATATTTAACAATATATATTTTATAATCCTGTTTTGTTGAAAAATACCTGTACTTTAGAACTGTCTATTAAAAAGCCACTTGAGGAAATATACAATGCCAGTTCCAGCACCCAGGAAGTATCACCCAACGCGTTCCAGCACCCAGGAGGTATTACCCAACGCCAGTTCCAGCACCCAGGAGGTATTACCCAACGCCAGTTCCAGCACCCAGGAAGTATCACCCAACGCGTTCCAGCACCCAGGAGGTATTACCCAACGCCAGTTCCAGCACCCAGGAGGTATTACCCATCGCCAGTCCCAGCACGTAGAAGGTATTACCCAACGCCAGTTCCAACACCCAGTCGGAAATATTGACCAAGAAGAAAATGTCAAGTTGCGCAATCACGTTCCTGAATTTCAGTGGTGCGTTAGTAAGAGTACTATCATATGTGAATGAGGCTACCAATTGTTATCAGCAGAGCCAAAGATAGTGTCCAGGTAGAGCAAGAGTTATGCACGTTGGCGATACCGGGGCGGTAGTGACAAGCTATAACTACAGCAGCTGCTGCTGCTGCTGACACTGGTCTTATCCTTGAATGAGGTACGGCCTCAAGCAAGCTGGAAGATGAAGAATTGAGACATGCAACATATGGGAACCTTTAATAAAGAAACGTTTCGCCACACAGTGGCTTCATTAGTCTGATACAAAGCAGTTTACACTCTGGAAGGATAATAAGGACAGGAGGAGTTTGAGGTAATCAGTCCCTCAGCCTGGAGTCGATGTGTCCAGTCCATTAATCTTGTAGAAAAGTACAGCACAGGGTCATAGCAGTGGCTTATATAAGCCACTGCTATGACCCTATCTATCTATCTATCTATATATATATATATATATATATATATATATATATATATATATATATATATATATATATATATATATATATATATATATATATGCAATAAGATCACAGTAAACAGGTGATTTTAAATTATGCAACAACCACTGTTGTTTTGCATAGTTCCTTGACAATGTGAGTAGTCACGAAAGCGCTTGGAATTTCACTACTCTTTCACAGTGGTTGTTTTGCATGCATGCATATATATATATATATATATATATATATATATATATATATATATATATATATATATATATATATATATATATATATATATATATATATATATATATATATATATATTGTGTGTGTGTGTGCGCGCGCGGAATTAAGTGATTTGAAAGATTCATATTTATATTTTTGACAGCTATTCTTTTGTTTGTTAATCTGGTATACGCAGCTCATGTTATTCCGTTGATGAATGCTTCGAGTCATTTCACCCGGGTATACGTTTCAGATTTCCTTTTCCCTGCGTGTATGTATTTTTATTACTTTACATTTACTGGGGTTGGGCTTTAGTAAGAAAACTTTACCCAATTATGTCGTACTGAAGTTCTTCATAGCTTATTTCATATTATTACCATTACATTCGTATTATCCGTGAACACTGAAAAAAAAAATGTTTATTCGTTCATAAATTAAAAAAAAAAAACTGTATTTAACCAACAACTGAGCCTTGACAGACTGCTGCTTAAAGCAATACCTGAAAAAACATAAAAGAGTCACAGTGAGAAACTGCGTATAAATCTATGAAACAATATATCTTGTATAAAAAAAAGATATTTAATTGATAAACTATCAGAGGATAAGTGCAAAATTATGAGCATATCCCTCAGATATAACTCACGATCTAATTTAAAATTACCCAGGTGCATACGATTCACCCTTGTGAAATCCAGCCTACCCCAGCTGCACCAGGCAATGAACCAACACGTACATGATAAAGACACTTGAAACATCATAAGACTATTATGACAACATTTCCTATTAGGGGAGATTTATCTTTTTATTTATTAACCGGAGGAAGAGCTAAATTCATATGGGTTATATAAAACACTTGTGGAGTGAGAGGCCGTCATGGTAGATCCAAGAAAAAGAAGGATAAGCCCCGTTCCTTAGATCAAGAACCCCTCACCGATACCAAGGTGGCTTCCTTGAGGAGAGGAAAGCTTTATCTAGTTATCAACTTGATAAAGCTCGCTGTTTCATGTGTCTTATCCATACAACCCAGGTCTTCTCAGACCCCGCAAACACAGGACAGTAAAGGCTACACTATCACAGCCTCACCACCACGGCCATCGACCCAGAGATCGATGCATCATTACGGGGAATATAATGTTTGCAAAATTTAAGGGACCAAGAGTAATTCGTCTTCCATGTTAAATATTGGAGATTGTTTACCTTCAAGACTGATGTTGTGAATCTGGGAGTTTCTCGTCGATACACCAAATTAGGCACCATGCAAGGATTACTTTATTAACGTAAACGGTCCAAACGTATATATACGTTTTTTCAACATTTGAAAGTATGTAAAAAAAGTAGATCTTCTTTTTGTTTTTTTTTTACATTTGAAAATGTGTAAAAAAACTTTGATCTACTTTTTTTTGTTATATTTGAAAATATGTAAAAAAAAAACTTAGATCTACTTTTGTAGCACTACACATTTGAACGTAGATCTGCTTGGACCGTTTACGGGTTAAAGCTAGAATATTTATAACATCATACAAGGAAGTATCCATAACAATATATTAAGTGAGTAATACATGGATTCCTCTTTACAAAAGGAAACATACACATTCTTATCAAACTTTATGTAGAACGAGAATAAGTCACAATACCAAGTGTGGAACAATTTAAACTACCCTAGCAGGTACTGCAAATACAAAACAGATGAGTTGTATGTAAAAGAGACACGTCTGCACTGATCAAGACATTAATGAATGTCTTGACAAGTGCAGACGTATCTTTGATGTACCTACAATTGGTCAGTATCACCATACAACTTCCACATAATATACGACGTTTCGGTCCCTCCTGGACCACTGAGGTGTTATGTAGTCGTGACAGTGGAAGGGTGGTACCTGTGGTGTGTCACTGAGGTGTTATGTAGTCGTGACAGTGGGAGGGTGGTACCTGTGGTGTGTCACTGAGGTGTTATGTAATCGTGACAGTGGGAGGGTCATACCTGTGTCACTGAGTTGTTATGTAGTCGTGACAGTGGGAGGGTCATACCTGTGGTGTGTCACTGAGGTGTTATGTAGTCGTGACAGTGGGAGGGTCATATCTGTGTCACTGAGGTGTTAGGTAGTCGTGACAGTGGGAGGGTCATACCCGTGTCACTGAGGTGTTATGTAGTCGTGACAGTGGGAGGGTCATACCTGTGGTGTGTCACTGAGGTGTTATGTAGTCGTGACAGTGGGAGGGCCATACCTGTGGTGTGTCACTGAAGTGTTATGTAGTCGTGACAGTGGGTGGGTGGTACCTGTGGTGTGTCACTGAGGTGTTGTGTAGTCGTGACAGTGGGAGGGTCGTACCTGTGATCCGTCTTGGTTTACCTTGAAGGAGGCAAGGGTCACCCTTGATGCTCTGGTTTCACGAACCAAGAAACCAGAGCCATTCTCCGCTTTCTTGGATTAAACTTTATTACCTTTCATTCCCTAGGAGCTGTAATGTCACTGTGGGTCTTGCTCTTCCCGATGAATATAAAATAATTAATAAGAATAAGAAAATACACTGATTAAAAGCTTCGTAATACGTGTGAGAGAAGACAAAAAAACTCCTGGGTAATAAGGCACGCACACACACACACACACACACACACACACACACACACACACACACACACACACACACACACACACACACACACACACAGGTATGAGAAACTTCCTGCAGGAGGTTCAGTGGGACAGAGAAATGGTAGGAAAATCAGTAAACGAGATGATGGAATATGTGACAATAAAGTGCAAGGAGGCAGAGGAAAGTTTTGTTCCCAAGGGAAACAGAAATAATAGGAAGACCAAAACGAGTCCTTGGTTTACCCGAAGGTGTAGGGAGGCAAAAACTAAGTGCAACAGAGAATGGAAAAGGTACAGGAGGCATAGGACCCAGGAAAACAAGGAGATTAGTAGAAGAGCCAGAAACGAGTATGCACAGATAAGGAGGGAGGCCCAGCGACAGTATGAAAACGACATAGCATCGAAAGTCAAATCTGACCCGAAACTGCTGTATAGCCACATTAGGAGGAAGACAACAGTCAAGGACCAGGTGATAAGGCTGAGGAAAGAAGGTGGAGAACTCACAAGAAACGATCAAGAGGTATGTGAGGAGCTCAACACGAGATTTAAGGAAGTATTTACAGTAGAGACAGGAAGGACTCTGGGGGGACAGACCAGATGGGGACACCAGCAAGGAATACACCAACAAGTGTTGGACGACATACATACAGATGAGGAGGAGAAGAAACTGCTAAGGGACATCGATACCTCAAAGGCAATGGGACCGGACAACATCTCCCCATGGGTCCTTAGAGAGGGAGCAGATATGTTGTGCGTGCCACTTACCACAATCTTCAACACGTCCCTGGAAACTGGGCAACTACCTGAGGTATGGAAGACGGCAAATGTAGTTCCCATTTTTAAAAAAGGAGAGAGAAAAGAGGCACTAAACTATAGACCTGTGTCATTGACGTGTATAGTATGCAAAATTATGGAGAAGATTATCAGGAGGAGAGTGGTGGAGCACCTGGAACGGAACAAGAGTATAAATGCCAACCAGCACGGATTCACGGAAGGCAAATCCTGTGTCACAAACCTTCTGGAGTTTTATGATAAAATAACAGAAGTAAGACACGAGAGAGAGGGGTGGGTTGATTGCATCTTCTTGGACTGCAAGAAGGCCTTTGACACAGTTCCTCACAAGAGATTAGTGCAGAAGCTAGAGTATCAGGCGCATATAACAGGAAGGGCACTGCAATGGATCAGAGAATACTTGACAGGGAGGCAACAACGAGTCATGGTACGTAATGATGTATCACAGTGGGCACCTGTGACGAGCGGGGTCCCACAGGGGTCGGTCCTAGGACCAGTGCTATTTTTGGTATATGTGAACGACATGATGGAAGGGTTAGACTCAGAAGTGTCCCTGTTTGCAGATGATGTGAAGTTAATGAGGAGAATTAAATCTGATGAGGACCAGGCAGGACTTCAAAGAGACCTGGACAGACTGGACACCTGGTCCAGCAAATGGCTTCTCGAATTTAATCCTGCCAAATGCAAAGTCATGAAGATAGGGGAAGGGCACAGAAGACCACAGACAGAGTATAGGCTAGGTGGCCAACGACTGCAAACCTCACTCAAGGAGAAAGATCTTGGGGTGAGTATAACACCGAGCATGTCTCCGGAAGCACACATCAATCAGATAACTGCTGCAGCATATGGGCGCCTGGCAAACCTGAGAACAGCATTCCGATACCTTAGTAAGGAATCATTCAAGACACTGTACACCGTGTATGTCAGGCCCATACTGGAGTATGCAGCACCTGTTTGGAACCCGCACTTGATAAAGCACGTCAAGAAACTAGAGAAAGTACAAAGGTTTGCGACAAGGTTAGTTCCAGAGCTAAGGGGAATGTCCTATGAAGAAAGATTAAGGGAAATCGGCCTGACGACACTGGAGGACAGGAGGGTCAGGGGAGACATGATAACGACATATAAAATACTGCGTGGAATAGACAAGGTGGACAAAGATAGGATGTTCCAGGGAGGGGACACAGAAACAAGAGGCCACAATTGGAAGTTGAAGACACAAATGAGTCAGAGAGATAGTAGGAAGTATTTCTTCAGTCACAGAGTTGTAAGGCAGTGGAATAGCCTAGAAAATGACGTAGTGGAGGCAGGAACCATACACAGTTTTAAGACGAGGTTTGATAAAGCTCATGGAGCGGGGAGAGAGAGGGCCCAGTAGCAACCGGTGAAGAGGCGGGGCCAGGAGCTAAGACTCGACCCCTGCAACCACAAATAGGTGAGTACAAATAGGTGAGTACACACACATTTTCTTGGACTGCAAGAAGGCGTCTGACATTTCCATACAAGAGATTAGTGCAAAAACTGGAGGACCAAGCAGGGATAACAGGGAAGGCACTAAAATGGATCAGGGAATACTTGTCAGGAAGACAGCAGCGAGTCATGGTACGTGGCGAGGTGTCAGGGTGGGCACCTGTGACCAGCGGGGTTCCACAGGGATCAGTCCTAGGACCAGTGCTATTCCTGGTATTTGTGAACGACATGACGTAAGGAATAGACTCCGAAGTGTCCCTGTTTGCAGATGACGTGAAGTTGATGAGAATTCATTTGATCGAAGACCAAGCAGAACTACAAAGGGAACTGGACAGGCTGCAGACCTGGTCCAGCAATTGGCTCCTGGAGTTCAACCCCACCAAGTGCAAAGTCATGAAGATTGGGGAAGGGCAAAGAAGACCGCAGACGGAGTACAGTCTAGGGGGCCAGAGACTACAAACCTCACTCAAGGAAAAAGATCTTGGGGTGAGTATAACACCAGGCACATCTCCTGAAGCGCACATCAACCAAATAACTGCTGCAGCATATGGGTGCCTAGCAAACCTCAGAACAGCATTCCGACACCTTAATAAGGAATCGTTCAGGACCCTGTACACCGTGTACGTTAGGCCCATATTGGAGTATGCGGCACCAGTTTGGAACTCACACCTAGCCAAGCACGTAAAGAAACTAGAGAAAGTGCAAAGGTTTGCAACAAGACTAGTCCCAGAGCTAAGAGGTATGTCCTACGAGGAGAGGTTAAGGGAAATCAACCTGACGACAGGGGAGGACAGGAGAGATAGGGGGACATGATAACGACATACAAAATACTAAGAGGAATTGACAAGGTGGACAAAGACAGGATGTTCCAGAGATGGGACACAACAGCAAGGGGACACAGTTGGAAGTTGAAGACACAGATGAATCACAGGGATGTTAGGAAGTATTTCTTCAGCACAGAGTAGTCAGGAAGTGGAATAGTTTGGGAAGCGATGTAGTGGAGGCAGGATCCATACATAGCTTTAAGCAGAGGTATGATAAAGCTCACGGTTCAGGGAGAGTGACCTAGTAGCGACCAGTGAAGAGGCGGGGCCAGGAGCTTGGACTCGACCCCTGCAACCTCAACTAGCTGAGAACTAGGTGAGCACAGTGAAATGGTGGAGGTAGAGTTCTAACAAAGGAGGCTAGGAAGGAGTGAATCTTGCAAGTTGAGGCGAGGCCAAGAGCTGAGACTCGACCTCTGCAGTCACATACAGGTGAATACACAAACATTATGTATATAAAGGACACTGTAATTATGGTATAGTTACAAGAAGCTATAAATAATTTATACAACTGTAGTTGAACAGTTGCGAGACACTACGCCAACCACAGCCGCAGCAACCACTGTTGAACGGGATCCTAACGGTAAAACATCCACAAGTTAGGGATATGCTGGAGGTAACAGGTACATGCTGCGATGAACAGTGTGACGAACGAGGGGTGGCAGGGAGGCGTGTAGCAGGGAAGTATGGTAGTAAACAGAATATTTTTTAACTAATGGAAGCATATTTCCTGTCCATCACAATACTTCTTCTCTGTCATCCCTCACTTCCCATACTCTTCCCCTTAAGGGAGGGGAGTTGGTGAGGCTTATTGTTAGTGGTTGGGGAAGTAAACTAGATCAATGAAGTGTCATTCACCCCACACAGTAGTTAGTGCGTGGAGGGTGATGGGGTGTGTGGGTGGGTGGGAGGCGGGAGAGTTAGAGGGGTTGATGGAAGGAGGTAGGGGTAACAACCATCCATTAAGCACACTTTATGTCAACGTTGCTTTCTCTTTGTACCAACGCTCGCGTGTCTTAAGTTCTGCTCTGACCCGAGTCTGGATCATCAGTCTGGCTCAACTCTGTTCTTCTACAACTGTTGAACTTGATCACTTCTGGAAATATAATGACCCCGATGGAATTAAGTTACATTTCTTGACTTGACTGAGTTATCCGAGGTTAAATTTTGGCATAATTTACTATGCTAACAAACATTCATTGTAAAGGTTTAAAATTATATCATTATATCAACTTACCTCCGTTCGGTGAATGTATTTATATATTTTTGGTCCGACACTTATTTGTGACATATTTACAAGAGTTTGTTTGCCGCGATAGATTCTTAGCTCTTGGTCCGGCCTCTTGAACTGTACCGATACGTATTTCTGATTTCTGGCATCTTTGAAGCTGTTATATTTTTGCATTCGTCAAATATCCATCCATTTCATTTTTTATCACTCAGAGAACTGAGTCCAATCTATCATCTTTTATATACACTGATTTAATGTTAGGAATTTTTCTTGTAATTATAATCATAGCGAGAAATTTATGACAAACTACATACGTAAACTGGACAATAATCGAATCTCTGCTCCTGTAACTACAAACAGGCAATCCAATATTTATATTAAATACAAAATTTGTTGCCTCATGACAACCCCCTCGGTGTGTTCTAAGCCGGAAATAAATTTAATACTTTCTGACGTCACTTCTATTTTCTCACTATAATACACAATTTAACTACTGCAAATTTGAGCAGTCATATCCCGCGCTACTTTATATTAGAAAATAACTTTCATAGACAACAATAATGTTTCCCCAATAAAACGCAATATTTAGAGTCGGAAGCAAGACCGAGAAAGGTTACACACGAGGTCTTGTTAAAAAAAAAAAAAAAGCAGGAGCGTGCAAGTGTGAGGAATGTGGGTCGATGCTGGAAGTCCCTCACTCAGTGATTAGGAATGTTGAGAATATTGAGAATGAGTCATCAGACGAAGCAAGGGATGCTGAATATCTGTTACATATCCCTGCAAGGTGTACTTTTACCTTTGATGAGGTTCGAGAATTTTAATACTCTCACAGCCCGGACCTGGGTCAGGGCCAGGCTATGCGACATATAATGTGTGTTAGTTACCATTTTGTCCTAGGCACATGTCGATTAGACTCTAGGCCTGTAGTATATGCGTACTCACCTAGTTGTATTCACCTAGTTGAGGTTGCAGGGGTCGAGTCCAAGCTCCTGGCCCCGCCTCTTCACTGGTCGCTACTAGGTCACTCTCCCTGAATCATGAGCTTTATCGTACCTCTGCTTAAAGCTATGTATGGATCCTGCCTCCACTACATCGCTTCCCAAACTATTCCACTTACTGACTACACTGTGACTGAAGAAATACTTCCTAACATCCCTGTGATTCATCTGTGTCTTCAACTTCCAACTGTGTCCCCTTGTTACTGTGTCCAATCTCTGGAACATCCTTTGTCCACCTTGTCAATTCCTCTCAGTATTTTGTATGTCGTTATCATGTCCCCCCTATCTCTCCTGTCCTCCAGTGTCGTCAGGTTGATTTCCCTTAACCTCTCCTCGTAGGACATACCTCTTAGCTCTGGGACTAGTCTTGTTGCAAACCTTTGCACTTTCTCTAGTTTCTGTACGTGCTTGGCTAGGTGTGGGTTCCAAACTGGTGCCGCATACTCCGATATGGGCCTAACGTACACGGTGTACAGGGTCCTGAACGATTCCTTATTAAGGTGTCGGAATGCTGTTCTGAGGCTTGCTAGGCGCCCATATGCTGCAGCCGTTATTTGGTTGATGTGCGCTTCAGGAGTTGTGCCTGGTGTTATACTCACCCTAAGATCTTTTTCCTTGAGTGAGGTTTGCAGTCTCTGGCCCCCTAAACTGTACTCCGTCTGTGGTCTTCTTTGCCCTTCCTCAATCTTCATGACTTTGCACTTGGTGGGATTGAACTCCAAGAGCCAATTGCTGGACCAGGTCTGCAGCCTGTCCGGATCCCTTTGTAGTTCTGCCTGGTCTTCGATCGAGTGAATTCTTCTCACCAACTTCACGTCATCTGCAAACAGGGACACCTCGGAGTCTATTCCTTCCGTCATGTCGTTCACAAATACCAGAAACAGCACTGGTCCTAGGACTGACCCCTGTGGAACCCCGCTGGTCACAGGTGCCCACCCTGACACCTCGCCACGTACCATGACTCGCTGCTGTCTTCCTGACAAGTATTCCCTGATCCATTGTAGTGCCTTCCCTGTTGTCCCTGCTTGGTCCTCTAGTTTTTGCACTAATCTCTTGTGTGGAACTGTGTCAAATGCCTTTTTGCAGTCCAAGAATATGCAATCCTCCCACCCTTCTCTCTCTTGTCTAACTGCTGTCACTGTCGTAGGGGTTCTTAAAAGGAGATATCGAGGGTTGAAGATAGACACACTTGTTGGATGGTAACACTATATTGTCAGACTGTGGTAATGGGAGATGGAGCCCAGCCTTGCCGTGTTCTGGCCTGGATGTCTATGCGCCGACTGAGGCCGAGGTAGCTCGCCTCACACTCAAGCTGTATCCCGTGACGTCATACAGTCACAGGCTTCTATATAAAGCACATGGATGATACTATAATGCTCAGCTAATCTATACAACACATGTAAGGGGATTCAGCAACTATGCTGACAGCTAGGTCATGTTACGTATGTCGTCTCGACATACACTACTATCCTATAGGCTGAACAGGCAGGTGGTTCTGGGCTGATTCTATACAATAACAAATTCATATATAACTTAGAACTAATGGATGGTATCATAATGGATGTTAACAAAATGAGTTTTACGTAATGGGTGTTATCGTAATGACTTTTAACGTAATGAGTTTTAACGTAATGCATTACAAACTATAAGAACAAATCATTGTACAATATGGGTGGAATTGATCGATCAATCTGTATTCATGCACTCTACGGATTCTGAGGAAATAAATATATATATACAAGGTGAAATTAACAGCAAAGGCATCTGGTGCACTCAGACCATTACTGTCAAATTCCCAGAATACGGAGAGAACGTGAACACGAAAAAAAAAAAAAATCTGAAAAACTGATCAGTTAATAACAAACAGTTGACAATTTCCTTCATCTTGGACAACTAGTTATACAGACTATGTACATTTAAACCCAATTCTGCAAGGTTGAGGTTTACATATGCATAATGGTTATCATCTCTGGGAGGATCGAATTCCTCTGCAATGGCTAACACATGCCTTGACTGAGAGAGATCTGAACAAGTATCTACAAAAGATACTTGTGGGTTTCTCATGACTTGTCGAGTACGCAAGGAGTAACGACATTCAGGTTGATTATCTGACTGAGTATTTGAGGTAGAGGGTACAGAGTCAAGAGGATTTTCAGCATCTGTCACATTAGTCTGGGTAGCAATATCATCAACATCGCATACTAATTTCATATGATCTAAATGCGATTCTTTGCACGCACTTACCAGTACTAATTTCTCTAACCTTATACTTATTGCCAGAGATATGTTCTACAACTCGATAAGAGCCAACAAACTTTTGATCGAGCTTAGGCATTGCGGATGTTTTGTTGAAATTTGTCAGCATTGCTCTCGAACCTACTTTAACTTTTGATGGTTTAGCACGGCTATTAGTTATTCTAGTAAATTCTGCAATTGATTTATGAAGTGTTTCATGGATTCTTCTAAAAACACTCTGAGCCATGCTTGTACGAGTTGCTACGAAATCATCAGGGTTGTAATTGGGTTTCGGAGTGGAATATAACAACTCATAGGACATAGGGTAAACGCTTGTCTACACCATACAATGCATAATGTGGAGTATCACCTACAGAAGCATTGTAAGCAGAATTTATGGCACATTGGACATCTGGTATAACTTCATCCCAAGTTTCACTATTGGGGTTGATAGTGGCTCTCAGGACATCAAGTACTTTCTTATTGGTTCGTTCGGCTAACCCATTGCTGGCAGGATGATGAGGAACAATGGTGGATTTAGAGATCTTGTACAAAGTACATGTACACAAATTTTCAAGAATCTCATTACAGAATTCACCTCCATTATCTGTTACTAAGGACTTAGGGGTGGTATGCCTGCAGATAATGCGTTCTTTAAACACTTTAGCTACTGTCTCTGCAGTCTTATCTGCAATAGGAACTAACTCACAATATCTGGTGAAATGGTTTACCATAACACACAGATGTTTGTTGCCTTGGAGAAAACATTTAAAATTGGTTAACAAGTCAAGGGCAACTCTTTCCCACGGTTCGCTAGTGGTTGGGTACACTTGGATTGGATTAGGACCATTGACATTTCCTTTATGTTGCATACAAACACTACATTTCTTAACATACTCTGAAATGTCAGTTGCCATACGTGTCCAAAAGTATTTCATTCTGGCTTGTTTCACAGAACGATCCATACCAGGGTGTGCAACACCTGGTGCATCATGAACTAGCTGTAGAGCTACATTCACTAGTGACTGTGGAATTACTAACTGGTACACTCTTCTACTTGGAGTACCCAACTCGGTTGTTTGATACAGTAATTCTTGGCTCATTACAAAGTCACTAATGGGTGCTGGTGGCTTCACAGTAAGAATAAGATCTTCCTGGAGCAGGAATCGAATCACACCAGACCACATGGGATCTGTTCTTTGGGTATTTTTGACATCCTCGACAGTAAATGGAGGATCTGCAGTAACTACACTAACGTGTCGCAATAAAGCATCTGCGACTACATTTGACTTGCCAGGTAAATGTTCAAAAGTGGGATTGAACTCTTGGATAGTCAAGGTCCATCTGGCTAACCTTCCAGTAGGTTGTTTGTTCTGGAATAAAGGTATCAGTGGTGCATGGTCTGTCAAGACATGAACAGGGTACTGGTAAATAATGTTTCGGAAGTGCTTTAAAGACCATACTATTGCTAAAGCTTCTTGCTCCGTTACTGTATAATTACGTTCAGCCTTCGTAAGGACTCGGCTAGCAAATGCAACTGCGTTGTACTTGCCATCAGTCTTCTGAGCTAGTACGGCACCTATGCCAATTGAACTAGCATCAGTTGTCAGATAGAAGGGCTTAGAAAAATCTGGAAATTTCAAAATTGGAGCAGATGTTAGCTTTTCTTTTAGAGTTTGGAATGCTCTTTCTTGACGGAAGGTCCAAACGAAAGGAGCATCTTTCTTAAGCAATTCAGTTAGCGGAGCTGCTATGGAAGAAAAATTTGCAATGAAAGATCTGTAGAAACCTGTTAGACCCACAAAGGATCTTACGGAATCAGCAGTTTTGGGAGTTGGAAAATTTAGTACTGCCGTTACTTTGATCAGTCGTAACCCCTCTAGGAGTGACTACGTGACCCAGAAACTTAATTTCTGATCTGAAAAATTGACATTTAGACAGTTTGATCTTTAAATTGGCTTCTTCAAGCTTGCCAAGTACTATATCAAGTCTTTTCAGGTGTGTATCCACGTCTTCGGACATGACAATTACGTCGTCTAAGTACACCATAAGTGTTTTACCTATTAGACCTCTAAAGATATTGGTCATGAGTCTAGAGAACGTGATAGGAGAAGATCGTAATCCAAAAGCCATTCAAAGGAAGTGATAATGACCTGTGGGAGTAGAGAATGCGGTTAACTCTTGGCTGTCCTCGTGAAGAGGGACTTGCCAAAACCCTTGTAACAAGTCCAGGGTCGAGAAGACTTTATCTCCGATGTTGCGTAAAAGATCACCTAGTACAGGAAGTTTACCTTGAAGTGGGAAGCGATCTGGAATGGTTTTCGTATTTAACTTCCTAAAGTCAATCACCGGGCGCCAAGTGCCGTCCTTCTTAGGCACTAGGATCAAGGGCGCATTCCAGGGTGAATTGCTATGTGCAATAACTCCATCATTGAGCATCTGATTGATCAGTTCTTCTGCAACAGCAACTTGGGAATGAGGCATTCTGTACGCAGGTATATAGATAGGTCTAGTACCAGGTTCAAGTGGAATACGATGGGACAATAAGTTCGTTATACCCATCTTCTCACCTGGTAAGGCAATGGCTTTACGACGTTTGTTCAATAGAGCCAACAAACGCTTGACTTCGTCTGAGAAGTCAGTGGGAGCTAAGTCTTTCTCCTCAACTGGTGGAATGGATTGATCCAGTGGAGTGGATGAGGTCTCCCCTGTTGAAATAGCACCGACCCACTGGTCAGGTGACATGTCATCCTGTACTTGAACAGGGTAAGGATAGTGAACTAGGTCATCGAGATTGGCATTTGCTCTGAGACGAACACTGTGACCCGAAGTGTTAGCAAGGAATAAATGGATCTTACTGTCTCTTACAACATGTAAGGAAGGTTCAACAAATAAACCCTTGACCTTGCAGGAATCACTGCCAACTAGGACGTTATCACCATCTGGAACATTAGGAACAAAAACAGACACTCTAGTGAGAGCACTAGCCGCAAGAGAGACGTCTTTCTGCAGATGGCATGTGACATCAACAAGAGATGGCATTACTAGTTTCAAGTAATTGTTTTCTGACAAGGCATCCCCTGTGGAGAAACTACTACTTGAACTAGCAGTCATTGCAGGGACAGGCTGTGCACTCAAGGCAGTCTGAGTGTCCCCGGACACTTGAGGCAACGGAACACTATCTTGCATGTCTAAAAGTGTAGGTGGAACACAGATGGGAGTGACAGAGTTACCAGTGCCTGACCGCTTGGGTACGCTACTGGAGAATGCATTGGCTTGTAAGGACTTAATCCGTACATCATACTCTGCGGCAGTACGACAGATTTCTGATCCAAGCTGGTAACCAAAAATGGAACGATCAAATCGTCAATTTGGGCATGCCATCGGTAAGGGTCGAGCACAATGCGTAAGTCTTGCATGGAAGCAAATCCCAGTAGAAGGTCACCAGGGAAAGTAATCTGGTCGACAACAAGAAAAGCAGCAGTGAAGTCTCTTCCTTGGATAGCAAAGGTGAGCGAAGTCTGACCTCGGACTCGCAGAAGGGAACCAGCTACTCCACTAAGGGAGGTTACAGTAGTTGGTTCAACGAGGACACGTCGTAACTGCTTCTCTTTAAACAAGCTAGACCTGATGATATTAACTTGTGACATCACCATGTCATAGAACTCCAGTAGGATGAGATCATTCCTTTCTAGGTGTTCCACCACTCTTCTCCTGATAATCTTCTCCATGATTTTGCATACTATACATGTCAGTGACACTGGTCTGTAGTTTAGTGCTTCATGTCTGTCTCCTTTTTTAAAGAATGGGACTACATTTACTGTCTTCCATGCCTCAGGCAATCTCCCTGTTTCGATAGATGTATTGAATATTGTTGTTAGGGGTACACATAGTTCCTCTGCTCCCTCTCTCAGGACCCATGGGGAGATGTTATCTGGCCCCATTGCCTTTGAGGTATCTAGCTCACTCAGAAGCCTCTTCACTTCTTCCTCGGTTATGTGCACTGTGTCCAGCACTTGGTGGTGTGCCCCACCTCTCCATCTTTCTGG